>NC_137877.1:4903286-5105786 GCF_963924005.1 Protomyctophum bolini | reverse complement strand
TGGCCTTCGGCCTGGTGGAGACAATAAAACATACTCTCCCCCCTGGCCTTCGGCCTGGTGGAGACAATAAAACATACTCTCTCCCCATGCCTTCGGCCTGGTGGAGACAATAAAACATACTCTCTCCCCATGCCTTCGGCCTGGTGGAGACAATAAAACATACTCTCTCCCCATGCCTTCGGCCTGGTGGAGACAATAAAACATACTCTCTCCCCGTGCCTTCGGCCTGGTGGAGACAATAAAACATACTCTCTCCCCGTGCCTTCGGCCTGGTGGAGACAATAAAACATACTCTCTCCCCATGCCTTCGGCCTGGTGGAGACAATAAAACATACTCTCTCCCCATGCCTTCGGCCTGGTGGAGACAATAAAACATACTCTCTCCCCGTGCCTTCGGCCTGGTGGAGACAATAAAACATACTCTCTCCCCATGCCTTCGGCCTGGTGGAGACAATAAAACATACTCTCTCCCCTGGCCTTCGGCCTGGTGGAGACAATAAAACATACTCTCTCCCCTGGCCTTCGGCCTGGTGGAGACAATAAAACATACTCTCTCCCCATGCCTTCGGCCTGGTGGAGACAATAAAACATACTCTCTCCCCATGCCTTCGGCCTGGTGGAGACAATAAAACATACTCTCTCCCCATGCCTTCGGCCTGGTGGAGACAACTAAACATACTCTCTCCCCGTGCCTTCGGCCTGGTGGAGACAATAAAACATACTCTCTCCCCGTGCCTTCGGCCTGGTGGAGACAATAAAACATACTCTCTCCCCATGCCTTCGGCCTGGTGGAGACAATAAAACATACTCTCTCCCCATGCCTTCGGCCTGGTGGAGACAATAAAACATACTCTCTCCCCATGCCTTCGGCCTGGTGGAGACAACTAAACATACTCTCTCCCCGTGCCTTCGGCCTGGTGGAGACAATAAAACATACTCTCTCCCCGTGCCTTCGGCCTGGTGGAGACAATAAAACATACTCTCTCCCCATGCCTTCGGCCTGGTGGAGACAATAAAACATACTCTCTCCCCATGCCTTCGGCCTGGTGGAGACAATAAAACATACTCTCTCCCCATGCCTTCGGCCTGGTGGAGACAACTAAACATACTCTCTCCCCGTGCCTTCGGCCTGGTGGAGACAATAAAACATACTCTCTCCCCGTGCCTTCGGCCTGGTGGAGACAATAAAACATACTCTCTCCCCGTGCCTTCGGCCTGGTGGAGACAATAAAACATACTCTCTCCCCATGCCTTCGGCCTGGTGGAGACAATAAAACATACTCTCTCCCCTGGCCTTCGGCCTGGTGGAGACAATAAAACATACTCTCTCCCCTGGCCTTCGGCCTGGTGGAGACAATAAAACATACTCTCTCCCCTGGCCTTCGGCCTGGTGGAGACAATAAAACATACTCTCTCCCCATGCCTTCGGCCTGGTGGAGACAATAAAACATGCTCTCCCCAGTCCCCATGCCTTCGGCCTGGTGGAGACAATAAAACATACTCTCTCCCCATGCCTTCGGCCTGGTGGAGACAACTAAACATACTCTCTCCCCATGCCTTCGGCCTGGTGGAGACAACTAAACATACTCTCTCCCCTGGCCTTCGGCCTGGTGGAGACAACAAAACATACTCTCTCCCCGTGCCTTCGGCCTGGTGGAGACAGTAAAACATACTCTCTCCCCATGCCTTCGGCCTGGTGGAGACAATAAAACATACTCTCTCCCCTGGCCTTCGGCCTGGTGGAGACAATAAAACATACTCTCTCCCCAGGCCTTCGGCCTGGTGGAGACAATAAAACATACTCTCTCCCCATGCCTTCGGCCTGGTGGAGACAGTAAAACATACTCTCTCCCCATGCCTTCGGCCTGGTGGAGACAATAAAACATACTCTCTCCCCTGGCCTTCGGCCTGGTGGAGACAATAAAACATGCTCTCTCCCCTGGCCTTCGGCCTGGTGGAGACAATAAAACATGCTCTCTCCCCATGCCTTCGGCCTGGTGGAGACAATAAAACATACTCTTCCAAATTTCACACTTCCATGTGTATTTATGTAATTTTAGTGAATTTTTATTTGCCTTTACACAATTTCGCCAGAGCCATATACCAAAAAGGGGGGTTTGAGGTGATAACCACTAAAAAGCTGCCAGTCAGCAAGGTCTATCATATCAAAACCTAATCTAGGGATGTATAGGAATAAAAAAATCACAACTAAACTTTGCCGCCTCACCGGTACCGACATGTCATATCTGGGCACTTGGCCCAAGGACTAATACTCTCTCCCCATGCCTTCGGCCTGGTGGAGACAATAAAACATGCTCTCTCCCCAGTGCCCATGCCTTCGGCCTGGTGGAGACAGTAAAACATACTCTCTCCCCATGCCTTCGGCCTGGTGGAGACAACTAAACATACTCTCTCCCCGTGCCTTCGGCCTGGTGGAGACAGTAAAACATACTCTCTCCCCATGCCTTCGGCCTGGTGGAGACAACTAAACATACTCTCTCCCGTGCCTTCGGCCTGGTGGAGACAGTAAAACATACTCTCTCCCCATGCCTTCGGCCTGGTGGAGACAATAAAACATACTCTCTCCCCATGCCTTCGGCCTGGTGGAGACAATAAAACATACTCTCCCCCCTGGCCTTCGGCCTGGCGGAGACAATAAAACATACTCTCCCCCCTGGCCTTCGGCCTGGTGGAGACAATAAAACATACTCTCTCCCCATGCCTTCGGCCTGGTGGAGACAATAAAACATACTCTCTCCCCATGCCTTCGGCCTGGTGGAGACAATAAAACATACTCTCTCCCCATGCCTTCGGCCTGGTGGAGACAATAAAACATACTCTCTCCCCATGCCTTCGGCCTGGTGGAGACAATAAAACATACTCTCTCCCCGTGCCTTCGGCCTGGTGGAGACAATAAAACATACTCTCTCCCCATGCCTTCGGCCTGGTGGAGACAATAAAACATACTCTCTCCCCATGCCTTCGGCCTGGTGGAGACAATAAAACATACTCTCTCCCCGTGCCTTCGGCCTGGTGGAGACAATAAAACATACTCTCTCCCCATGCCTTCGGCCTGGTGGAGACAATAAAACATACTCTCTCCCCTGGCCTTCGGCCTGGTGGAGACAATAAAACATACTCTCTCCCCATGCCTTCGGCCTGGTGGAGACAATAAAACATACTCTCTCCCCATGCCTTCGGCCTGGTGGAGACAATAAAACATACTCTCTCCCCATGCCTTCGGCCTGGTGGAGACAATCATATCGAAGATATTCAACCTCCTCCACGCTCACAATGCGGTTTTGACGGTGTCACATTGTGAGCTTTTATATCTGACCAAATTCTCAATTAAAAATAAAATTAAATAGGTCAATAATAATAGAACATTTTTGAAAATGTTTGCCTAGAGATAACATGCCCAAAATAGGGATGCCAGGTTGGAAAGTGCATGGTTGCAGACACTGGAGAAATAATTCATAAAATAACTGAGTTTGAGGTTAAATCTGAACACTAGGGGGTGGCAATGTATCCCCTGGGATCCCAAATGATGCTCCTGATCTGAAAATGTACTGTACAGAAACGTACTGTAGAAAACCAAAACAGGCTTACTGCACACCGAGAAGGGTGTAGAAGGAATTGTTAGACAATGACTATTCTGACCTGAGATCAGATTCTAAAAATGTCTTCTACATCCTGACAGTTTTCTCAAAAAGCTATGTTTCTATGTCAGTCTACAAGTTCGTAGATCTGCTATTTTTCAATAGCTAAAGCATAACATAATGCCAACACCTAAAGGGGTTCTCGCACAAAATGGGTTAAGACCTGAGGTCAAAATTGAATACTTTAAAAATGCTGTGAGGATGTAGAAGACATTTTTTAGAATCTGATCTCAGGTCAGAATGGGTTTTAAAGCTCAATGCATTTTTTCCCCCCACAGTAATGAAAGTAAGACGTCGTGGGCAGCAGCAGCAGCAGCAGCAGCTGGGCGTACCTGGTTTCTGTTCCTCGGTGGTCCCCTGGTCCACCGTGGCACCTGGTTTCTGTTCCTCGGTGGTCCCCTGGTCCACCGTGGCACCTGGTTTCTGTTCCTCGGTGGTCACCTGGTCCACCGTGGCACCTGGTTTCTGTTCCTCGGTGGTCCCCTGGTCCACCGTGGCACCTGGTTTCTGTTCCTCGGTGGTCACCTGGTCCACCGTGGCACCTGGTTTCTGTTCCTCGGTGGTCACCTGGTCCACCGTGGCACCTGGTTTCTGTTCCTCGGTGGTCACGAGGTCCACCGTGGCACCTGGTTTCTGTTCCTCGGTGGTCACCTGGTCAGAGGACGCCGACGCCTTGTTCTTCAGGTCTCTGAGGCACTGGACGATCTGCTCGATGGTCTGCAGGGTGGTGGGCAGCAACACTGGCACCGGCACCTGGACAGTCAAGGGTTAATGGTGCATTTATATAGCGCCTTTATCCAAGGCGCTTTACATAGATTGTGCATTACATTCACACACACATTCACACACCGATGGCGGCGGAAACCATGCAAGGCACCAACCAGCACCTCAGGAGCAATTAGGGGTTCAGTGTCTTGCTCAAGGACACTTCGACACTAGCCTGGAGGAACTTTCTATGGCATAGGGCAGCTCCCGGTATGCTGCATACGCTGTGTTTTCTTACCGGTAGAGGCATGGGGAACAGCGATGGCGTGACCTGGGAGTAGAGGCTCATGGGTACCGGGATGAAGACGGGCACAGGAATCGGCACAGGGATGTACTCCCTCTTCACACCGTCGTCCACATCTGACAGCACGCACACACACGCACGCGCACATACACACACACACACGCACACACACGCGCAGACACACACACACACACACACACACACACACACACACACACACACACACAGTGTAAACAACTTGTATAACAACATTTCCTACTACCACCACTATCACTAGTAACAATAGTTACAAAGTGCTTAATAACAAAAAATAAAATATAAAAGAACCCCATGAAATAATAATAATCTTCTACCTGTCTGTAGGAGCTTGCTCTGCATGTGAGGTTTGCAGTAGGTGGCCTTTGTGAGCGTGAGGGGTTTACAGAGAACAGCTTTGTTCTTCACGTCCTTCGGCGTCCCTCCTGCTGCGCTCGGCCCCGTCCCCTGGTTCACCACCTACAGCCACGGGTTAGGTTTCATTTAGTTGTTAGTCGACTAAATATCATAAGATTTAGGTAGACTAAATCTACAGTTTATTTAGTCGAACAAAATGTGTTTTGGCGGGCCTTGATGCCGTCATAATGACAGTTTTTTTTCCTTCTCACTTGCTGAAAATAGCCGATCTACGAGCCCACAACGCGTCGTTGTGAGCTTGTAGATCGGCTATTTTCAGCATGCAACTAATTGTAAAATGACTTCTACTGGATCTATTGTCCACTATAGTCCCTTCCTTAACATTTTAGTCTGATGTTTTAGGCGTTATCATTCTCTAAAACCTATTGTTGACCAGCTGAAGAAATCACAGATTTGAGGCATTTTAACCTCTTTGCTTTTATGACGTTTCTGAGACCATTTCATGTTCATGGAAGCCAAGTCTAAACTTGTATTCTATTCCTGGTTTGATCTAGGAAGTTTTTCTTGATTTAGTCTTTGCCTGCTGAACCCAATTTGTTTAATTGTGTAAATAAATCCAGTCCATTTATTACTCACCCCTAGTTTGGCTGATGGCATGTCAAACCCTGGTGATAGAAGGAATACATCAAAACAATGTAAATAATACAATAACATTAACAACCAGACACGCACACGCACACACACGCACACACACAGAGCAGCCACCGTACCCAGGCTGGTGTTCTCGGGGCCTTTCTGCGTGACCATGATGGGCTGGTTCTGCTGGCAGTAGAACCGGAGCAGACACGTCTGGTCACAGAAGTGTTTCATCTCCGTCCTCCACTGGACGGACTCCGTCAGGTTGCCCTGAACCTTACAGCAGTCACACCGCGCAGCCTGGAACACACACACACACACACACACACACACACACACAAGATATTACACATTAAGCAATATTACACTTCAGTGATGCTTGCGGAACTCGACTTTCTTCTCGTTCCTGACCGCATCCCTGTCGTGGCAATAATCACGTTAAACCACACCCTCGAGTGTAATATTGCAATTCTACCACAGTTACCCTTAAAACTTTTTAATGACAGATGTAGTGACTATACGACCACAAATGTCTCAAGAAACTAGCTAGCCTAGCCACCGAGTTTGCTAGCGCTCTGGGAGAACAGAGCGGCTGAATTCTTTGTTTTGATTAGGTGTTGAACGGTGCTGGTTTTTAACCCACGGCTAGAAGGCTGTGTCAACCAATCAGATTGCTTCCTCGAAACGACCTGTGGTAGAATAAGAGGGTTTGCGCATGACATCATCGTACCAGGAAGTGGCAAAATACTACTTTCTGGCCTCGACAGCCCATTCATCCAAACAGAAAAGTCCTGTCTGATTGCATTAAACAATGTTAAACTCACCAACATTAAAGTCCTGTCTGATTGCATTAAAACAATGTTAAACTCACCAACATTAAAGTCCTGTCTGATTGCATTAAACAATGTTAAACTCACCAACATTAAAGTCCTGTCTGACTGCATTAAACAATGTTAAACTCACCAACATTAAAGTCCTGTCTGATTGCATTAAACAATGTTAAACTCACCAACATTAAAGTCCTGTCTGATTGCATTAAACAATGTTAAACTCACCAACATTAAAGTCCTGTCTGATTGCATTAAACAATGTTAAACTCACCAACATTAAAGTCCTGTCTGATTGCATTAAAACAATGTTAAACTCACCAACATTAAAGTCCTGTCTGATTGCATTAAACAATGTTAAACTCACCAACATTAAAGTCCTGTCTGATTGCATTAAACAATGTTAAACTCACCAACATTAAAGTCCTGTCTGATTGCATTAAAACAATGTTAAACTCACCAACATTAAAGTCCTGTCTGATTGCATTAAAACAATGTTAAACTCACCAACATTAAAGTCCTGTCTGATTGCATTAAACCATGTTAAACTCACCAACATTAAAGTCCTGTCTGATTGCATTAAACAATGTTAAACTCACCAACCTTACAGCTGTACGAAAAGCTTGAATTATCCTCTTTCTATCTGCAGAAAGTTTTTGTTTCATAAAAATCCACCATAGAAACGTTATGAGCTACTTTCTGTCAAGAAATGCCCTGCATTTGATTATTTGTGTCAGAGTTTGGAAGTGCTTGTTTTCAATAACACAACATTTTTGCTGCCTCCTGCATTATGTGACATTTAGAAACAGGTGGTACGGCAGGACGGTTGAGTGATTTACAACGAGCGCTCCCAAACTCCAACACTCCATCCATGCTGCTCAATGTCTAGATGAGGGGGGGCGTGTCCTGATGGGAAAAGCATGCATGTACATAGTCTCTATACACACAGCTGTGGTGGGTGGCATAATGATTCAACCAGCTGTTTGCATCGTTCCACACGAGCCCACTTCTGTCTATCTATCTATCTATCTATCTATCCATCTATCCGACCGTGTTCCACAGAAAGGAGCGTGAACGCCATCTCTGGATGAAGGGGGAAGCTCGATAATACTAACCCATTTTGGCCCCGGGAACCCCTTTTGGTGTTAGCATTATGTTATGCTTTAGCTATTGAAAAATAGCAGATCTACAAGCTCATAGCGCGCCACCGAGTGGCGCGCTATGAGCTTGTAGGTCTGCTATTTTTGAAAAAATCTAAGAACGACTGACATAGAAACATAGCCTTTTCAGAAAACTGTCAGGATGTGGAAGACGTTTTTAGAATCTGATCTCAGGTCAAAATGGGCTAATCAAATGTATTTAGATATAGGACAGTTATGAGGGGACGTCACCATGAGAGTACGTGGTAATGTGGTTGATGCATTACCGTGTTGAGCCATAAGGGAGCTTCATTCACAGTAGCTTTCATTTTTAACGTTCATTTTTAATCACAATTATCCTGCTACCCTAATAGACAGGGGTGCATGAGCACCTGGCCGTTCATTCGTGCTCTATCTCCGACCAAGCCACACTTCCACCACACATCTCTCTATGCAAAATAAAACCTGCACACTCCCACAAAAGACATAGACTACATTGCATTCGCCAAAAATGTCTTCTTTACTGTTTAAATATTACTTTTCTGAAACACGCTATTCTTGCTCAACCTCAACAGCCTACGTCAGAATCGTCATGTTGGCGTCTACTACGCCAACTACGTTCACTTAATGGGGCCAGTCCTTCACAGTGACACACGCGTTACATCAACCACGCGACCGGGATGGTTTCTACCTCTCAATGTCGTGCCTACTCTACACTGCCATCCCAAGTCCCCTCCCCCTTTCACTGCTCCTGTGTCTGTGACCTGTGAACTACTCTCTGACTGCACTGTGGCTTGATTTATATGTGCGAGGTGGAAATGTAATGCACATAAATGAATTATAGGTCCAGCAAGCAAATCATGATTGTCTGTTTGTGCTCAATAGCTCACCATCACATTCCGATTTTAGGTGTTGTGTTTTTTATGACATTTATTTTGGCCAGTAGTTTCATATCTATCCTTTTCCCTTTCACCAACACAGACCATGCTAACGGTGTTAGCGCGTTAGCATCACACAGCTTACAGCGTCAGTGTTGCATGAATACTTTCAACCATGACAATGCCGACTACTTTTGCTACACACACTTCCCAAGGATTATGGAGATGTCTTTATTTATTTTTTAAGGTTGAGAAATGAAATAATTATGGTCGTTTCTAATCTCAGCATTTCACAAGAGAAAGACGTGGATGCCTTTCGCTGCTGTTGCCATGTCTCATAGAAACAAGTAAATAGGTCTATAAAAATAATCCCAAAACAAGCGCATATAACAGGGGTCTGTAACCTATTTTAAATGAAGTGCCATGTTTTCATTTTCTAGATAGTCAGTCAGCCACAAGCTCACATCACAACAATAATCCATGTAATAATCACAATAACAATACTAATAATAATAATCATAATAATAATAATAATAACAATAAACTTCTTTGTAAACTCACTCATTTACAAACAAGCTCACATCAGAACAATAATGCATGTAATAATAATAACAATAATAATAATAATCATTATAAGAAAAACAACAATAACAACACTAACAACAGTACAGTACAGTACAGTAAAGACGTACAGTAAAGTACAGTACAGAGGACAACATTACAGTACAGTGCAATACTAAGGAGTGCAGTACAGTATTATAATAATTTATAACCCATCCGTTACTACATGTGCAGGGCACACTACTGAGTTTAGACTTTTTATGCAGGGCCTGGGAAATAAGGCAGAATCTTTTGTTTGTGTAAAAAAAAAAGGGAATATCAACAAAACATATCTGTTTATTGTACACAATGCAATATTGAATGCAATGATATGGTGTGTCCTGTAAGCCCATGTGGGCTGGGCGCCTTTGGTGCATGACACAAAAATAAAGAAATCTATCTATCTATCTATTCAGGCCCATCCTGCTACCCTAATAGACAGGGGTACATAAGCACATGGCCGTTTATCCAACAGCTTTCTCCGACCAAACCACACTTTTACCAGACATCTCTATATGCTAAATAAATTCGCCACACTCCCAGAAAACATATAGACTACATTGCATTCGCCAAAAATGTCTTATTTACTGTTTAAATATTACTTTTCTCAAACACGCTATTCTTGCTCAACCTCTACAGCCTACGTCAGAATCGTCATGTTGGCGTCTACTACGCCAACTACGTTCACTTAATGGGGCCAGTCCTTCACAGTGACACACGCGTTAGATCAACCACGCGACCGGGATGGTTTCTACCCCTCAATGTCGTATTTGCTGCGCCCTTCTAATGCTGCGCCACGCCTACTCTATACTGCTCCATAGACAGCGACTCGAAGTCGAACAGCAGCAGCAGCTCGCCTCCGTCACAATTTAAAGCCCACAGCACTGCACAGCCCCACACCCAAATGAATCGAATTAATGAATAAGGCGCTTATATCGCTTTTGCTCAGTGGATGGGACATTTACATTAAAAGCTATCGGATGGACGCGTGGACAACGGCATGGTTGTGTGCACTCGGAGGGAAAGGTTCCATATAGCTTCCATGCTAGCTGCTTCAGACACAGGGGAGGGGAGTGAGATGGCCCGCCTCACGGGACTCCAGTGCGAAATAGCGCTTATGCAACAATTACCCTAAAAACAACACCACAACTCAATGTCATTGTGAATAAGAATTTCGAGCAAAAAAAATATTTTTGGAAGGACACTTTCAACCAGTATGAAGCTAAATGTGGAAGCCGTGTGTGTCACACCAAAACGGGTGACCTATATAATCCTGTCACGCCGTGCATTCTGTGCTTGCGTGCGCATTTCCCAAATCTCAGTCATTTATCCACACATCGCTCTCTGTGTGTGTGTGTGTGTGTGTGTGTGTGTGTGTGTGTGTGTGTGTCGCGTCGCCCTCCAGCTGCAATTGCGAGTGTGCGCTTTGGCAGACTTTTTATGCAGGGCGTGGGAAATAAGGCAGAATGTTTTGTTTGTGTAAAAACAAAAAAGGGAATATCAACAAAACATATCTGTTTATTGTACACAATGCAATATTCAATGCAATGATATGGTGTGTCCTGTAAGCCCAATTAGCCCATGTGGGCTGGGCGCCTTTGGTGCATGACACAAAAATAAAGAAATCTATCTATCTATCTATTCAGGCCCATTCAATTAATCTATCACTACATTAGTTGCCTGTTCAAAACTAAACTACACTTTATGAAATCATTGTTGCAGCCTACAATTTACAATTTACAATTTAGGCATTTAGCAGACGCTCTTAATCCAGAGCGACTTACATTAAGCAAGAACAAAAAAGCATGGGTATACATCACATAAAAACATTTATCATGAAACATGCGTAAGCTAAGAAAGTAACAGTGGAATATCTATAATGAAACTATACATATAAGCTATACATCTATACTACTATGCTATACATATGTACTATGACGTGCTATGACAATAGCACATACAATGCACTTATGCTGTCTACATAACATGCTATAAGACTGTATCAAATGCTATCTAAGTCTACAGAATTGCTATCTAAGGGGGTGGGGTAAGTGCTATGGGCCATGATGGAGTCTGAAAAGGTGGGTTTTCAGACTACGGCGGAAGATTGGGAGTGATGCTGCAGTTCTGACTGCAATGGGAAGTGCATTCCACAGTTTTGGAGCCAGAAGGGAGAAGAGTTTGGGACGTGTGGAGTGTTGTCCCGGCGTTTTTAGTGAGGGTACTTCCAGCTTCCCTGCGTTGGCTGATCTGAGTGAGCGGGAGGGTTTGTAGGGTTCGATCATACTTGCAAGATATGGGGGAGCCATACCTTTGGTTGCTTTGAATGCCAGCATCAGAGTTTTGTATTCTGTGCGGGCAGCGACCGGGAGCCAGTGGAGGGAACGGAGCAGGGGGGAGACATGTGAGAATTTTGGCTGGTTGAAGACCAAGCGAGCTGCGGCATTTTGGATCAGCTGGAGAGGTTTAAGTGCACAAAAGGACACTACACACATATATTCAGGCCCATTCAGAACACATTTCCCAAATCTCTGATTTATCCACACATCGCTCTGTGTGTGTGTGTGTGTGTGTGTGTGTGTGTGTGTGTGTGTGTGTGTGTGTGTGTGTGTGTGTGGGCGTGTGTGTGTGTCGCGTCGCCCTCCAGCTGCAATTGCGAGTGTGCGCTGTGTGCAGGGCACACTACTGAGTTTAAAAACACAGCTGAAACATGAAGTGGAGTCTGTCAACTCCTGCAATTTCCTTCTTCCCATATTGCGCTGCAACGACACTGGGATGAGCCCGCCGAAGGCGGGCGAAATTCTAGTCATCATAATGAACCATCAGGCTGCCTGTATAACTGAGGCAGAAGTCCCTGTTCATGCATGCCTCCATCACACTTAAAACATAAACTACCATCTTCATTATTAGTTTATCATCATTTGACATCACAGCATGCAAATGAACACATAATGCTTAATTATGTAACCCAGTATGAAGGTGTCGTGCGCCAAAATGAGCAGATCTCTAAACTCTCAATGAATGCATTATAAAACGTGTAGATTGGCTATTTTCTTCTTTTTTTTTATGTTTCTTTGTGGCTTTCGCCTTTATTGATTTTTTTTTTATAGAGGGGCCGTGGGATCGGGAGTCGAACCCGCGGCACACTGCCAGACTGGATTACCAGCCACGGTGCCTGGACCGCTGAGCCACGGCCCAGGACAGATTGGCTATTTTCTGCCTGTATGTAAAGTAATAAATGGGGCTTAAGAACCACCACCAGGGGGCACCGTCATTAGTGCTGTCCTCACAGCTATAAGGTCCTGGGTTCGATTCCCGCTGAGGGCGTGTTCTCTCCTCCGCGTCATCAGTGCCTTTCTCCCCGTGTCCCTAGGGTAAGTACCCTCACATGTTCTCCCCGTGTCCCCTAGGGTAGGTACCCTCACATGTTCTCCCCGTGTCCCCTAGGGTAGGTACCCTCACATGTTCTCCCCGTGTCCCCTAGGGTAGGTACCGTCACATGTTCTCCCCGTGTCCCCTAGGGTAGGTACCCTCACATGTTCTCCCCGTGTCCCCTAGGGTAGGTACCGTCACATGTTCTCCCCGTGTCCCCTAGGGTAGATACCCTCACAAAAAACCTGCAGTAAGCCTGGTCTCTAAACTACCTCCCCCTGGCCAGCAGGGGTCGCCTGATGGAGGGTCCAGAATAATGTGTTCCTTAGCGGCTTGGACTCCTCATGCATAGAAGGAAGCATGAGGTCAGTCCCCTGCCCCCCCCCCCCCCCCCCCTCCCCCACAGGTTGGCAGAGGAGATGTAGCGCCCAGGATTACATTAGATACTGTAATTGACACTGGGTGAAAACAATGGGTTTCAAAATTGTGGGATAAAAAATATAAAAAAATAAATTAAAAAAAGAACCACCACCACCACATGGGACTGACCTTATAGTACCAGTCGTTGAACTTCTTGGCGCAGGCTTCGCTGCAGAAGTCCCTGGTCATCCCCCCCAGTTGCCTGGTCACGCCTCTCTTGCACAGCTGGTTGCAGTGATTACAGCTCACACACTTCAGGCCCAGACGCCTCACAAAGTCCTGCTTGAACAGCAGCTTGCAGCCTGGGTGGGGGAGGAGAGGAGAGGAGGGGAGGGGAGGGGAGGGGAGGGGAGAGGAGAGGAGAGGAGAGGAGAGGAGAGGAGAGGAGAGGAGAGGAGAGGAGAGGAGAGGAGAGGAGAGGAGAGGAACAATGAGAATTTATGAAGAACAATATGGCCTCCCAATATGTTTCCCAGGTGCAGTAGTCTCTCGCGTTGCCATGAATGTTGCCTCTCGCAAATGCTTACATCGTCTGGAGAACGGAAGCTCCTGTATTTTATATTTTTTATGGACTACATGTGCAGGGGTATAGCTTAGCTTGTTATCAGATAACCATGTGCTGGTTCTCAGCGTTGGCTCCCCGTTTGGTTCCATTTGTACACTCAACGTAATAAAAATAAAAACACGGAGGGTTGTACTGTGTAGATTGGGGTCCCAGAGAGAGATAATGGCGTCAAATCATTGAAAGTAACACTTTCGGGGGCCTTAGATTAATCTATCCATCCCATCTAGGCTGCCAGGATTGATCTATTACCTTTGGAGCATAAACGCCAAAGTATTTGCAGCTTTGATCGGCGAAAATCTGGTGGGAAATACTAGTCCCATGGTTTGTTCCATTATACGATGCGAGACGAACACAGCCTCCACAGCATGTTGTAGTCCAAACAAAACCCACCCTTCACTTGGCATTGAACTCATTTTCCCAGAAGCCCTAGCAGCCCAGAGAGCATGGCTTTGATTTCCAGGTTTCGTCATCGTACCGCGACGGCCTTGTCACCAGGTCCGCGACAAATCCGCTCTTACTTTTTAATTATTAAAAGAAAAACTGCGAATTAAACACATTAAACAAATAGTGGTTTTGGGGGTATTACGCAGCACCGACACATGGATTAAATAGCGGGGAACGCGGGTTACGCAGTAGAAGTGTTACAAAGGTTGAGAATCAATGCAATAGAGTACAGTAGACTACAGTAACAGTACAGTAACAGTAGAGTACAGTAACAGTACCTTCGCTACAGAAGGGTCTCTTGACGCCGGAGATTTGGACCGTCTCGTGGAGCGTCTTCTCCTCCTGGCAGTACTCGCAGAACGTCACGATGCAGTGGAGCTTCTTGTAGTCCTCACAGCACGTCTTACTGCAGAACTGGTACACCTTGTCCTAAAGACACACACACACACATAGCATGTCTTACTGCAGAACTGGTACACCTTGTCCTAAAGACACACACACACACACACACACAGCACGTCTTACTGCAGAACTGGTACACCTTGTCCTAAAGACACACACACACAGCACGTCTTACTGCAGAACTGATACACCTTGTCCTAAAGACACACACACACACACACAGCATGTCTTACTGCAGAACTGGTACACCTTGTCCTAAAGACACACACAGCATGTCTTACTGCAGAACTGGTACACCTTGTCCTAAAGACACACACACAGCATGTCTTACTGCAGAACTGGTACACCTTGTGCTAAAGACACAAACACACACACACACACACACACACACACACACACACACACACACACACACACACACAGACACAGAGGACGCTCCATTGACTTTGATCCGTTCCCATCAGTGGAAGGGTCGTTCCCATCAGTGGAAGGGTCACTAGGGTCACTAAATTGGGCCTACAATTGGATACTTCAGGATGCTCTTGATAAATAAACTCGTTGTGAGCTGTTTTTCAAAATAGTACCAAAAAGAAAAGGGCAAAAAGGTTTAGCAATAAGGGGCAAAAGCTCTTTGAAGGCACAAGATATAGGTAAGGATTTTACTGTACCTCCATGCTGCTTACATTTCTGACTAAATAACGTATGCAATCAATCAATCAATCAATCAATCAATGAACCAACGGGTCTCACCTCCCAGTCCAAGGTCTCAGGCTTCAGACTGAAGGCTCCCTTGCAGTAATTACATTTGAGCGTGACGCTGCTGTGTGCGGTGGGGAGGAGGGGCGTCTGGCCGTTGGTGGTGGTCGTCTGGAGTGTCGGAGCGTTCTGGAAATAATCCATCAAATGGAAGTCTTATAAGCACTGTTGTAACGTGATAATATATCCCACCATGACTGGGGAATAATAATAATAATAATAATAATAATAATGAATGATAATAGAGCACCGAAGTCCTGACGTAACTCGCTCATCCCTTCCATTCCCCTGGTTTGCGGAAGTAATTTCTCTATGGAGAATAACATGGGGTGATCTTAATATCGTCTACTATAAGCGTTGTGGTCCAAAAAATAAACAAGCTGTCTCGGCGTTATTGTTAGGGAGGTGTCTCTGTATCGTTTGCAACAGTCAGTCACTCATATATGATACAGTCTGCTTTTTTTTCTCCCTACTTTCTAATTATTTGTTTGGCCCAAAACATTGTGTTTATTGTCATGATTTGTCACGACAAGAGTTGGCTTTGTCCAGCGGCGTATAAACGTCTTTAAATAAATACTTTCTGAAAAGTCTATGATGAAAATGAACAGGGATTTATTTTCCGGGTCTTTCCGGGGGGGGCGGGACTGCAAAGCTGTAGACACCAATAAGACGACATGTTGGGTTCGATGACGGCGAGGAAAACAGACCTGGAACTTGGCGACACACGTGGAGCTGCAGAAGTTGAGGACGTTCCCCTCGGGCAGCGTGGCCTGGTACTGAGGCAGAGACTTGGTCTTACAGTAATGACACGTTGGCTCTGCGTCTGCACACAAACACAGAGATGCACATGACGTCATGACCACGATGCTACCCTCAAACTAGGGCATTAAACAACTAGTCGACTAGTAAACTAAGCAACTAGTCAACTAGTAAAAATGACTAAGTCTCTGATCCTAACCAAACACAGAGATGCACAACACCATGATGCTACCCTTAACCCATTCTGACCTGAGATCAGATTCTAAAAATGTCAGTCATTCTTCGATTTTTCAAAAATAGCAGACCTACAAGCTCGTAGCGCGCCACTCGGTGGCGCGCTACGAGCTTGTAGGTCTGCTATTTTTCAATAGCTAAAGCATAACATGATGCTAACACCAAAATGGGTTCCCGTTCAGAATGGGTTAAACATGACCATGATGCTACCCTCAGACATGGTCTCTGATCCTAAACCAATTCTCTTCCAATATAGCAGTGAATGGAAAATCTCAATTCTAGAGCTCTGCCGTAAGGAAATTGTTGAAATGATTTTGTCGACTGTCTAAAACCAACAGTTTTCGAGTCGACTACCTTTTTTCACGGAGGAAAACTAAATGGAAACTAAATAAAAACTAAGCTATGATGACTAAAACTAAGACAAAATATACTGACAATTTCGTCAACAAAATGTCCCCAAAGGGATATTCGTATTCATTCACAGGTCTGTTCAAAAATCTCACAACAAAACAAGACACGACAATCAACAAGACACGACAATACATAAGCATGAGGTACTGTACTGTACTGTACTGTACTGTACTCAGAACCATCCTGTCGGGGGGGGGGGATGATCCGTGTCATTTCATATGGAGAGTTCTAACCGTGGCGATGACCTTATTGTTGGTATTTAACCCATTCTGACCCGAGACCAGATTCGAAAAAATGTCAAATGACATCCTGACAGTTTTCTGAAAAAGCTACGTTTCTATGTCAGTCGTTCTTCGATTTTTTTCAAAAAAGTTCAAGTCAAGTCCGTTGCTCTCCCCTAGTCCCCCATATATGGGGGACTAGGTTGGTGGAGGGTGTGTAGAGCCCAGGATCACATTAGATGATTGACACAGGGGTGAAAAATGGGTTACAAAATCGTGGGATAAAAAATATAGTTAAAAAAATAGCATGATGTTTCGAACACCAAAAGGGGTTATGTTGAGGTACTGACTTTGCGTGGCGGGGCCGGGGGGGGTGATGGCGGCCGGCGTCTTGGCCTTGTTCATGCAGCCCACGGAGCAGTAGGACGCCATGGCGCCGCCCGCCCCCAGGCTGTGGAGCACGTCGCCCGTCTTTATCAGCGTCTTGCAGGTCACACAGCTCGCCAGCTTACTGTGAGCCTGCAGAGGTACAACAGAGACCAGAGAGAGAAAAGAGAGTTTAGTTTAGTTTATTAGTTTAGTTTTCTTTACTTTGAGGTTTCCAATTCAACAAGTTTCAAATGGTCATATCTTCTTCATTTCCCCCCGAATTTCAATGAGCAATACATCATATGAAAGGTTACAGTTTGCAGTTTCATAATATGTAAAGAACTGATAAGTGACCATGGCCCCCTTGTATATTAAACCACTGTCCCCGGTCACATATGTAAAATAATAACAACAATATGGTAAAATAAAATAATTTACAGAACGCAAATATTTCAAATAGGAAACAAGACTAGTTACCTACATGATGTGCTGGAAGTGCCAAAAAAGCCCAAAGGGGCTTATCGAGTGGCCTTCCTATAGAAGCTACCAGTGGAGCTTAAATAACAGAAATTAAGATATGAATAATAATATTGGTAAACCTAAGGATTGTAAATAATAATAATAATGAAAAAAATAAAGAATATTCTAAAAATAAATATAAAATAATAACATGACTAGGGCGTGTTGCCTAGTAATTGTCTCTTTTTTATTTATTTTTTAAATATTTTTATTGGGTTTTTTTTACATTTTTTTCCCCCCTCCCATGTGGGGTCCTTGTTCATGTCAGCGTATACATTTCATGGTACAGTACATACGTCTTAAGGCACCCCTCATTTACCTCCCGTCCACCCATTATGCCCACCCACTCTTCCCCAATGCAGAGACAATACAGCTGGAAAAGGGGAAGAAGTAATTGTCTCTTAAAAGAGCAGAGACTAGTACAGATTCTGATATGAGACGGTAAGTTACCCTGTGATGCTGCGCAGTTAAATGGTGCATTTATATATAGCGCCTTTATCCAAGGCGCTTTACATAGATTGTGCATTACATTCACCCATTCACATTCACCCATTCATACACCGTTACATAGATTGTGCATTACATTCACCCATTCACATTCACCCATTCATACACCTTTACATAGATTGTGCATTACATTCACCCATTCACATTCACCCATTCATACACCTTTACATAGATTGTGCATTACATTCACCCATTCACATTCACCCATTCATACACCTTTACATAGATTGTGCATTACATTCACCCATTCACATTCACCCATTCATACACCTTTACATAGATTGTGCATTACATTCACCCATTCACATTCACCCATTCATACACCTTTACATAGATTGTGCATTACATTCACCCATTCACATTCACCCATTCATACACCGATTGCGGTGGAAGCAATGCAAGGCATACCAATCAGCACATCGGGAGCAATTCTGGGGTTCAGTGTCTTCTTGCCCAAGGACACTTCGACATGTAGACATGGAGGAGGAGCCAGGATTCGAACCACCGACCCATGGATCATTGGACGACCTGCTCTACCTCCTGAGCCACAAGCCAACCGCAGTTGCAGCACTGTTTTTGGCAGCACATTTTGATTTTTAGTTTTAGTCATAGTCTCTTTGAATAGCTTTCATTTAGTTTTAGGTCAACCTGGAATGTTTTAGTTTTAGTCTGGTTTTTAGTCGACTAAAATTAATGTCATAAGATTTTAGTCGACTAAATCTACAGTTGATTTAGTCGACTAAAATGTATTTTAGCGGGCCATGATGCCGTCGTGATGGATTTTACACTTGAAAATAGCCGATCTACAAGCTCACAACGCGTCGCAGTTGTGAGCTTGTAGATCTGCTATTTTCAGCATGCAACCAAGTGTAAAACATTTTAGTCTAGTTTTTACTCGGCTAAGAATTTCAGTCATCACAGCTTAGTTTTCATTTAGTTTCCCTCTGTGAAAAAAGGTAGTCGACGAACCTTTTTCGTCTTTGTTTTAGTCGACGAAAACAACACTGCTAGAGGCAGCAAGCATGGATTAAACTCATTATTAAAGTATATACAAATATAATCTCAAAACTGAATAGTTTTGTCAGCCCATCATGTCACTTTGTGAAAAGGACCCCCACCTCTCACACTAGTGCTGTGTTTCATAGACAAGCAATATGTACAATTATGATAATATTTTGATAGCCATAAAGCCAGCCAGTTGAGGCTTTGCCCTTTAGCTTTCATTAAATATCCATGATGAGTGTTTCTGCAAGATTGAACATAATTATTATATTGCTAGTTTGCCACTTCAAATAATCTCATTATAACTAATAACGGAAAATAGCCTATTTTCTGTGCATGACGTGCTTCCATAGAAGACGTGCTGACTTCCATAGAATCCAAGATTTCCATAGATTTCATGGCTTAGGGTCGACGACAGAGTACAGCATCTTGCAATGGGTCTGGTCCACAAGATTCGATACACCACCAAGATACCCGTGTACCTGTCTAAATACTTCCTTAATGTAAACGAAGTCCACACCCACAACACCAGAGGGAGTGCAACAAACCATGTACAACCCAGATTCGGCACAAACAAGGGACTAAATTGTTTTCGCTCCTATGCCACCAAAATGTGGAACGCCCTACCAACAGTCATTAAGACATGCAAATCCCTTGAATCCTTCAAAAACCACTCTCAAAGGGCACCTACGGATGGCTGCAATTCGAAACTGGCCCCCGTAAAATCTGAATAAAATCCCCTCACTGTATTATGTTTCTTTTCCCTTTTTACCTCCTTTATGATGAAATCCTGTTCTGTTCTTTGACTATATAGAAGTGTCTATTTGTACGTCTCTAAATTTTTTGATGAATTGAACAAGGTGGACCCTATGTTGTAAACAAGTGTAATGCTTAATTGGGTCGTCCACTCACAGTTAACAGTCTTTGTATTTGAGTTTGTGCTTGAAATGTACTGTAATTCTGCAAACTGTCAATACATATTTCAATCAAATTCAATCAATCAATCAATCAATCAATCAATATCAATCCAACGGCCACGCTGTACCCGTTTGAAGTCCCTGATGCAGTTCTGATAATAACAGATCTGATAATAACAGATCTGATAATAACAGTTCTGATAATAACAGATCTTATAATAACAGATCTGATAATAACAGTTCTGATAATAACAGATCTGATAATAACAGTTCTGATAATAACAGATCTGATAACAGATCTGATAATAACAGTTCTGATAATAACAGATCTGATAATAACAGTTCTGATAATAACAGATCTGATAATAACAGATCTGATAACAGATCTGATAATAACAGATCATTGATTAAATCCATGGATCTGTACCTGTTTGAAGTCCCTGATGCAGTTCTGATAATAACAGATCTGATAATAACAGATCTGATAATAACAGTTCTGATAATAACAGATCTGATAATAACAGATCTGATAATAACAGTTCTGATAATAACAGATCTGATAATAACAGATCTGATAATAACAGATCTGATAATAACAGATCATTGATCGTACTGTACCTGTTTGAAGTCCCTGATGCAGTTCTGATAATAACAGATCTGATAATAACAGTTCTGATAATAACAGATCTGATAATAACAGATCTGATAATAACAGATCTGATAATAACAGATCATTGATCGTACTGTACCTGTTTGAAGTCCCTGATGCAGTTCTGATAATAACAGATCTGATAATAACAGATCTGATAATAACAGTTCTGATAATAACAGATCTGATAATAACAGATCTGATAATAACAGATCTGATAATAACAGATGATTGATCGTACCTGTTTGAAGTCCCTGATGCAGATCTGATAATAATAACAGATCTGATAATAACAGATCTGATAATAACAGATCTGATAATAACAGATCACATTGATCGTACCTGTTTGAAGTCCCTGATGCAGATCTGATAATAATAACAGATCTGATAATAACAGATCTGATAATAACAGATCTGATAATAACAGATCACATTGATCGTACCTGTTTGAAGTCCCTGATGCAGATCTGATAATAATAACAGATCTGATAACAGATCTGATAATAATAACAGATCTGATAACAGATGTGATAATAATAACAGATCTGATAACAGATGTGATAATAACAGATCTGATAATAATAACAGATCTGATAATAATAACAGATCTGATAATAACAGATCTGATAATAACAGATCTGATAATAATAACAGATCTGATAATAACAGATCTGATAATAACAGATCTGATAATAATAACAGATCTGATAATAACAGATCTGATAATAACAGATCATTGATTAAACCCATGGATCTGTACCTGTTTGAAGTCCCTGATGCAGTTCTGGCAGCAGAAGCGTTTCTGCTGGCCGTCCAGCAGCACAAAGTGGTTGGCGGTGGCGCGGCTGGGCAGGTAGTCTCCGCACTGCTCGCAGCAGTTCATGATCAGCCCGTTGGCCATGCGGTAGCGGTTGAAGCAGAGGTCGCTGCAGATCTTGTGGGTCACCGTCTTGAAGCTCACCTCATGGCGGATCTGTGTGCCGGGCCGGGCCGGGTCGGTGCCATCCATCCATCCATCGAGAGGGAAGAAAGAAAAGAGAGGAGAAGAGAGAGAGGGAGAATGTGTATTTATTAACCCATTCTGACCTGAGATCAGATTCTAAAAATGTCTTCTAAATCCTGACAGTTTTCTGGAAAACGCCGTTTCTTCTTTTTAATATAATTTTTATCCCACCATTTTTCACCCCTGTGTTCAATCATCTAATGTGATCCTGGGCTCTACACACCCTCCATCAACCTAGTCCCCATATATGGGGGACAATTAAGGGGAGAGCAACAGACTTGAACTCATGCTTCCTTCATGTCTGAGTGTCCAAGTTGCTCCTTTACACCTGACAGGGGGGAGTTTCCCTGGTTGGACGTAGTGCGTGGAGGGAACACGTTATTCCAACCAGTTCCTTTCCCCTCCATCAGGCGCCCCAGCTGGCCAGGGGAAGGCAGTTTAGAGACCAGGATTACTGCATGTTTTTTGTGAGGGCACCTACCCTAGGGGACACGGGGAGAACATGTGAGGGTACCTACCCTAGGGAAACGCATGTTTCTATGTCAGTCATTCTCAAAATATTTTCATGTGAAGAACCCCCAAAAATATATATTTTTGGGGGAGTCGACCCCCCCATCTGAAAATATGTTATTCCAGGAACCTCCCCAGAAGCAAAGATTTGAGTTAAAAATGTTCGCCCTGAAAGAATATATATATATTCAAGGTTCAGACTCACTCCCATTTTCCACATCGGACTCTACTCCACCTCCTTGCTGCTACTGTAGGGCCTAGGACTTTTCATTCCACTACTTGTCGCCATTGGCAATTATTGATAATGATAGTTACATAATTATGCAGATGTTGTTCGTGCCATGCATGCCATTTAAAGAGATATAACCGTTTGCATGCCAGTAAGTTGACTTCTTCCTGGGGATTTAGCGTTTTCTCATCCCACAAGGTATCTATGAATCCTGGCTAGTAGACCCATGTATTGTTTGCTGTACTGTACCATATACTGTAAAAAAAATATGGACAAAGCGTTCCCCGGGTCTAACATGGACGTAAAATGAAGCCTGTAATTCCTTGCACTGCAAGTTACTCTTCGTTGGTTTTTATTTTTGACTGAACGGGGGGGGGGGGGGGTGGCTCCCGTTCATAGACTGTAACGGTAGCCACGCCCCTCAGAACATACGCGACTTTATGGTCATTTTTTTAAATAAATGAGACCATCATTTTCCAAAAAGAATATTATGACATGAGAAATGAGACTTTAAACTAGTGACTGGAAGCAGAAAGTATTCATGACCATGTTTATTAAGGTAATACAGTCTAGGTGAAGTTGGGCCCAAATACATGGACCTCTATGGAGCTATGGGGTTTTTTTTGGGCCCAATGACAACAGGCCACAACAGGCCATTATATGAACTTTCAGAAGTCCTGATTTCCTTAGTGGCTTCACGAAATATCTGTCTGACTGCCCCCCCCCTGTACTGTACACCGGTCTCTCTCTCTCTCTCTCTCTCTCTCTCTCACTCTCAACCCGACCGTTCAAGGCCGACGGTCGCCCGCGTCGAGGTGTCGAGAGGGGAGTTTTTCCCTTTGACGCGGTCACTCACAAATGGCTTGCTCATTCATGGCTGGGGGGGGGGGGGGGGGGGGATTGTTGGGTCTCTCAATTGTGCTCGACCGGCACTTACCCTGTCATTTGTTGACTATAGTGTTCACGCCACTTACTCAGACCTTGCACTTAGCCAGGCCTCCCCTGGATGAGAGGACCTGCTAAATGCCTTAACGCATTCTGGACGGGAACCACCTTTTGGTGTTTTATAATAACTAAGCATTATGTTATGTTTTAGCTGTTGAAAAATAGCAGATCTACAAGCTCATATAGCGCGCCACCGAGTGGCGCGCTATATGAGCTTGTAGGTCTGCTATTTTTTTGAAAGATCGTGAAAATGCGGCACAAATCTTTTGATATATATTCTTTCAGAATATATATATTTTTTAATTTCGACGTGGGGTCTAGATGCCTTAAATTGCAGAGAAGAATAGGGAGAGAAAAGAGACGTATCCTATATCAAAATTGGCGTGAGAGAGAGAGAGAGAGAGAGGGCTGGTGGGCGAGCTATGTGGAAATAATATGGAGTGCGTCGTCTAACCTCAACATGTCGTCAGGGCCTCAGGCGAAAACAAATCAGGGATCTCCATATATGGGTATAAAGGGACAACGACTGACTGATAGATATCTCCATATATGGGCATAAAGGGACAACGACTGACAGATAGATATCTCCATATGAGCTTATCATAATAGTGCTTAATCCATTCTGACCTGAGATTAGATTCTAAAAATGTCTTCGACATCCTGACAGTTTTCATTCTGACCTGAGATCAGATTAAAAGAATGACTTCTATGTCAGTCACTCTTCGATTTAAAAAAAATAGCAGACTTACAAGCTCGTAGCGCGCCACTCGGTGGCGCGCTACGAGCTTTTTTTCAACAGCAAAATGGGTCCCCGCCCAAAATGGGTTATTTAGGTCTGACGTAAAAATAAATAAAAAAGGTTTTTTGAAAGATTTGTGGCGCATTGTTTTACGATTTTCCAAAAATAGCAGACCACCGAGTGGCGCGCTATGAGCTTGTAGATCTGCTATTTTTCCAATAACACAAACTACAACACACCCATCTTAACCCGATTAATATGCTGGATAAAGACAGTCCTGTAAACACAGTTACCGGTATTTGCCATTTCCAATATCAGGAACAATGTACAGTATTAGTCAGGGTAAACAAAACCCTTTTCAAACGTCCGTTTTATTTTTTTGCCCAATCTTCTGACTTATTTGGACATAATTAAATACAGCTTTGTCTAAATTTCCTTCATACTTAAAAGCATGGCTGGCTAATAAGCCTTATATGCCTTAATACCTTATAATTGTCTTCTATAACAAAACATAAAGATGGTAAAACACCTTAAATATTTGATTAGTCTTTTTCTTAAGGGGGGACAACACCTGTCGCAATGTGTCAACGTGTAGCCTCGGAAACCCAGACGTTTTTATTTCCAGGGAGAAAAAGGTAGCGCAAACGTCGATCGCTCTCTGCTGATTTCTGATCGTCTGCACCTTTGTTAAATTGACGCACACACACACACACACACACACACACACCTCTCTCTCTCTTTCTCTGTCACTCTAATTAATTAGTCTCATGTCGCACAGCTGCGTCTAGATTCTCCCGGCGGATCCTGCCGGGAGCTGCCCTATGCCATAGAAAGCATTAGGTGGACATAAAAATATTGATCATTTTAGCTTATTTTGCCAGGGATCCTTTTAACGTGCATTATGTCTGATTACGTTGCCGTAAGACATTCATTCACGTTCACCAGATAGCGGAATATATACTGAATTCAAATGCACCAACATGGCGAGTAGGAGGTCCTTTTCTTTTCCGGAGAGAGAACCGGGCTGTGGTAGTTTAGGGTATGGTTTCTGCACGACGTACGCCATGGGGAGGCAGATGTGTGCAAAGAAAAAGGCTTACATGTACAGATTGTGACTCAGCTGTGTCTACTGTCTAATTGGGCTGTCTGGCTGTGAGTCATGAAAAGCCAGCCAGCCAGCCAGCCAGCCAGCCAGCCAGCCAGCCAGCCAGCCAGCCAGCCAGCCAGCCAGCCAGCCAGTCAGTCATGTCTATCTCTTTAGTTGTGTCACTCATTCAGATGTGGAGGACTATATATATACACACACAGTAGTGAACTCATCTGCTAAATAAAATCAATCTTCTCGGGATACTACTCATTGTACGACAGGTTCTCTCTCTCCCTCCTGTTTCTGTGACGGGCGCCGTCACCAGAGGGCACGTACCTATGATGAAGCATGAATATGTGCCCAGGGGTCCCCAGCAAAATGACTTATTTAGCATCACATTTTTAACCACTTTGACCCATTTAGACCTGTGAACGCTGAACAGATTCTTAAAAAGAAAAAAAAACATGTTTCTATATGTCAGTCGTTCTCAAACATTTTCATGTCAAGGACCCCCAAAAATATATGTAATTTGCCGCCGACCCTCATCTGAAAATATGTTGTTCCAGGGACCTCCCCAGAAGCAAATATTTTAGTTAAAAACGTTAAAAATCCTTTTAACCCTATTTTATACTTTGGAATAAATAATGTGAAAGCCAATCTGCAAGCTGACAACAACACAGTGTAAATCTTGCCATTATTAGAACATTTTAACAACACAAATCTTCTGTTACGGTGGGGGGTACCTGGCACAACATCTCTTCAGATAGGGGTCTGCAGCTAAATATGTATGTATCAATTTGGTTGGTCATTGACCATTATTTATCCATAATGTATAAATGATAGATAAGGGGTCAGGACAACGAGGCCTTTTCGTGGAGGGGTCAGAATGAAATTTGGACTTGGACAGTTCTTCGTCTGTGGTACTCAATTAACGATCCAATTTTGGAGCTCTTGGGCTCAAGGACTAAAGAACCAAAAAGAACCGAACCGGTTCCCATTGGGAACCAAGCAGTGTTAAAACAAGGGGTTACTGTGTTAGACTGACCTCGGTCAGTTTGCCACACACGGTGCACTTGGTCTTGATGGTGGACTTGGGCGGGTTCTGCTTGCTCTCGTAGGCCCCCAGACACCCGGTGCTGCAGAACTCCTGGAACTGCTCGCTGGAGTCCACCTGGGCCACGATGGTGCCCTTCATCGTAGTGATGTCCCTGGAACCAAACACACACACACACACACACACACACAAATACACACACACGGTCAAAATGACAAAACGTACGTAATACTGTAAGTCTGTAATTGATGAATGTTAAAACACTGGATCGCCGAGACGTAGGGGCCAATGAGTGCATCTGTGTTTTCTTATGACGACAATACGGTATGACTACCTTATGTTACGACTTTTGTCTTATGTACGCAGGGTCACAGTTAAGAGATAAAAAAGCGCACATTGGAAGTGAACAATTTTCAGGTACCATGTAGATGCATACTGTACACAAACATAGCACACACACACACACACACACACACACACACACACACACACACACACACACACACACACACACACACACACACACACACACACACACACACACACACACACACACACACACACACACACACACACACACACACACACACACACACACACACACACACACACACACACACACACACACACACACACACACACACACACACACACACACACACACACACACCTTTTTTGGCAGGGCTTGCCAACGCTATGAACAAAGTTCTAAAGGACAAAACCAATTTTATACTTCCGATTGAGTGCAAGGCGATTCGGGCTACGAGGCTATCTGCTCATAGCACAGGTGAGCTCCTCCTATAGGGTCCACTAGGATAGCAACGAGACTTTGTGCTGTGGGTTTATCTGCACGTCTAAAGATCAGCAAACGACCAGAGTTCATCCACATGAGACTCCTGGGGTGGAGGTGACGACCAGGGACAGCAGAAGTACACCTAGCCTCGGAAACCCAGACGTTTTTATTTCCAGGGAGAACAAAAAAGAAAGTCTGGGTTTCGAGTCCACTTCAGTTCGGCATAGAGTAGTATCGCAAACGCTGATCACTCTCTGCTGATTTCTGATCGTCTGCACCTTTGTTAAATTGACGCAGACACGTACACACACACACACACACACACACACACACACACACACACTGCTCTCTCTCTCTCTGTCGCTCTCATTAGTTAGTCTCATGTCGCGCAGCTGCGTCTAGATTCTCCCAGCGGATATGCCATAGAAAGCATAGGTGGACCCCAGGCTAGGGGGTCCGTGGTGGAGCTGCCCTATGCCATAGAAAGGCAAAGCATAGGTGGACCCCAGGCTAGGGGGTCCGTGGTGGAGCTGCCCTTTGCCATAGAAACCATAGGTGGACCCCAGGCTAGGGGGTCCGTGGTGGAGCTGCCCTATGCCATAGAAAGCAGAGGTGGACCCCAGGCTAGGGGGGGTCCGTGGTGGAGCTGCCTGTGCCATAGAAAGCATAGGTGTACCGTACCCCAGGCTAGGGGGTCCGTGGTGGAGCTGCCACCGTACCCCAGGGTACGGTACACCTATGCCATAGAAAGCATACCGTAGCGTACCCCAGGGTACAGTACAGCTATGCCATAGAAAGCATACCGTAGCGTACCCCAGGGTACGGTACACCTGCCCAGAGGAGATGTTGTACTTATGAGTTCTGAATGTTAGAGCCCCGCTGTGCCTTGCTGCCATAATCTGTCTCTGAGACATTTTGCCAGTTCTGATGACAGACAACGTGTGTGTGCTGCCTGTCTGTCCCTCTCCTGTCTGTCCCTCTCCAGTTCTGATGACAGACAACGTGTGTGTGCTGCCTGTCTGTCCCTCTCCTGTCTGTCCCTCTCCAGTTCTGATGACAGACAACGTGTGTGTGCTGCCTGTCTGTCCCTCTCCTGTCTGTCCCTCTCCAGTTCTGATGACAGACAACGTGTGTGTGCTGCCTGTCTGTCCCTCTCCGTTCATTAATTGCCATCTGTGTTTGCAGTCGCTCAAAGAAGGATTATCCTCAGCCAAAACTGCACACATCGCGGACAGATTGCGAAACATAAAACAATAGAAATCACCAGTGCATCAAAGGGGGGGGGGGTCTGATCAATCACATACACAATGTTCTTGCACCTCCAAGATTATTTTCAAACTAGCCGATCAAAATTCGGAAAAATCTTACGAGGATTTAGACAAGACATTTTTTTAAATTTCGACGTGCAGGCCTAAATGGGTTAATCACAGTTCAAGTGGCGCTGGCAGCAGAACACCTTCAACATCAGAACAGAACAGAACAGAACAGGACAGGACAGGGCAGGGCAGGGCAGAGCAGAACAGAACAGAACAGAACAGAACAGAGCAGAGCAGAGCAGAGCAGAACAGAGCAGAGCAGAGCAGAGCAGAGCAGAGCAGAGCAGAGCAGAGCAGAGCAGAGCAGAGCAGAACAGAGCAGAGCAGAGCAGAGCAGAACAGAACAGAACAGAGCAGAGCAGAGCAGAGCAGAGCAGAACAGAGCAGAGCAGAGCAGAGCAGAGCAGAGCAGAGCAGAGCAGAGCAGAGCAGAGCAGAACAGAGCAGAGCAGAGCAGAACAGAACAGAACAGAACAGAACAGAGCAGAGCAGAGCAGAGCAGAGCAGAACAGAGCAGAGCAGAGCAGAGCAGAGCAGAACAGAACAGAACAGAGCAGAGCAGAGCAGAACAGAACAGAACAGAACAGAACAGAACAGAACAGAACAGAACATACTTTTTACACATGGTGCAGCTCTTCTTGGGGGCGGGTTTGTGTGAGAAGGCGGAGAGGCAGGTGGTGGAGCAGAACAGGTGAGTTGACCCTTTACGCTGGTACGCCGTCTGCCCCTTCTTCAGAGGCTTCTTACAGTTGGCACAGGTGACCTGATGGAGACAGGGACGGACAGAGAGTGTTATAGAGACACAGGTGACCTGGAGACAGGGACGGACAGAGTGTTATAGAGACACAGGTGACCTGAAGACAGGGACGGGCAGAGAGTGTTATACAGACACAGGTGACCTGGAGACAGGGACGGACAGAGAGTGTTACAGAGACACAGGTGACCTGAAGAAGACAGGGACGGGCAGAGAGTGTTATAGAGACACAGGTGACCTGAAGACAGGGACGGGCAGAGAGTGTTATAGAGACACAGGTGACCTGGAGACAGGGACGGGCAGAGAGTGTTATAGAGACACAGGTGACCTGGAGACAGGGACGGGCAGAGAGTGTTATAGAGACACAGGTGACCTGGAGACAGGGACGGGCAGAGAGTGTTAAGGCCTATTCATAGTCTGGATTTTCGGTGGTGAGGTGACCACCGCTCCGGTGGTGAGGTGACCACCGCTCCGGTGGTGAGGTGACCACCGCTCCGGTGGTGAGCTGACCACCGGAGCTGAAATAACATTGAGCGGTGGTGGTGAGTAAAAACTGAGAGAAGGGCTGGAGCGGTGGCGGTGGTCTGCTCTTCACCGCGGCTCAGTGATGTCATGTTGTAGTTCGGTGGTCACCTCAGTGACGTCATGTTGTAGTTCGGTGGTCACCTCACCACCGAAAATCCAGACTATGAATGAGCCTTTAATAATAATAATAATAATAATACATTTTATTTATAAGGCGCCTTTCAGGGCACTCAAGGTCGCCGTACAGTCAGTCCCTGAAACTAAGAGGAAATGCCCCCCAGCTTGGAGTGAATTGGGTTTCCCTTTCGCTGACCAAAGCAAAGGAAGCCAGAAATATAAAGAAGAAAGCATGATTGAGCAACAGGGAAAAAAAGAGACATGAAGCCGTGGGACGCGTTTCAAATACGTGAGCCACCGATTCTCAAAGTGGGGTCCGTCCGGGGAGACCATTTGGTTCGGTTCCATTTGGTTCCATTTATACACTCGGAGTCAAATGAACACGGAGGATTATAATTAGATGATATCAAATGGGGGGGGGGGGGGGGCAGTGGCCTAACGCATATCAAACCGGGGGTACTTTTGAAATGAAAACATTAGTAGAAACACAGAGTGATTAACGAGAGGGTTTACAGATAACGATGTCCCGATACTGTATAGGTATCAGCCCTTATTTGTCATATTGGTATCTGTGAATATGCCAGTCTAACCACCGATCCGACACAGGAGGAAGGGGTTGACTCTATGGCAGGTAAATAAAATGTTGGGACATGTGGGGTTTGCTTTGGAGTTGCCCCAAACTGCAAGTGCACATTTGAGTGAGGAGTCTGCTATAAACACAACACGAGATATTATAGCTAGATAGCTATAAACACAACACGAGATATTATATCTAGATAGCTATAAACACAACACCAGATATTATAGCTATAAACACAATACCAGATATATAGCTATAATCACAACACGAGATCACACTTGGAACACTTGGAACACTGGTATCGGTATTCAGTATTCGGTATCGGCGAACACAGAAATTGTGGTATTGGGATCGGATACGAAAAAAGTGTACGAGGACATCCCTAGTTAACAGAGGACCGTAGCAATCACAGCGAGGGGAGGTGGGGGGTACCTTGACTGTCCTGGGCTGCTGCTGAGCCCCTGAGGAAGAGGAGGAGGAGGAAGAGGCCGACTGGCCGGGAGGCTTGGTGAGGGAGGTGGCGGGAGACGGAGAGTCCACCCCGGGCTGCTTCTGGTTGCGAGGGAACGAGGCCGACTGGGAGATCCAGGAGTCTGCAGGGATCAATACATACAGGAGGTACAGTACAGGTGCAAATCAGTGTGATGGGAAATCTGACAAGAACTCTGATGAATGAATGCGTGTGTCTGTGTGTACGCACGCACGTGCATGAGAGTGATCTTTGTGTGCGTGCGTGTGTGTGTGTGTGTGTGTGTGTGTGACTGCACCTGTCAGTTCCTTGAGAACTGCAAGAAACTGACAGGTGTCTCTAATTGTGTTCGTGTCAAGCCCGGTGCGTGCGCGATAAAGGGGTGCACTGGTTTACGGTTTCAAAAACCCAGACGTACGGTCATGTGCGCCCTGCCCGGTTCAATATGCCTTCATGGACTCCCCAATTTTTTCGGGTTTTTTGCAAAGACAGAAAGAAAAAGTATAATTGCAGAGTTCACTGCGACCCGAAAGGTTGTCGTCGCGATCCTAAAAGCATCACGACATCAAGGAGGGGGTATAGGAATAAATAACACTTTACTTCTTACTGCTTTTTGAACTTCAGGTGGAACAAGATCAATGATCACATTGATGTCGTTATATTTTGTGTGCGTGTGTGTGTGTGTGTGTGTGCACACACACTGTATATATATATATACAGTGTTTTTTATTATTATTATTTTACATGAAGGTTCAAAATAAAGATGATCAAAACAAATCAAATCACATCACATTGGGAGCCTGTAGATCAGGGGTGCCCAAAAAGGTAGATCGTGATCTACCAGTAGATCACATGACATGCCCCTAATAAAGAATATTTAATTTAAAATCTAAAAACTATTTTTGGCATGAATTAAGCTCATAATGCAATGCTTTGTTTGAGTGTATGTTTAAGATGGGTGTAGGAGTAAATCAGTTTTTACTTCTTCCTACTCCTTTTTGAACTTCAGGTGCAAGACCAATGATCACATTGTTGTCATTATAATTTTCTTATTTCATTCAAAAAAGAAATATACATGCATTGTGGTTATATATATATATATTGTTTTTTTCTTATTTGACTGTCTTACCTGAAGGTTTCAAAATAAAGATAATCAAATCAAATCAAAAGTGTTGCTGCGCACAAATGTTGGTAGATCAAATTATTATTATTATTATTAATTAAATACAAAGAAAACTCTACCTATTCCATTTCAGCAACGGTATATTTTCAGGTGGGTAGATCTGGTTGAGCTGGTCATTTTGAAGGTAACTCTCAAGTCAAAAAAAGTGTGGGCACCCCCCTGCTGTAGATTGTCTATATTCGGATTATTAAATAAGCATATTCATATTCATTAGCCCAGTGATTCCCAAAGTGGGGTCCGGGGACCCCCAGGGGTACCTGAGGGAGTTCCATGGGGGTCCCCAGCTAAATTATAGTTTGGAACCAAATGGACCCTTATGGGTCTGTAACTCAGAGTCTGAGTTAAATTAACATTGATTTTACAATATAAATTGGGGGTCCCAGAGATAGAAATGGGGTGTCCGTAGACTAATGCATGTCAAACTGGGGGAGTCCTTGAAATTAAAGGGGTTGAGAATCACTGGCTTTCACTGCTAGAGCAGTCAAAATCTTCTCTTATGGGGGTTCCCTAGGCTGGCATATATTTTTTCAAATGGGGGTCCACGGGCTCATCAGTTTCAATGTGGGGGTCCCTGACATGAAAAGGTTTGGGAACCACTGCATTAGCTTATACCTGATGTTGCTCTCCACCCAAACCCAACCAAAAAGCAGAGAGTCGGAAATCGAACCGTGGGCTAACTTAACCCGCTGCACCCCATAGTGCCCCACCATGACACGCATATTATTTCGAGAGCGTTCGTTTGGTTTACCGGTCCTGGCGTGCGTCCCCGTGTCCCCGTTCTGAACGGGCTGTCCTCCCGCGGCGGTGGAGACGACCCGTCCCGGGTTGAAGGAGGCCGTGGGTCGGCCGGGCGACGCGTCGGTGTTCAGGCTGAAGGCGCCGCTGATCTGGAGGTCGGTGGGGCCGAACGTCCCGCTGATCTGCAGACCGTTCTCCTCCACTTGACCGTCAGCACCCTGGGGTTACACAGAACAGGACTAGTTAACCCTGGGGTTACACAGAACAGGACTAGTTAACCCTGGGGTTACAGAGAACAGGACTAGTTAACCCTGGGGTTACAGAGAACAGGACTAGTTAACCCTGGGTTTACACAGAACAGGACTAGTTAACCCTGGGGTTACAGAGAACAGGACTAGTTAACCCTGGGGTTACAAAGGACAGACTACTGCCTCCCCCTGGCCAGCCGGGGCGCCTGATGGAGGGGAAAGGAACTGGTTGGAATAACGTGTTCCTTCCACGCGCTATACGTCCGACCAGGGAAACTCCCCCCTGTCAGGTGTAAAGGAGCAACTTGGACACTCAGGCATGAAGGAAGCATGAGTTCAAGTCCGTTGCTCTCCCCTTGTCCCCCATACGTATATGGGGACTATAGGTTGGTGGAGGGTGTGTAGAGCCCAGGATCACATTAGATGATTGACACAGGGGTGAAAAATGGGTTACAATTACAAAATTGTGGGATAAAAAATATATAAAAGAAAAAACAAAGAACAGACTAGTTAACCCTGGGGTTATAAAGAACAGACTAGTTAACCCTGGGGTTATAAAGAACAGACTAGTTAATCCTGGGGTTACACAGAACAGGACTAGTTAACCCTGGGGTTATAAAGAACAGGACTAGTTAACCCTGGGGTTATAAAGAACAGGACTAGTTAACCCTGGGGTTATAAAGAACAGGACTAGTTAACCCTGGGGTTATAAAGAACAGGACTAGTTAACCCTGGGGTTATAAAGAACAGGACTAGTTAACCCTGGGGTTACACAGAACAGGACTAGTTAACCCTGGGGTTATAAAGAACAGGACTAGTTAACCCTGGGGTTACACAGAACAGGACTAGTTAACCCTGGGGTTATAAAGAACAGGACTAGTTAACCCTGGGGTTACACAGAACAGGACTAGTTAACCCTGGGGTTATAAAGAACAGGACTAGTTAACCCTGGGGTTACACAGAACAGGACTAGTTAACCCTGGGGTTATAAAGAACAGGACTAGTTAACCCTGGGGTTATAAAGAACAGGATTAGTTAACCCTGGGGTTATAAAGAACAGACTAGTTAACCCTGGGGTTATAAAGAACAGGATTAGTTAACCCTGGGGTTATAAAGAACAGGACTAGTTAACCCTGGGGTTATAAAGAACAGGATTAGTTAACCCTGGGGTTATAAAGAACAGACTAGTTAACCCTGGGGTTATAAAGAACAGACTAGTTAACCCTGGGGTTACAAAGAACAGGACTAGCTAACCCTTGGGTTATAAAGAACATGACTAGTTAACCCTGGGGTTATAAAGAACAGACTAGTTAACCCTGCATAATTATTGTTTATACCGTATTATATCGGTCGATACATACAAACCCCATTCTTTAGGGATGCACAATTAATTGGTCATCATATCGGTCGATGTTGGCTTAAAATACAATATTGGCATCGAACCGATGTCAAAATAATATATATTTTATTTTGTTTGATATATGAATATATATTATTTCAGAGCGAAGGTTTTTAACTCAAATCTTTGCTTCCATTCTGGGGGGGGGGGTCCCTGGCTGGAACAATATATTTTCAGATGGGATAGGGGGGTCCATGGCCAAATACAGATAGTTCTGGGGGTCCTTGACATGAAAAAGGTTGAGCACCAGCGCTACTCTATGCCCAATTGAAGTGGACTCGGTTGCAGACTTTTTTTTTCTTTTTTCCTCCCTGGAAATAAAAAGTCTGTGTTTCCGAGGCTATAGTGGACTCAGTGATATAATGCTGTACAAGACTATACAAGTCTATAAATATAGTATAAGTAATAGTATAAGTATATATGCATCTGTCTGTATATGTGGACCGGTACCGGGCACAGTACTGAGACCGGTCCTTACAGGTCGACTGTATATGTGGACTGGTACCGGGCACAGTACTGAGACCGGTCCTTACAGGTTGACTTCCAGAGTAAAGCCAAGTCCACAACGACTCCATACCGACTCCATGGCATCACGTGACTCGCAAAGAACTGCACATTTCTTTCCGCCCGTTTACGCTCTTTTTCCACCTCAGCAGGAGTTTAACCCATTCTGACCTGAGATCAGATTCTAACGCACAGAAGAATGGTGGTTCTTTAATGCATTTTGACCTGAGATCAGATTCTAAAATAATGTCTTTATAAAAAATAGCAGACCTACAAGCTCGTAGCGCGCCACCGAGTGGCGCGCTACGAGCTTGTAGATCTGCTATTTTTCCAATATGGGTTCCCGCCCCCAAAATGGGTTAAGAAACAAAGCACCCAGGTTGGTCTGAAAGGCAGGGCTTTACTCAATAAGCTCTCTCAGACTCAAAGTACAACAGGAACAGCTTAGTGTGCTTTTCTCCTGCCGTGGTAGCATTGTTCATTGTTCACCTGGGGAGCCTGTGTAGCTCTGGTCCATAGCCTTCTACTGCTTCTATGGTTCTGTTCACCTGGGGAGCCTGTAGAGCTCTGGTCCATAGCCTTCTACTGCTGCTATGGTTCTGTTCACCTGGGGAGCCTGTAAAGCTCTGGTCCATAGCCTTCTACTGCTTCTATGGTTCTGCCCTGCATTAAGGCTATGCTACTTTCGCTTTTAAATCTCACATGGAACTCAGACCAGCCTCTCCTTTTTAGCGTATTAAAAAAACGTTTTTGCTACTCACCAAAACAAAAGGCGGGTCGTGTCATTAGAAAGCCTACTTTCCTTAGTGGACGCACTCTGAGCATGCACACGTATGAACGGTACTTTTTGGCCAGAAATGGATTTTTCTTTCACCGGATGAAAAATATTCTCGATGAAGAAGTTATCTGGGCAATATCGGTATTGGAGTATTGGAGTAAACTAAAAGTATTTTTTTTCCCGGTGGAAACAAAATCCCTTTTTGGCCAAAAAGTACCGTTTATACGTGTGGTGGGGGGGGCTCAGAGTGCGCCCGCCTTTGTTTTGGTGAGTATCAAAAACCTTCTTATTAAAGAAATATATGAACAACCGTTGTGATTAATGACATGTCACTGTTCATGCGAATATGAAGGGACATAGAGCACCGAAGTCTGACGTCACTTTCAGTAGAGGGCGTCAGTCCCATGGTTCATGTATTTTTGTTGTTGTATTGTAATCCCCATAGGGGGGATTTTAGATTGCTTCATATAAGAACTGTGTTAAACATGTCATCCCGGCCGTTTCACTCATATGGATATGAAGAATCAACTGACTGAGAGAAAACGCTAATGTTACTGCTGCTGAATTAGTTAGATTTTCGCTAGAAGCAGACTGTATCATATATGAGTGACTGACTGTTGCAAACGATACAGAGACACCTCCCTGACAATAACGCTGAGACAGCTTGTTTATTTTTGGACCACAACGCTTCTAGTAGACGATATTAAGATCACCCCATGTTATTCTCCATAGAGAAATTACTTCCGCGAACCAGGGGAATGAGCGAGTTACATCAGGACTTCGGTGCTCTATACTCGAGCGTTACTCACCGCTACGATGGCCGAAGCTCCGCCCTGCAGCGACGTCACCGAGGTGATCTTCAGGTTCATGTCCACCTGCTGAGGCTCCGCCTCCTCCACGTCCGCCGCCGTGGCGAACACAGAGGAGGAAGAGGGGGCCGGGGGGGAGGAGGAGGAGGAGGCTTTCTGTGGCCTGTTGGTGGTGGTCTCCAGAGTGGTGACGCTGGCGATGCGGATCTCAGAGTCCGGCTCCGTGCTGCTCAGCGCCGCGGCCGCTCCCGCTGCCGCGCCGTGTGAGGACGACGAAGGAGAAGAGGACGACGAAGACGAGGAGGACGGCGCCGCTCCAGACGGCGGCGGTGGTGCCGCCGCGGCCGCGGCCGAGGGAGAGCAGGAAGAGGAGGAGTCTCTGTTGTGCTCCGAGGCGGCAGCGGTGTCCTCCTCGTCGTCTATGACGATGGGCTCCGTGGTGGTGATGGAGGTGGAGGTGGAGGTTGGGGCAGCTTTAGGGGCAGCTTTAAGGGCTGCTTTAGGGGCAGCTTTAGGGGCTGCTTTAGGGGCAGCTTTAGGGGCAGCTTTAGGGGCTGCTTTAGGGGACAGTGACGGTGGTGGTGGTGGTGGTGATGCTGTGGAGGAGGAGGAGGTACTACTGGGGGTCTTGGACGCCGCCGTTGTTGTTGTGACACCCGTTGTTGGCGTGGTGGTGGCGGGGGTAGAGGAGGGGGGGGGCTGGGTGGTGCTGCCGCCGGGCGTGTCTTGGTTGGAGGTGGCGGTCCTTGGGGGGGCCTCCCCCTCCCCCTCCTCCTCCTCCTCGACAAGCATCACCACGTCATCATCGTTATCCTCCTCCTCTCCTCCATCTTTGGCTTCTCCTCCGTCCCCCGTTGCCATGGGAACCGCCTCTCCCAGGGCCTCCTCCTCCTCCTCCTCTCCCTCCGCGGGGGCCTGCTGCTGCTGGGAGGAGGGGGGGGAGGAGGAGGGGGAGGAGGGGGGAGGGGTGGCGCCGGCGGTGGTGGCGTCCGGCGGCTCCACCGCCACCCCCCGCGGCCCCCCTTCCTCTTCGGCTGCCGCCGCAGGCTTGGGTTCCGACTCCTCGTCCATCGCTAAGGCAAGCACCTGGACGACAATTAGGACCGACACAAAGGGACCACAATTAGGAGGAGGAGGAGGCATATGGGAGGAGGGGGGGGGGGGGGTTAAGGGGTGTGACACAGTGCTTACAGGGAGCTGGAACAGCCCTCCATAGGGATCAGATGTCTGTCTACCTCCACCAAATTACCTTACCTGTCTTAAAACCCATTCTGACCCGAGATCAGATTCTATAAAATGTCTTCTACATCCTGACAGTTTTCTGAAAAAAGCTATGTTTCTATGTCAGTCGTTTTTCAAAAATCACACCTGTGTGAACCGAGTGGTGCAACTCCCCTCTCTCTCTCCCTCCCTCGTCTATGCCTTACTCATAAAGAATTCCTGGCTCCGCGCCTGGCTAAGACACACCTACTGTAAATACATTTTTAATCTTTCTACAAACCATGTCAATGATAGGAAACCTGCACAATATCACAGACATAGGGTAGGATTCATAAATGATACAATATGCCAATATGTAAATGATATGGATTCATATTATAGCGCCTTTCTCCAAAGCACCTTACATTACAATGTACTGTAGCCTACTTCACATTCACCCATTCACCAACCTGCTCATCGGGAGCACTTAGGGCAGGGTTCCCCAAATAATTTTCCTCAAGGGCCATATTTTGACTATAAATAGGGCTGGGGGCCGAGTCGGCACGCGCGAGGTCGAGGTCTTGCCCTGAAAATTAATTTTCAGGGCAAGACCCCATTTGAAAAGGACCCCCAGTTTGACATGCAGAGGCTACTGACCCCCATTTAATGCCATTTATATCTGGGACCTCCCCCCCCCCCAGAAGGCGGGCACTCTACCTCCTGAGGCACTCACATCTGGCTGAACTCACACACAACTGTCTGAACTCACACACAACTGGCTGAACTCACACACACACACACCTGGCTGAACAAGTCAATATGGCCAAAAGATTATGACTCGCCGCTTCACTTCACTCGCTGACAAGAACTGATTTCAAGCTAACGACGTGTTGCATGAGGACATGAAAATCAATTATTTTATTTTTTTCATATCATTTTTATCCCACAATTTCGCCCAGTGTCACTTTATATAATGTAATCATGGGCGCTACACTTCCTCTACCAACCTGGGGGCTGCTTCCTTCTATGCATGAGGAGTCCAAGCTGCTTCTTTTCACCTGACAGGGGGGGGGGGACACGGAGAGAACATGTGAGGGTACCTACCCTAGGGGACACGGAGAGAACATGTGAGGGTACCTACCCTAGGGGACACAGGGAGAACATGTGAGGGTACCTACCCTAGGGGACACGGGGAGAACATGTGAGGGTACCTACCCTAGGGGACACGGAGAGAACATGTGAGGGTACCTACCCTAGGGGACACGGGGAGAACATGTGAGGGTACCTACCCTAGGGGACACAGGGAGAACATGCAAACTCCACACAGAAAGACCCTTTCGCTAACCCCACCTGTCCTCGGGTATGGGCACTGATGAGATAAAATCAATTATTGTTGGTAATGACTGTGGGATTCATGCACCTGACCTTTGCCATCAACTGCTAGCGGTGGCACCTACAAAATAGCACCACCTACAGTGCAGGTGAGGCGATACAGGCTCAGTTTGTCACCTACATCATCAAGAATATTCCTGCAAACTTTCATGGGTTTCTGAATATGGGAACATGCATGGTCAAAATGTAGCAAATGCCAGAGAGCTAAATAATAAATGTAAACAATATACAGTAGGAGACCTGCTACTGTAGCACCTGCAATGCTTAGCCGGCATACTTAAAACCTCACTCTGCCGTGCTAACAGCTAAGTCAACGGTAAGCTAACATGAGCCCAGAGTGTAGCATACTGCAGCCAAGAGGCGAACTGAAACTGTTGGACAAGGCATTGAACCCCTACCATGAAATGTTCTATATGAGCAGGGCCTGGCTGTAAACAAGTTCTTGAGCTTAGTCCAGTTACCCTGGGTAAACAACATAGTACCTTTCCTTTCCTTATAGTCCAGTTACCCTGCAGGTAAACATAGTACCTTTCCTTTCCTTAGTCCAGTTACCCTGGGTAAACATAGTACCTTTCCTTTCCTTAGTCCAGTTACCCTGGGTAAACATAGTACCTTTCCTTTCCTTAGTCCAGTTACCCTGCAGGTAAACATAGTACCTTTCCTTTCCTTAGTCCAGTTACCCTGGGTAAACATAGTACCTTTCCTTCCCTTAGTCCAGTTACCCTGGGTAAACATAGTACCTTTCCTTTCCAACGCCCAGTTCTCCTTCCTCTCACCTGCTGAATACACCTTCCTCGTCCTCTCGTACCACCACCACCACCTTCCCCCTGTGGATGAGCGCCTCTCTCTCGTACCACCACCACCACCACCACCTTCCCCCTGTGGCTGAGCGCCTCTCTTTACCCATTTGGTCTAACCCAACAGTTTGGTCTCTGTTGCCACGGGTGACGGCTGAAGCTACACCTTGGTTGCCGGGGCAACCATCAGCCTGATGGCCACAGGGACGTGTATACTAGTACTCTGTCTGCGCCGCGTTGGTGCTGCTGCTCAATTAACCCATTTTGGGGGGGAATTAACCCCTTTTGGTGTTTTAAGCATTATGTTATGCTTTAGCTATTGAAAAATAGCAGATCTACAAGCTCGTAGCGCGCCACTTAAATCTTGAAAATGTGGCGCACACCTTTGAATATATATATTCTTTCAGAGCGAACGTTTTTAACTCAAATCTTTGCTTCTGAGGGGGGGGGGTCCCTGGAACAACATATTTTCAGATGGGGGTCGGCGGCCAAATACAGATAATTCTGGGGGTCCTTGACGTGAAAAAGGTTCAGCACCACTGACATAGAAACATGGGGTATTTCAGAAAACTGTCAGGATTTAGAAGACGTTTTTTTGATTTCGACGTCAGGCCTAAATGGGTTAAGTTGTTTGGAATCGTGCATAACACCATCTTGGTCTCCACAATTATTAATAATGACTAATGACGGGATGTTTGCATGTTGATGATGATGCTCCCCCCCCACCCCCCCCCCACCCCCCTCTTCTTCCCACTGCACAAAAAAAAGATTCACCCACTTTTTTACTTGTGGCAAATTAATAAATGCTTTAATTCTAAAGCAATTGATTTCATTCAGAGTCTGCTTGCAGGGTAAACATATCAAAACATGTTGATATGAGATGATATTTTTGCCCCCAAATCAATGCTAATAATTGTGATTACCAATCAATAGAAATTAAATAAATAATAAAACTAAAAGCCATTGTGTAAGCTGTTGGTTTGTGATAATATGGAAATGTCCTGCATCAGATCTTAGAAAGCTGTGACCTGACTGACCTTTAGTATTTAGACTGTACCTAAAGACTCATTTATAATTCATCTCACAACCCTTTGGATAAGCGGTTAGTTTTTTTTTTCCCCAGTTGAAAATGTTTTTTGTTGCATGAAAATGCTAAAAAACTAATCACACCCGTGTGAAGTGAGGGGCGCTAATATATTATTAACCCATTCTGACCTGAGATCAGATTCTAAAAATGTCTTCTACATCCTGACGGTTTTCTGAAAAAGCTATGTTGCTATGTCAGTCGTTCTTCGATTTTTCAAAAATAGCAGGGGGGGGGGGGGGGGGGGTTCATTCATTGGGAGGAAAGGGAGACACTTTATTGTGAAGGGCCCTTCACGGCACAGGCAGGGAATAGAGTGTTTAAACTGGGCTGCTTGGCTGCACGTTAAGGGTTTGCTCCGGTTTGTCTGGTGGCTGTATATATATATATATACAGTCGTTAGCCCTGCTCTGCAATCGCCTGATAAAAGGCGAGTTTTGATTCTTTGAACAGTCACTCAAAACAAGACGTAAAATGACCACAGGCACTTTCAAAAGAGGGCAAGATAGATGGAGTAAAGGTGGAATACAAAGAAACACAACAGCACTGAGTGGAGGTGAGTGAGGTCGCATGAAAGGAATACCAATTAGACAACAACAGTATAGCCTAATCAGGAAGACGGACGGACATGCCCACGTGAACTTTCAATACCACTTGAATTTGAAACGTTAAGAGACTATTTAATCAACTTTCCCGAATCCCGAAGCCGTCCCATTCATCACAGCCATGTACAGACGGCAGGCGGCACAACTATGTGCGAGTACGTAGCAGCCTTACACCCTCCAGTATTTGATTGTAATGAATTGCATTTTTATAGCGCTTTTCCCCCAAGTGCTCAAAGCGCTTTCACAATGGTTCAGTCGACGCCTGCAGCGTCCTCACTTCCCACATTCTCACACCGACGGTGGCGAGCTCACACAGACCGACTCACTGGAGGCAGTGTGTGGGGTTCAGTGTCTTCCTGCCCAAGGACACTTCCACATGTGGACAGGAGGAGGAGGAGCCGGGATTCGAACCGCCGCCGACCCAGGGATCATTGGACGACCTGCTTTACCTCCTGAGCCACAAGTCGCCCGATTTAAGCTCCGTTAGGAATGAATGGTTATGGATATTTCCACAATAATGTAACGTGATTTTCGATATGCTACATTATGTGTATTCATTGCCTCAGGTATTAAACCCATTCTGAACAGGAACCTCAATTTGGTGTTAGCATCATGTTATGCTTTAGCTATTGAAAAATAGCAGATCTACAAGCTCATAGCGCGCCACCGAGTGGCGCGCTACGAGCTTGTAGGTCTGCTATTTTTGAAAAATCGAAGAACGACTGACATTTTTTAGAATCTGATCTCAGGTCAGAATGGGTTAATCAGACCAGTGTGTGTGTGTCCAGTGGAAACCTCGTATGAATCTGATCTCAGGTCAGACATTAAACCGGTGTATAGCAGGGGCTAGCGTCCCTCAAAGGGTTTATCAAGCCGCAACACAACACAAAGCAAAGTATAGCTTATTACATCGTGCTCTTGCTAAACAGTCCACCTATCAGACAGGAGCAGGAGGAGCCCTGGCAAACAGTGGTGTGTATAGGTTCAAATAACTAGGTTAAATAGCTCTATACACTGATAGCAATCATTGCTATAAGACCCTTGTTTCACAGTCAGTTAACACTCTATCTATAATAATACACTTTATTTATATAGCATTATATTTTCATACATAAAATGCAACTATAGCATAGATAGTGTTAACTGACTGAGGAACATGGGTCTTCTCTATACCCGTCTCTCCAGGTAGAAAACATTTTTTAAGGTCAGGACACCAATTTTATCCAATCAAGAATTACAATAAAATGTAATTGACGAACACAATAAATTAATAACACAATTGGAAAACGATCAAATTTAAGCCTCGTGGTTTTCTCTCCCGATTGGATAAAAATTCCTGGCCTGAAAATGTATTTTCATGAAACAGCTGTAGAGATACAGCAGCTCTCGAGACTTAAAGATAATATAGTCTAAAAAAGATATGCAGGAGACGAGTTCAAATATAGCCTACAGGGAATCACTGTTATGTTTTTCAACAGCATTCAAAAGCTTTACTGGAGCATTCATTAAACATCAACTAGCGTCATTTCACCAAATGATTATTTTTCTCTTTTCTCAGCTGCATAAGAATGCATTTTTCTTTTCTTTTTTTTAATATAATTTTTATCCCACGATTTTGTAACCCATTTTCACCCCTGTGTGTCAATCATCTAATGTGATCCTGGGCTCTACACACCCTCCACCAACCTAGTCCCCATATATGGGGGACATGGGGAGAGCAACGGACTCATGCTTCCTTCATGCCTGAGTGTCCAAGCTGCTCCTTTACACCTGACAGGGGGGAGTTTCCCTGGTTGGACGTAGCGCGTGGAAGGAACACCAACCAGTTCCTTTCCCCTCCATCAGGCGCCCCGGCTCCAATTCATTTTCAATGGGAGTCACATGGTTTGACCAAACATTCGTGTTTGATTGCTGATTGCTCCCCCCTCATCAAACAAAACTGTTTGGTCAAACCATGCGACTCCCATTGAAAATGAATTGGAGCAGCAATCAAACAACAATCAGACATTGCACGCGGACCGAACATGTGTTGTGTAGGTGTGTACGAAGCCTGAGAGCCACTAGTAGACACACTGACACTGGTACTGATTTAAGCAATATTACACGAGAGGGTGTGGGTCAACGTGATTATTGCCACGACAGGGACGCGGTCAGGAACGAGACGGAGTCGAGTTCCGCAAGCATCACTGAAGTGGCGATAATCACCACAAATGTCCCAAGAAACTAGCTAGCCTTAGCCACCGAGTTTGCTAGCGCTCTGGGAGAACAGAGCAGCTGAATTCTTTGTTTTGATTAGGTGGTGAACGGTGCTGGTTTAACCCACGGCTAGAAGGCTGTGGGTGACGTCAATCAGATTGCTTCCTAGTCGAAACGACCTGTGGTAGAATATTCAATAATCACTGGTACCTTAAATCTGAGCAACTATAAGAGAACGATACATTCGACGGTGGAGGTGAAGTGTACGTATAGGTGAGTCATGTACACTAAATACTCGTGCAAAATGTCCCTCGGAAAAACAACGTTGGGAACACCAGGACGGTCAATCGGGGAAAAAAGGAGCATTCTCTATTCAGCCTTCCTGACTATTTTTTCCTCCCACTGTGCGGCAGCGAGGATGGTGCTGAGACCAACATCACTTCACTACTGACAGCTGCAGAAGACAGACACATCGCCCAAACACACACACACACACACACACACACACACAACACACACACCTTCAACCCATTCAGGCCTGACGTCGAAATAAATAAATAAAAGTTTTCTAAATCATGACAATTTTCTGAAAGATTTGAGGCACATTTTAACGATTTCTCAAAAATAGCAGACCTACAAGCTCGTAGCGCGCCACTCGGTGGCGCGCTATGAGCTTGTAGATCTGCTATTTTCCAATAGCTAAATTATAACAATGTATGTAACCACCAAAAGGGGTTTAATACCGCTCAAAATGGGTTAAAAATCATATTTAGGTGTTGACTTCTACAAATCACCTTCCATCTTCTACTATGCCCTTGAATCTCAAGCGCATTGCTTTGCAACACTTTGCCCTTGAAATGTGCATTAAAGTACTGAAGAGCCACGACATTAACCTATCGATATTAAGGCATCAATTGTACAGCTGTGCTGAAGCCTCTCCCATGATCCTACACCACTATGTGTACTGTACGTACAGTAGGCCTCGTTGCTTTGGTCCGACAACCATTGCATCCCGAGGAAAAATAGATAACACCGGAAAAGGCTTACAGTAGGTCGAGACAAACCCATCTTGACCTGAGATCAGATTCTAAACATGTCTTCTACATCCTGACAGTTTTCTGAAAAAGCTTGTGTTTCTACGTCATAATGTCAGTCGTTCTTCGGTTTTTAAAAAATAGCAGACCTACAAGCTCGCAGCGCGCCACTATGAGCTTGTAGATCTGTTATTTTTCCAATAGCTAAAGCATAACATAATGCTAACGCCAAAAGGGGTTCCCGCCCCAAAATCGGGTTAAAGCTGACTTCAATAGACAGACAGGCTGTGGTATCCTGCACTGGTGTGTTTTTGACCTCCCCTGCTCCTCTGGTTGACTTTCATGTCTCTGTGGGCTATTTTAAGACTTTTTGTCTTGTCAATTAATGATGTTGTTGTATTGTATTTATTGTGCTCCAGTGTTGAATGACTTTGCAACGCTGCATGTAATCGGCATCGTTGACGGCAGACTGCTGGAATCAACATGGAATTAATTCTGTAACTGGCCATATAAGGAGCTTTGTCTTGAGTGTACAGGGTTTGATGAGGTCAGATGATCAACATATGGAATGTCAGAACTCGGGTTCGGCCTCTATCCTTTCATTGCTCTATGGTCAGAACAGGTGACAGGTCAGCTCCATATATGGAGATCTAAGGGTGGTAGCAGGGACATTATCTAGAGTGTACAGGGTTTGATGAAGGGCCTTAATTTTGCATCCTCACCTTCGTCTTCAATGTGTGTGTGTGTGTGTGTGTGTGTTGTTTATGCAATGTTTGTGTTTACACAAACATTAATTATCAATGGCATTTAATGTTTGTGTTATAGGACAAAGTTTGTGTTTACGCAAACCCTCAAAGCTGGACATAGGAGAGGGGCTCAAAAACAGCACAGTGTAAAAGTACAGTGGCATATTTAAACACAAATATTTAGCTAGCCTACATCCAACCCTGGAAATAGAACAGTGTAATTATTATGCATATATATATACACAATTGTATAATGCATAATCATTAAGCATAGATTTCCAAAGTAATATTCTAAAATAATTATGTAGGATATTCCAGTCTGGAATATATTTTTCACAGTTTTTTTGCACAGGGACCATGTGACAGGAAACCAAATCTGAAGCGGCCGGTGATGTTCAAGATCACCGAGCAGTTCTCCTAGTGTTCAACAAAAGAAACAGACTAACCCAGATAGAGTGACACGGTTTCCTTGAGCATTTAATTTGCTTTACATAATAGGCTAATATTATGGGCACTACAATTAAAATAAATAACCAAACCTAACATTACGCATGCATGTTGTAACCATGCATGATGCATACACACAGTATAGTTGGCATACATAAAATATTGTGCCCCTCAATGTTATAAAAGCCCCCTCAAAAAGTTACAACACTCTTCCCTAAAAACCTAAATAGACCTGCAAGGCAATACAGTCACGCCTGGTATATCATATACTGTAGCTTCAAAAGGGGATTATGATGGGACTTGATGGTGCACACTGTCACCATGTCACACAGCAGTACAGAAACATCATCAAGTCTAGACTGTTCAGACTGCAATGCAGAGCTGCCTGCTACGATCAGTCAGTCACCTCACCGTCCGTTTCATGTGAATCAGAGAGGGAGACATACATGGAAAATAATAAGCCCCGACACGAGCAACCTTAATTATATCAACACAACGAACGAACGGTGGGCTATAGTGCTGGAGGGGGGGCAGAGTGTACCTGTGCACCCACATCGAGCGGACAAATGATCAAATCGCCACACACACACCGTCACCACCACATGTCATTTAGCCTACAAAGCAGCATAGGCGCACACCCGGCTCTGACTATACCTTTCAATCCAGCCTCGCATCAATTTGCACCATGACTCCTCCTGAATCGAAATATAATCATGTACCGGTAATATACACCGTAATGGCCCATAACACACACACACACGCACGCACTCCTACACGCGCACATGTGCGCAGTTTGCGCAAAGAACCATGCCCCCCGTCTAGATATTAAGCAAGCCGGTGGTTGGTGATAGCATCATCATCATGAATCAAATGCGTATAATTAACATTATATAACAAGACAAACGACACAGTGGTTATAAGTGGTGCGTAATGCGCAGCCAGCCGGTCAAATGACCCGTAAACTAAAAAAAAACAACACACACACAGCTGCTGAAATTATATTATCGCGATGATATGAATGAACGTTTCTGGTTATTAAACATCTGCGAATGCAACTCACAAAACCTCAAAGGGGGGGGGGGATACACAGCACTATATGTTGTTGTTCTATGCAGCCTCCAAAAGCCTGTCCTACATATCTTATTTATAGTATATACACAATCCTGCCTACCACGTTTTTCTTTGGGGGGGACCCACGACTGGACAGAACTTCCTCCCAGCAGCAGCCACTCCAGGCCGGGCCGGGAAGGGCCCTTGATTATGAAGCGGGTTTGAGCAGGCTCTGCTCCACCATGGCTCCGACTGACTGACTGACTGACTGAGTAACTGACAGAGGACCACCGACCACCACCACCACACAGCTCCCCCTCCTCCTCCGAACCGGGGAGAACGACTCTCTCCCTCTCTCTCTCTCTCGCTCTTTTAACAATCTGCAAACTTGGTCCAAAAAACTTTGCACCGACACTAGTCAGGAACAGTCCTGGATGGATTACTGGAGCCCCTAAGAACCGTAGCCCCTCTCTCTCTCTCTCTCTCTCTCTCTCTACCCGACTCCTCCTATAGGGAGCCCCTCCTCTGTTAGTCGGGCTTGGGGTAAATTGGACCGAAGAGAGAGAGAGAGAGAGAGAGAGAGAGAGAGAGAGAGAGAGAGAGAGAGAGAGAGCGAGCCAACTAATACCACATATAAACGTGGTTCTGTTCCATTCCGTGCCGTTCCTTTCCTTTCCTGACTGTTCCTTCCTTCCTCCCACCCTCGTCTTCCCCTCTCTCTCTCTCCCTCTCTCTCCCTCCACAGCCATTGGATCAGAGGAGAGAGCAGAGCAGCAGAGACTGCGCCATTGTTGTTAAATACTGGAAAAATGTGTGCATAATAAGTTATATTCGGTATACTACTGCTTCTTGACCAACAACAAACAACAACGGCAATGTCAACAGCATGCTTGCAACAACAACAAACAAACAAACAAAAAAGGCTCTCAAATACAGTTTTCCTTAACACACAACACCCCCGTCCAGGTTAATTTAATCACATTTGTATTAATTTATTTCCCTCTCGCACATGTTATGTATTACAGTGGTTTTAAACATACCTGTGACGCCATCATGTGTTTTTTTTTAATTGGAAAGTATATATACCCCAAAATGAGACCAACCCTGTGGCAATCAAGTGGCAAATACCAGTGGCTACCACAGGGGGCGCCCCCGGCAGTGTTGCCATATCTTTGCGACAGCAATAAGCAAAGAGGTCTATGAAAACAAGCCCAAAAGAAGCCACTCCACAAAATGAGCAATTTTAATCAATAATCAGCTAATAGGCAAATTAAGACAATAGCAATAGGTAAATAAATAAGCCTATCCTCGCGACGCGTTGTTTAACAACATCAGGGAACAAGCCTAAATAAAATAAGCAATTACACTTTAGAAACAAGCCCCCCCCCCCCCTAAAAAACCCAATTACCATTAATATTTCCAATGAACTTCACAGCAAAACAAGCCCCCGAAGTCACTTATAATAAGTGGACATGGCAACCCTGTCCCCCGGCCCTCACGTTAACATATCATATGAACTGCCTTAATTTGTGTGTCATGGTGGTGGTGGGGGGTATTCCTTCCTTATAACGACATTAAATAAAACCGAACACTAGTAAAGCCAAGAAGTTAAAAGTCTCCTCCACCACCGGCTATGATTTGCCCCCCCACCACCACCACCCCACCAATACCCCATGCACTTCCCCCTCCCGACAGAAAGCAGCACTGCCTCACGTCCGCCATTAGAGCGAGCTAAACAATACGAGGCTAATAGAACCCTACCACACACACACACACACACAGTCGCACACACACACAGCGCGCACACACACACACACACACACAGTCGCACACACACACAGCGGTGAGTGGGGGGGAGGGGGACAAACCTCACAAATCAACTGTGGATTTCCTCATGATGAAAAACGTGTCTTCTACTGTCTGGAACCTCACGGGACTCGCGCGTGCATGCGTGAGTCTCAGGACATATTATAACCCGCCCCGGCGGCGTACCCTGTCCCTACCCCGACCACCCGGTACTACACAGTTGCTGAAACTTTGACTCATTAAGAGGGAGGGGGAAAATGGCGTTAAAATTGGGAATAAAAAAAAGAAGAAGAACCAACCCCACAGCGTGTGTTTCTTACCGGAGGAGGAGATATAGCGCCACTTTTGTGCCCGTTGACATTAATCCGGCGAACGACGCATGCGCAGCGCACCACCAACTAACTAAGACACCAACCAGGCGAGAGAGAGAGAGAGAGTCTAGCTGTTGCCAGACCTGGGCAGACAGGCGCGGCCGTTTTCCGCTGTCTGCCGGCGTCTCTTGGGTTTTTAGACAGCTGGTGGATTGAAAAGAAGCTCCACCCACGTGGCAGAATGCCGCTGGGGCAAGCGTTTCCGGGAATCTGGCTGTCCGCGGCATTCAACCGTGTGGGTGGAGCTTATTTTCCATCCACCAGCTGTCTAAAAACCCGGAAGAGACACCGGCAGACAGCGAAAAACGGCCACGCCTGTCTGCCCAGTTCTGAATACACTGAGAGAGATAGAGACACCACAACAGCCCCTTTCTCGATTTTCCTTCTCTGCGCATGCGCAGAGTGGTCAATCAGGTTAGGCCCGGGTATGCAATTAAATGTACCCATCCATCCATCCACCCGCTTATCCGTAATCAGGTCGCGGGGGCAACAGCTCCACCAGAGAGCTCCAGACTTCCCTCTCCAGAGCAGGGTTCATTAATATATAAAAAAAAAAAGTTTTAATACACCATTACAATGTTCTTATTTTGATAATTGATTGAAATTGAAATTATTTCACAGTATGCATGGGTAGCCTACATTTAAAACGAAGTCAGTACGAAAACTCGACGAACCATGATTAAGCAGACTTGTTTACAACAGGGTGCGCCATGTTCAATTCATCAGAATAATTACACGTATACACTTCTATAAAAATCATATCATAATCATAAGGCCCAATTACTGAGTGCCAGGTATGATGACACTATATTCACATTAGGACTCAAAGGGGTTTAGGGTCGACGACAGAGTAGGTACAGCATCTTGCAATGGGTCTGACTCTGGTCCACACGATTCGATACATCATCCAAGATACCCATGTACCTGTCTAAATACTTCCTCATGTCAGTGAAGTCCACACCCACAACAAACCATGTGTAACCCAGATTAGGCACAAATAAGGGACTACATTATTTTCGCTCCTATATGCCACCAAAATGTGGAAAGCCCTACCAACAGTCATTAAGACATGCGAATCCCTTGACTCCTTCAAATGGGCACCTACGGACGGCTGCGATTCGAAACTGCACCCCGTAAAATCTGATTCCCCCACCCACCCTTTTTTATTATTTTTTTTTTCTTCTCCTTTATGATGATTTCCTGTTTTTTGGCTATATATAGTAGTGTGTCTCTAAATGTTATGATGAATTTAACATGGTGGACAAACAAGTGTAATGCTTTGTGGTGTCATCCAGTTTTTGAGTTGTTAACAGATTGTAATTCTCCAATCTGTTAATAAATCTTTCAATCAATCAATCAATCAATCAATCAAAAAGAGTCCATAGTAGGCTATTCTCAAATGTTTTATTTGCAAGAACCTAATAGAACCCCTGATAACTCTGAGAGTGTATCCTAATGGAACCAATGAATCTATAAAGGTATAATATTTATATTGTCCACTCATTTTGTATGGACCGTGGCAAAATAACATGGGCGTGGCTATCTATTGAGTTATTTTTTTCCCCCAACACTGGAAATCTAACGTCTTTAAAACACACACACACACACACACACACACACACACACGTTTCAACTGCAATGTTGATGTTACATCAGCTTGTCTTGAAATAAGGCAAAAAAACGGTTTTATTAGGCTTCTGACATCTGTTTGATATCGAATATCTATTCCCCCAACAGTTGCTGATCACACCCTATTATTTGTTCACAAATGTGTTGCTGATCACACCCTTGTTCACAAAGTTGTTGCTGATCACATCCTATATTTGTTCAAATAAACAACAAATAAAACACACACACACACACACACACACACACACACACACGTGTGTCATATGTCAGAATCCGTTAAAAAGGTTTGTTCCTATTATGTTAGATTCGTTCGTTGCACATTAAGCAACCGTTTTGATCGAGGTGGAGTTTAGTCTACTCTAGACCGTACATTAATACACTAGACATAGGGCATTGAGATTGAGGGCAATTGTACGTCCAAGAAAAAGTGAAATGTGCTGGATTGGAGGGCGACTAAATATGGCGGATCAGGTGCGCTATTTTATGCCTGATAAAATGTGGCCGTTTCAAGCGAGGAAAGAGCAAACCATTTAAAAACCACCAGGAGCTGTGTTCAGTTCAGTTTATGGTCATTTCCAAACTTACCGAATTAGTGCTGGATTAGGATATATAGGCTATACTTTAATGTCAAACTTGATAAATGTGCGGCCGATGTGCACGATCATCAATTCTCGGCTGATTAGTTCGGATCCGCCCAGTCCAATCCAAACCGGGACTTGATCAATAACAAAACAATCCTGAAACTGACCGGACTCCGGGGGAAACAGACAAATCCTTTGGTGAATCCTACTCCCCCCAGCGGTGCTTGGTGGGACTGCTGTGTGAGTGTGATTGACTATTACCGGTATGTGTGTAGGATATGAGAATATGTCTGTCTGTCTGTCTGTCTGTCTGCCTGCCTGACTGACTGACTGACTGATGGTGGGGGCCACATGCGGCCCCCACCATCACTTAATGTGGTCCGCAGGTTAATATCAGAATACTGTGATATATTATTGATTTCAGTTGTAAATATGCAAACATGACTCGCTTTAATGACTTAAGTCTAAATTAGTAGCTTAATGAGTAGTATTGGAATGTTTTTTTTGTAAATGTCCAATGTATTTGTATTCAGTTCATAACGTTAACATAACTATAATGTAGGGCATTTCAACGGCATTTGAAATAAAATAAAGATATTACTTTGCAGGATTCCAATTAAAAATAGCAAAAGATTCAATTATAGCAAAAATAGCTGATCTGTGTGAGCTCAAAACGTGTCGCACTGCGACACGCTTTGAGCTCCTCTTACCATGTATCCCTTTCTTGTCACCTATTATTACATTATCTATACGTTTGATAATGATACTGTAGACACCAGAGAGCTCAATGAAGCATATCTCACACATAGCCTGCAGTATGTGTTGTGATCTAGGTTGACCGTCTGAGTGGTCGGTCCCTTATCATGAGTCTCCATCTAACCAAACCCAGCAAGCAGGGTCAGGACCGTGACTTATTAGTGACCTCTCTATTGGGGCCAAATCAAGTTAAACCAAGACTAGTCAGATCTGGCCCAGAATATCACCTGATTTCAACCAACATAAATTCTGCCCACTAAGATAGATGTCCCTGGATGAATCAGAGTCCGATAGAGGCCACATGAACTTAAGTCATATGACTTAAGTTCATGTGGCCTCTGATATCATAACTACTAGTCAGATCTGGCCCAGAATAAGCTATATTATTTTAACTGGTGAAGACGTCCTGGAAATGACGTAAAGATCATCCCCATATGGGCTGTGATCTGGCCTAGTCCTGAACGTAAAGATCATCCCCATATGGGCTGTGATCTGGCCTAGTCCTGAACGTAAAGATCATCCCCATTATGGGCTGTGATCTGGCCTAGTCCTGAACGTAAAGATCATCCCCATATGGGCTGTGATCTGGCCTAGTCCTGAACGTAAAGATCATCCCCATATGGGCTGTGATCTGGCCTATAGTCCTGAACGTAAAGATCATCCCCATATGGGCTGTGATCTGGCCTAGTCCTGAACGTAAAGATCATCCCCATATGGGCTGTGATCTGGCCTAGTCCTGAACGTAAAGATCATCCCCATATGGGCTGTGATCTGGCCTAGTCCTGAATGTAAAGATCATCCCCATATGAGCTGTGATCTGGCCTAGTCCTGAACGTAAAGATCATCCCCATATGGGCTGTGATCTGGCCTAGTCCTGAACGTAAAGATCATCCCCATATGGGCTGTGATCTGGCCTAGTCCTGAACGTAAAGATCATCCCCATATGGGCTGTGATCTGGCCTAGTCCTGAACGTAAAGATCATCCCCATATGGGCTGTGATCTGGCCTAGTCCTGAACGTAAAGATCATCCCCATATGGGCTGTGATCTGGCCTAGTCCTGAACGTAAAGATCATCCCCATATGGGCTGTGATCTGGCCTAGTCCTGAATGTAAAGATCATCCCCATATGAGCTGTGATCTGGCCTAGTCCTGAACGTAAAGATCATCCCCATATGGGCTGTGATCTGGCCTAGTCCTGAATGTAAAGATCATCCCCATATGAGCTGTGATCTGGCCTAGTCCTGAACGTAAAGATCATCCCCATATGGGCTGTGATCTGGCTTAGTCCTGAACGTAAAGATCATCCCCATATGGGCTGTGATCTTGCCTAGTCCTGAACGTCACTGGAGGACGTCATCATGACGTCATTTGGCTTGCTGGGTGAGGATCAGCTGAGTCACACACACAGAGAACATTATGTCAACACCAGGCCTCATTCACTTCTGTTATTATGAGTGTTCTTCAGTACTGTAGTACCACCTGGTATGGATGTTTGTCTGCAGCCCTAAAGTCACAACTGCTGCAACAACTGAACATTTTGTTCAAATATTGTTGGACAACAACTTCAGAAACGTTATACATCCACGTATGATAACAGCATCCTAAGATTAGCAAGGAACATCACCTCTAATACTAAGCATGTGTTGTATGGAGAATATAGGTTGCTGCCTTCAGGAAGGAGATATGGTGTACCAGCATACAATAAGGTCAGACTAAAGAGGTCTTTTGTCCACCAGTCGACCTTGAGGCTTAATCAGGAGTTGTAGTAGCCACGGGGTAATCTAGACGGTGGATATTGCTTGTCTTCATGTATGTAAATTGTCTTGTTCTTTGTTATGTCAAATGTGTGTATGTGTTGTGTTCTGCATACTTGCCTGCTGTGTCGCAAGACACATTTCAGTGTGAACTGACAATAAAGTACTATATCATATCATTGCACATACATTCTATAGTTTATTAGACACAGAGAAATGTTTTGCTTTATTTAGCTAGGACAGTAGAGCCAGGAAATGAAGGGCAGAGAGGAGGGTAGTCCTGATCGAAGACATTGCAAACATGTGCACACACCCCTTACCCTTGTTTTTTTATGCATGTTTCTACCTCCATTTTTAACCAAATGAAACTCTTTCAAAAATAGTAAAAATTGTGCAATTTATTGTATGGCCAAAATATATAGGGCTTAAGTGGCTAAGGTTTCTAGTATGTTTTGACATAATACAACATGATGTATTGATTGTCATGGATTCAAATTATTGTCTCCACCAGGCCGAAGGCATGAGGAGAGAGTATGTTTTGCACTCTGTCCGTCCGTGAACAGCTATTCTCCGGCACCGTTAACCGGGTCGATGCCAAATTCTATTTATTCTATTTCACCTCCTAGTGCATTTCAGCATTCCATCATTTCAAGATCATAGAAATATTGACAGGACACAAATTTGACCCTTATTGCCGCTCATACTATAGGTTTGTCGCTTTCAATATTATTGATCTATTGAAACCTTCTCTGCGCTCACAGAAACTATGTAGAATAAACATAAATACAAAACACAAGACAGAAACTTGTTAAATAAGTAAACATATTTACAGAACATTTTATTTAAGGTAAAGGAGTTTCAGGAGGGTAATGGACCCTACATATTCACCCAGTCTCACCCATTCGTTCATATCAGAGTGCTTATTATATTGTTCATCAGCATAGGATTGAAAAATGAAACCGTATGAAAATGAAATTAATTCCATACTAGCGGTCATATTAACCACATGAACCCTATAGCACTGGTTCACAACACGTCCAAACAGCAGATCTACAAGCTCACAACACGTCCAAACGCAACCTGTGAGCTCGTAGATCGGCTGTTTGCCGATGTACAACAACGTATATAGGGCTTAAGTGGTTATTTTGTTCCTCGCTAATCGGAATAAAAATTGCCTTAAGATGATGCATTTTAATGTTAAATAGAATAGCATACTTTATTGCCAACCATAAAGAGAACATACAGTATCACAAATTAAAAGCGGCAAAACATGGATTAAACACAAAAAAGGTTTACGCTAGTTTCCATTTTGGTGCATTATTAATTTTTTTGTATGGGCTTTACTTTCTTGCATATACTTGTTGTGGGTGTCACTTTTTTTAAATTATAAAATGTATTTTTGTAACTAATCTCAATTTGCATGGTTTGCATGGCCTCAACACAGGTCAGTCAGGTGATCACCTCCATCAGATGGTGTAAAGGCTCATACATACTGGATTTTGGGTGGTGAGGTGACCACCGAACTACAACATGACGTCACTGAGCCTCGGTGAAGAGCAAACCACCGCCACCGCCCCAGCCCTTCTCTCTGTTTTTACTCACCACCGCTCAACGTTATTTCAGCTCCGGTGGTCACCTCACCACCGGAGCGGTGGTCACCTCACCACCGAAAATCCAGACTATGAATAGGCCTTAAGGCCATCTGCCGTTACTTCCATGGTGACCACTGTAGAAAAACTACATGACTTTATATTACGTGGTCACAGTTGTGCTATGTTTACACAAGATACTAAATCAGGAATTAGTATTTCAGCTAACGCCACATCTTTTCATTAGTTATTTTATTTTGCACGCCATAATTTACATATAATAATCCAAGGTGGGAAAGCAACCATTAAGTTAATTACAGGTGTAAAAAAAAAAAAGTAAGGCCAAACATGGGAGTGTGTTGAGATGGAGTCTACAGTTACATTTAATGCAAAGACATTCTTCCAGATGAAACGTGAGCAGCAAACATCCCTCTTCCATTTCCACATCCTTGCTTGTACAATAATTGGGAAAGGAAAGTGCACAACATTAACGGACAGATGTAGCTCTTACTTAAAGCATATTGGAAGCCTCGTTTGTTTAGAGAAGCATCCTGGCCGCGACAGAAACTCCTTCACGTTGAATAAGACAGTTCTCTCATGAGCCAATGACACGCTGAGGAAATCCGTTTAGCCCAACATGGTGAAACACCGTCGGTTGGTTGTGACGTGAATAATGAGGCTGACAAAGTGCCTCCTGTCCCACCAACAGTAATGTTGTAGTTGGTAGCAGTGAAATTAAATCTAAACTCTTTGCATCTATTTAACAGATACACGTTTTGTGTTTACATATATGAGAAGGATGAACCAATTAAACTGTGAAAATGGGGAGGGTAACCACTAACCAGACACGCTTAGTAAATGAAAATATTTTGATTGATAATGTCATAAGCAGGAATGTCCTGCAGCCCTCCAGTAATTAGGTGATTCAAAAGCTATTATTAAAAAAAAAGAAAAAAGTTTAACAAACCAAAATACACATAAACGTATATCTCTGCACGCCAGCTAACTCAACCCACAAAAAAAAAAAAAAAAAAGGAATCCATCTTTAATAAACGTTGTGGGGAGTGGGAAAGGCAATTTAAAAAAAAGGAACGTACATTTCTGATTAATTATCTGTGACGCCATTTAGGGCAAAGCAGTGGGCTTGGTCCAAGAAAGAAAAACTAAATAAACAATCTTAGTTCAAATGCACTCAGACTGCTAAATTCAAAGTAGGTACTCTACGCCCACGTACACACTAAGCTACATTTACAAACCTGTCGAGACACACACACACACACACACACACACACACACACACACACACACACGGAAGGCACAGACTGGAGGAGTTTTGGGGAGGGGGGTTCTCCATAGCGAGGAAAAGACAGACTTTTCAGTCAGACTTTGCAAGGCGACTAACTTCCATGCAGGAATATTAATGTTGCAATAGACGGTTGTTTGTGACATCCGTGGGGATTTGTGCTGTTTTCACTGCCTGGCACGGGAGAGGGCGATGAGCAAAGGGTCAACGGTGTGTAGATGTGGTCAGTGTGTGTGTGTGGGGGGGGGGGGGGGGGGCTTTGTCCATGGGGTCAGAAATGAATCTTACAGTTACACCATAGAGAAGCTTGTTGAATTCCACTAGCATGGTCCGATGACCACACCTTCTAACCATTGTAGTTGTACTGTATGTCTAGGCGCAGTGTGTGTGTGTGTGTGTGTGTGTGTGTGTGTGTGTGTGTGTGTGTGTGAATGTGTGTGTGTGTGTGTGTGTGTGTGTGTGTGTGTGTGTGTGTGCGTGCGTGCCCTTCGTGTGACCTTTGACACCATCTGTAATGTCATCCCTGTAATTGGACCTTGTATGCACAGATAAGAAGCTTGACCTAAGACAAGAGGGGGGGGAAAAAATCAATTAGAATTACTGCTGCACCATATATCTGTTAATAAGAACTGCTGCACCATATATCTGTTTATAAGAAAACATAGATCGCCTCATATAAGAACTGTGTTTGAAAAATAAACAAATCATCCAGCCTGTTTCACTCATATGGATATGGAGAACCAACTGACTGAGAGAAAACACTAATGTTTCTGCTGCCAAATTAGTTACATTTTCGCGATAAACAGACTGTATCAAATATGACTGACTGTCTTAAACGATACAGAGACAACTCCCCGACAATATGGCCAAGACAGTTTGTTTATTTTTCGACCACAATTCTTATGAGAACTAGTGAAAATAGCAGATCCACAAGCTCACAACGCGTTGTTTTGCGCCACAGTGTGAGCTTCTACATCGGCTATTTTCACTCCTACTTAATCATTTCGTTTTCAAATGTATGGAATTTCTTGGATTTCTCTTTGATTTCTTCAGGAAATTACTGAAAAATGTTTTTAATACATGAATTTGTTTTCGTCAAATAATTTATAAGAAGAACAAAACAAATAGTGTTGTCTCCTGCCTTTATTTTCTTCTTTCTAATGATTTGATCGGCCCCAAAATATTGTGTTCATTGTAATGATTTGTCACCATCCTAGTTGGCTTTGTCCGCGGCGTAACCGTCTTTAAATAAATACTATATGGGAGAAATGCATTGCATTTCATTTCCTGGGCCACTCGTCGTTCTGAAAGGGGGAGGGACTGCGACGCTCTATAGGAGGTTAATCGATTCATTCATAAAAATAAAAATAGCACGTCTAAAAGCAAACAAAGTCATCCTACTGAGCATAAAGCGAGCATCGGTCTCACCTTGGCTGTGGGCGCGTCTGCAAAGCGGATGAACAGTTTGTTGGTCCCTGGGGTCGGACTGAACGAGTAGATGAAATGACTGTCCTGTGAGAAAACAATACAGCGTGAGATAAGGGATTATGGGAGCATTATGTCATACTTTAGCTGTTGAAAAATAGCAGATCTAACAAGCTCGTAGCGTGTAGGTCTGGTATTTTTGAAAAATGTGGTGCAAATCTTTGAATATATGTTCTTTCAGAGCGAACGTTTTAAGTCAAATCTTTGCTCCTGGGGGGGGGGGGGGGGGGGGGTCCCTGGAACAACATATTTTCAAATGGGGGTCGGCGGCCAATTTCATACATTTTTGGGGGTCCTCCTTGACATGAAAATGTTTGAGAACCACTGACATAGAAAACTGTCAGGATTTAGAAGACATTTAAAAAATGTTGACGTCAGGACTAAATGGGCTAAGAGAGGATCATTTGACATGCTGACTGGTGAATAACTTGGCATAATAATAATAACAATAATTTGTAAAAAAAAACCATTTCAAGATACGACAAATATTTGGAGAGAATGGAAGCCCTTCTACTGGAAGCGAACCGAACTGTGAACTGACCAGGAAAATGACCAGGACTGTGTGAACTGTGAACTGACCAGGAAAATGGGGGCAGTTGGAACTAGAAGCAGTGTGAACTGTGAACTGACCAGGAAAATGACCAGGACTGTGTGAACTGTGAACTGACCAGGAAAATGGGCAGTTGGAACTTGGGCAGTGTGAATGGGCAGTGTGAACTGTGAACTGACCAGGAAAATGGGCAGTTGGAACTAGAAGCGAACCGAACTGTGAACTGACCAGGAAAATGGGCAGTTGGAACTTGGGCAGTGTGAATGGGCAGTGTGAACTGTGAACTGACCAGGAAAATGGGCAGTTGGAACTAGAAGCAGTGTGAACTGTGAACTGACCAGGAAAATGGGCAGTTGGAACTTGGGCAGTGTGAATGGGCAGTGTGAACTGTGAACTGACCAGGAAAATGGGCAGTTGGAACTAGAAGCAGTGTGAACTGTGAACTGACCAGGAAAATGGGCAGTTGGAACTAGAAGCGAACCGAACTGTGAACTGACCAGGAAAATGGGCAGTTGGAACTTGTCGTTGAGAACCACGGCGTGAACGCTGCAAGGCCCGCACAGCCTGGCCGTCACCTCGGACAGGAAGTTAGCGTGAAAGATGAACAGGAGGACGCCGGAACCTGGAGAGAGAGGGGGGGGGGGCAGCAGAGAGCACGGAGAGAGAAAAGCAGCAGAGAGAGAGAGAGTCAATGAACACCTTAACAACATCACAACCATCAACAAAACAGACCTCACCTCTCGCAGTAACTAACTAACTATTGTTTCAACTCTGATTGACCACAATAGAGCATAGCATTGGGCATGGTTTTCTGGTTAAAATCCATTTATTTAGGCCTGACGTCGAAATTTAAAAACATTCTTCTAAATAAATCTTTCTGAAATAAATATTTTCACGATTTTTCAAAAATAGCAGACCTACAAGCTCGTAGCGCGCCACTCGGTGGCGCACTATGAGCTTGTAGATCTGCTATTTTTCAATAGCTAAATTATATTATGTCGTACCCTCCGTTGGTGGTTGTTGCTTGAAGGAGAAGTCCATGGAGAAATCTGCTCCCTCACAGAGACGGTGGCAGGCCAGGGGAAACACCGCCTCTAGCAGCGTCAGACGGGACTCGAAATACGCCCGGATGGTCTCGTCCGCTACCGTAGACAACCTGAGAGAGACAGAGGCATAGAGAGGAGAGACCAGAGAGAATTAGACAACCTGAGAGAGACAGAGGGATAGGAGACCAGAGAGAATTAGACAACCTGAGAGAGACAGAGGGATAGAGGAGAGACCAGAGAGAATTAGACAACCTGAGTGAGACAGAGGGATAGAGAGGAGAGACCAGAGAGAATTAGACAACCTGAGAGAGACAGAGGCATAGAGGAGAGACCAGAGAGAATTAGACAACCTGAGAGAGACAGAGGGATAGAGAGGAGAGACCAGAGAGAATTAGACAACCTGAGAGAGACAGAGGGATAGAGAGGAGAGACCAGAGAGAATTAGACAACCTGAGAGAGACAGAGGGATAGAGGAGAGACCAGAGAGAATTAGACAACCTGAGAGAGACAGAGGGACAGAGGAGAGACCAGAGAGAATTAGACAACCTGAGAGAGACAGAGGGATAGAGGAGAGACCAGAGAGAATTAGACAACCTGAGAGAGACAGAGGGATAGAGAGGAGAGACCAGAGAGAATTAGACAACCTGAGAGAGACAGAGGCATAGAGAGGAGAGACCAGAGAGAATTAGACAACCTGAGAGAGACAGAGGGATAGAGGAGATACCAGAGAGAATTAGACAACCTGAGAGAGACAGAGGGATAGAGAGGAGAGACCAGAGAGAATTAGACAACCTGAGAGAGACAGAGGCATAGAGAGGAGAGACCAGAGAGAATTAGACAACCTGAGAGAGACAGAGGCATAGAGAGGAGAGACCAGAGAGAATTAGACAACCTGAGAGAGACAGAGGGATAGAGGAGATACCAGAGAGAATTAGACAACCTGAGAGAGACAGAGGGATAGAGAGGAGAGACCAGAGAGAATTAGACAACCTGAGAGAGACAGAGGGATAGAGGAGAGACCAGAGAGAATTAGACAACCTGAGAGAGACAGAGGGATAGAGGAGAGACCAGAGAGAATTAGACAACCTGAGAGAGACAGAGGCATAGAGAGGAGAGACCAGAGAGAATTAGACAACCTGAGAGAGACAGAGGGATAGAGGAGAGACCAGAGAGAATTAGACAACCTGAGAGAGACAGAGGGATAGAGGAGAGACCAGAGAGAATTAGACAACCTGAGAGAGACAGAGGGATAGAGGAGAGACCAGAGAGAATTCACAACCAGACATAAGCATGATTAAAGGACCACTTCACCACTTTTCAACCTATCTTCATATAATAGGTCGTCACTAATAATCACTGTGTCTCATAGGAGGGCTGTGGGCAGTTTAGAAACAGTCTTCCAGTGACATCATCATTAGGCAGATTTTAGGCAGATTTTTTTTTAAACAAGACTTTTTTTACAAAAAGGTTTAGATTTTCATCAACTTTTCAGGACTAGAGAAAGCCTGCAGTTTCTATTAGCTTGTATTCCCCATCGATGATGTCACTGGAAGACGGTTTCTGAACTTCCCACACAGCCCTTCTATGAGACACAGACCGAGTAGGAAAAAATTGTGCCATTCTTTCACGATTATTAGTGAGGACCTATTATATGAGGATAGGTTGAAAAGTGGTGAAGTGGTCCTTTAAACACTTTTAGTGCCGGAAGTGCATCAAAATAGGAGCTCTGGGGTGCCGGAGTTGTCTGAGCGCTTTTACTCTGAAAGCCATGAACCGGAAACACTTTCCTAAAAAAGTTGACTTGACAAATTGACCTAAACATCCCGATCATTTTAATTTATACGATATATGATCCAAAAAGCGTTCATATTTTGAGACGGATGAGGAGCAGAAATGAAGCACCAGCATATCGATCCATTCAACACCACAGAGAGCGCCCTGGATTAGGAGATACGATTACACGATATTCTTATCTCGCCCCGTATCTTTGAGGGTGCGCTAGGACGGCCACAGACGTCCAAGGCACCTCTCGGTTCGAATCCTTATGACGGTCTGAGGCGTCCTATGTAAAAAACTGTGTTAATAACTTGGACCAGGATCAGACCGGGGGCTCAGTGGTCTCTCAACACTCACATGTTGCTGTGGTTGGTGATGAGGTCGCTGACCGTCAGGTTGTTGCTGACCTTGGCGAAGTACATGGCGTTGTGCTTGTGCTTGGACAGGATGTTGCAGTCGGCGCCGTACTCCAGCAGGAGGCGCACCACGTCAGCGTTGCCTCGCTTACAGCCCTGGAGCGAGGAGGGGGAGAGAGAAAGAGTTTAACCCATTCTGGGGCGGGACGAACCCCTCTTGGTGTACTTTCAAGCATTGTTAATACATTAGATATTGGAAAAAATAGCAAGCTCATAGCGTGCCACCGAGTGGCGCGCTATGAGCTTGTAGGTCTATTTTCTTTTAGAAAAATGTGTCGCAAATCATTAAATATATATTTTAGAGCGAACATTTTTAACTAAAATATTTGCTTCTGGGGGGTCCCTGGAACTACATATTTATATTTTGAGATGGGGGTTCGTCCGTGGCCCAATAGAGATAATTCTGGGGGTCCTTGACATGAAAAAGGTTGAGCACCACTGACATAGAAACATGGGGTTTTCAGAAAAATGTTAGGATTTAGAAGCCTTTTTTTTTTTTTTTAATCGACCTCAGTCCAGAATGGGTTAATTTCTATAACAGTGGCTCTCAACCATTGGAACGCAGATCAATGGTCCGCGTTCCCAGGTGGTCCCCAGCTAAATGATGGTAAGTTGGTAACCAAAAGGACCCTTATTATTATATAGATTTTTAAACTCTTGAGAGCATAAGAGTTACATTATTGTTAAACATCTGCATGACTTAAGACTAACCTACTGTACGCACCATGGGTGAGCGGGCCTTCTGCTCGGTCGCCCCCCCAAACTGTGGAACGCTCTCCCCGCCCACCTGAGAGCCCCACAGTCGGGCGACACTTTTAACCCATTCTGACCTGAGAACAGATTCATACCAGGTTTCCACTGGACACACACTGGTCTGATTAACCCATTCTGACCTGAGATCAGATTCTAAAAATGTCAGTCGTTCTTCGATTTTTCAAAAATAGCAGACCTTCAAGCTCGTAGCGCACCACTCGGTGGCGCGCTATGAGCTTGTAGATCTGCTATTTTTCAATAGCTAAAGCATAACATGATGCCAAACACCAAAATGGGTTCCCGTTCAGAATGGGTTAAGAGAGGACTCAAAACTTTCCTTTTTACCAAAGCATTTTTATAGCCTTGCCCTTATGTTTTAAATGTTCCTGATCTATTAGATGTTTTTAATGGTGTGTGTTGTTTCTTCTGCTTTTATTCATTTGCTGTAGCACTTTCTGAGATTCTGACGAATATAAAGTGCGTTATAAATAAAATCCATTATTAGCATTACTCAATTTACAAGAAGTCTACACAATTTGCCTGTTTTCTCTCCTATGGTACCAACCAACATGGATACAGCACGTTTTGCGTCTGAGAGGTTTGTCTCAAATCATGGTCGGTATGAAAAAGGTTGAAAACCACAGTTTCCAGAATACTCTCGTCAGCGAGATCGTTATACTGCGTTTCACACTTCAGAGGCCCTCCTCTGCACCCGTCTTCCTTCTATCGTGACAGCAGCCGTCTCTTTCTACTATTGTTTTCTAAAAAGAAAGTCATTTGATTTTTTTCTGATTCCAATTTCACCTTCATCAGAGCTGTTTCGCCTCCCATCGTCTGAGCGTTGACATGAGAGCCCGCCTCCAGGAGAATCGCAACCGTTGTCAGGAAATTCTGATCAGACAGAAAAGGAAAAAAAGATGAATATTTGTCAACAAAAAAAAGAGTTTACCACCAAAAAGACATCTGGGGGTGTGCACGAGGCATCCAAACAAAAGCTATCAGAAATTCGGAATGACGTCAGAATGTTGTTATCCGATCATTTAGATTAAGTATAATCTGTGTTTGTGGTCACTTCTCCGTTTAGAATGAAGAGACTCGTGATTCATGCCAGTTTGCCGTGTCTTTGTTTCATCCTACCGTCTTTGGTTAAAACCCATTCTGTTACACTAAGCATTATGTTATACTTTAGCTATTGAAAAATAGCAGATCTACAAGCTCGTAGCGCGCCACTCGGTGGCGCGCTACGAGCTTGTAGATCTGCTATTTTTTGCAAAAATCGTGAAAATGCGGCACAAATCTTTGAATACATGTTCTTTCAGAAGACCTTTTTTTTTAGGCCCAAATGGGGTTAAATTCAGACTTTTGCAGGTTTACCTTTTCGGCGGCGTGCATCAGGGCCGTGGTGCCGTTCTTCTGCCTCCCGTTGACCCTCACGCCCTTCTTGATGAGCAGCCGCAGGATGTCGTCCTGACCTCCAGCTGCAGCCAGCATGCACAACGACATGCCGCTGGAGTCCTGCGTGCACATGGTGAATGGTGCATTTATATTATAGCAGCCTTTATCCAAGGCGCTTTACATAGATTGTGCATTACATTCACCCATTCACACACACACACACACACACACACACACTCATACACCGATGGCGGCAGAAAACCATGCACGGCACCAACCAGCACATCAGGAGCATTTAGGGGTTCAGTGTCTTGCTCAAGGACACTTCGACACTTAACTCTGGGTTGTGTTCGAACTGGCAACCTTACGGTTTCCATCCGGTCACTCTACTACCCCTGAGCCACTGCCGCCCCACATGCACACACACACACACACACACACAAACACAACACAACAGGCACTCACGGAAACAGACACGCAATCACCACCACACATCAGTCAACTCGATCCATTTTGGTTGTGGCTGTGATCCGTTCTCAATGTGTCGTGTGTGTGTGTGTCTGAGTTTGTGTGATATACCTTTGTCTTCTATGTAAAACACAGAACCCATTTAGGCCCGAGTCCGGTTCTACAAAATAATGACTAATAAATATACACACCAACGGTTTTCTGAAAAAACCTACGTTGCTATATCTGTGGTTCTCAAGCTAAATTATATCAAGCAAAAAATATCTTGAAATAATAAAATTGTATTAAAAATAGTAATTTAAAAAACATATATATATTCAACGATTTGCAAATGTTCCCGATCTTTCAAAAATAGCAGATCTACAAGCTTGTACCCATGAGCTTGTATATCTCCTATTTTTGAACAGCCAAAGTATAAAATAACACAAATGATTTACTATTACTAAATTCTGAAAGGGCTTAAGCGCTTTGTTGTGCCAAATAGTAAGAAGTGCCCATCGGGCACAGGTCTCCACCAGGGCAGGTCAGGTTGTGGCCTCCTGGTGGCGCTATAATAGGCCAATGTGAAAAGGGTGCCATTTCTTGGCAATTGGATGATTTGAGGCATTTTGTTCCAAAAATGTGTTTTGCAATAATCCACCTGTTGGTGGCGCTATAACAGGCCAATGTGAAAAGGGTGCGATATATTCCTCAGCCTAGTAGGAACGTCCGTGAAAGATTTCACGTAAATTGCACGCTGCGTTCATGATTTGAGCCAATCCTGCAAACTTTGAAAGCCAATGTTAGCCAATTAGGATGGAATATGAAATATCGGACAGATCCGGCTTGAACACATTACTATAGAGATGGTGTGAAACGATTTCACCGCTGTAGTGCCGAAATGATCTCGGCTTTTCAGTAGCACCGAAGAGACAACTTTAGGACCCCCTTCCGAACCTCAAACGACGTCACATTGTAGGCTCTACAGAGCCGAACAAGAGCCGAACAGACTTTTATTCTGCTCTAAAATAGGAGTATGAATCGCGCCATACTCTCTCCCCATGCCATCGGCCTGGTGGAGACAAAAATGTCAAAAGCTTAATCCAAGGAACGATTTATTGTCCAAGCAGAAGATATAGGTTCCATACAGTAACTGATGAGTAACAGAACTGAAGGCAACATGATTACATGAAAAGTGACACACCGTGTGCTCATAACGTCATGAAATAATATAACATTCTACTGTACAGAAACTCTGTGGGGGGGGAAGGGGGGTCCATGTGGCATCAAATCACCCCGTTACTTTTCCTCAGTCGACACCCAACATCAACGCTAACATCTGAATGACCATATTGTATATTAGATCAAATACTGTATAGACCTGAAACCTGTTTTTTTTTTCTCTAGCACTAGAACCGTTTCATGGTCTTAAAAAAACTGTACATAACACAGGAGGCCTAAGGAGACTTACTGTACTGGTGGTACCAATAGAACTAGAGACTACCAAAGGAAATGCAGTAGATCAGGATTGTGCCGACTGTGACACAGATTAGTAATAAAGAGCCCCTATTAGGCCAGTATATTAGTTTAAAAAAAAAAAAGATTAGCATAATCATGGTAGTCTAGATTGTAGTAATAAAGAAATTCAGACAATATGCGTTCGTCATATTTGAAGCCAATTAAACAAAAACAAATATATATATATATTATACAGTATATAAATTATATAGTCATCACTTGGCTTAATCTCGTCACCAAAGAAATAGTACGATCCACGTGCTATACAGAATAGTGGATCCAAGGATTAATAACCGGTATTTCCCATTATTTGGAAACAGTGAAATCCAATGAAAGACGATTTCATTGCCCCCGTCAAAGTGGCTGATTGAACAGGCAAGCAGACACTGTGCTATTGTACTGAGAACAATCTACCAGCATTCTTCTCTAAGGATTGCGTTCATTTCGTACCCCGTTTGTTTTTTTTAAGCATCTAATGGTCAACAAAAATAAAAATCACTTGAATCTGGGTGGCTGGGCAGGAGGGCCTTATACAAAGACGCATGGCACAATTCCTATCGCAGGTGTCATAAAGTTTCAGAGAACAGAGAGAGGTTTAACCCATTCTGACCTGAGATCAGATTCATACGAGGGTTTCCACTGGACACACCACACTGGTCTGATTAACCCATTCTGACCTGAGAGCATCAGATTCAAAAAATGTCAGTCGCTCTTCGATTTTTCAAAAATAGCAGACCTAACAAGCTCATAGCGCGCCACTCGGTGGCGCGCTGTGAACTTGTAGATCTGCTATTTTTCAATAGCTAAAGCACGACATGATGCTAACACCCAAAATGGGTTCCCGTTCAGAATGGGTTAAAATAAAAGCATTACAAAAGTATTCTGGAAAAAAGAAAGTAGAAGCCCGTACAATCTGGGAACTGTATCCATCGGGTGCACCGTTGTTACAAGTATTAAAACAAACATAATGAAAGCACTCACAGCTCAATCTATTGAAGGCAATAATTATAAATGTTGCCTTCAATAAATACACGTCTATCCATGAGTGTTGGTATTCTGGTTGCTTTAACCCATTTTGGACGGAGGTCGATTAAAAAAAAAAAAAAAAAGGCTTCTAAATCCTAACATTTTTCTGAAAAACCCATGTTTCTATGTCAGTGGTGCTCAACCTTTTTCATGTCAAGGACCCCCAGAATTATCTCTATTGGGCCACGGACCCCCATCTCAAAATATGTAGTTCCAGGGATCCCCCAGAAGCAAATATTTTAGTTCAAAATGTTCGCTCTGAAATATATATAAATATATATATTCAATGATTTGCGCCACATTTTAACGATTTAAAAAAAATATTAGCTAAATGTTTAAAACACCAAAAGGGGTTCCCGGCCAAAATGGGTTAAAAAAAAAAGGTAGTTCAAAGAAATCAAAAATACAATAAAAGGCTTGGATCAAAATATTGATTAGTGATAAAAAAAATATATATATAACCAAACTTTTCTACTCTTTAACACATGTAATTAAAAAAAACACACAACATTATACATGATTAATGTTAAAATGAGGAAATAATACGGTGAACTAATTATTCTGTAGTGAAAATTAAGTTTCAGCATTTCGCTGAGAGGTGTGTATATATATATATATATATATATATACACATACACACACACACACACACACACTGAGCTGTAGTGCTTTAACAGCAGGAGGAAACAGAGACCATTCCTGCCATGGGTTATTAAGGGCTATCTACAATCGAAGCTTCTGGCTAACAGTCTAGTAGTAAGCCCATAAAGCCCCATCGTGAACCCGGACATGTGGAGTACACCCAGGACTTATGTTGGATCCCCAGCATGTAGATTGTAGAAACTGCCGGAAGCTAATTTGCATTATGTTGAGCAATTTTCATAATTGGCATAATATGTGACCTTACATTAACCCATTTTGTACGGGAACCCATTTTGGTGTTAGCATCATGTTGTGCTTTAACTATTGAAAAATAGCAGATCTACAAGCTCATAGCGCGCCACCGAGTGGCGCGCTACGAGCTTGTAGGTCTGCTATTTTTGAAAAATCGAAGAGCGACTGACATTTTTAGAATCTGATCTCAGGTTAATCAGACCAGTGTATGTCCAGTGGAAACCTCGTATTAATCTGATCTCAGGTCAGAATGGGTTAACAAAAGGCAAAAAAAAAGCTAAATTTCATCATGCTTTATGTAGCATGTGACGTGTCAAACTAGGGGGTTTCGATCCATGATGCTGAATCCATTTCAATTAGTTTAGCAAAAAAAATAAGTTTTCGGGCTAAAAACGGCCAAAGCCACTGTGCCAAATATGCTGATGTCTTCACATTTGTGACGACGGCTAAGGCCGTTTTACTCATACACACCCATACTCAACATCTCTAACATGAACCCTTGGTGTGCTCAACATGTCCGTGTTCACATTCTGGCAAGTGGACTATAAAGTATATATATATACGGTATGTATACACTTGGGCCAGTATATGTAGAAATATTATTTTGTAAGGGGCAGCGAAACTTGATTGCATAAAATCATTATTATTATATGATCAAATTAACTGAAAAAGAAAAACATACAAAAGAACACTAAACAAACATGACAGGTAGAATTACATCAACTTTTGAACAATGTTTTTTTTAGGCATCCGTTTGGTGGAGAATAAAGAATTGAGTGTTCAAAGACAATATGGATACATCGATAAGTAAATGTTAGGGCTTTCATTCTCCGATGGCTGAAGTGGCTAGGTCACTTCAAAAACAGCCTTTACTGCTTCACCAAAAATGCATTTTGAATACAAAAAGGGACCTGGTTGAATATATGCCCCGTGTTTATTGGCATTTGTATCGAGGTGTATTAGGTGCATAAAATGCAACACCTATTTTTGTTCAGCTTCTTCAGACATTTGGTTGGTGGCTACTGGCTAGAGCTAATTTCCCACCTTGGCTTAACAAGCATGTTTATTACATGTTTAAAAAGACGGATCAGAGCTTTCTCCACAAAGCATCGACTAAATTCAAGATATTACATGAATGCAAACTGATAATATTAAACTTAAATATTAAACTTGCTTTTTCTGAGCAAAGCTACAAATGTTCTTCAAGAATCAAGATAATCGAGAGGGGTTTATTTCTCACCACCCATTATATTATGTGTATTATTCATGCAACAGTACACTTGGTCCAATGGATATATCTTCTGATTCCTAGCAGCTTTGCAATCCTCACAACTTCAAAAAAACGATCATTTGAATTCAGAGGGCATGGCCGAATTTCAAGCCAAGGAGCCATCCATAGACTCGGTCCAGGTTGAACTAGCGTTCATCGCATCCATAGACTCGGTCCAGGTTGAACTAGTGTTCATCGCATCCATAGACTCGGTCCAGGTTGAACTAGCGTTCATCGCATCCATAGACTCGGTCCAGGTTGAACTAGCGTTCATCGCTAATGTGTGTCAGAACAGTTCATGAACCTATAATTGTCAAGCTTGTGCATTCCAAGCTTAGCACCAAAGATCGCTCACTCCTCCCCTGACCCCCTTTTTTTTGCAGGGCACTGAATCTTTCCTATGTTTGTGAAAAACATTTACAGGGACAGATAAACAGGGGCATCCCATTCCATGCCAGAACTGTGACCTTCTTGATCACGTCGCCTGGGTGTGACACCTCTCTTTTTAATGGACTGGATGGTGTTGTGTACAAAGTACTTGACCTCCCTCCACGACCTGCTCCCCAACACGGGTTCTGCGGCTAAACACGCCTCGCACTCGTTTTTGCCCGGGACCTTCGCCATTTTACACGGGTCTCCTAGCTGACGCCGTACGGCGGCCTGCTCTGGCTCGCTCCATATCCTTTTGATTCTCTTTTCGGCGGTTATAGAAGAAGAATCTTTATCTGTCTTTTCAGAATCATCTTGTGTCTTTGCAGGAGGGAGCACGGGGGTATTCGTTTGCACTACTGGTGGCCTGTCGGGAACCATGGGTGGTGGTGGTGGGTGTGTTGGTGGCATCACCCGTGCACCTGGATGCGCTGGTGGCATGACCCGTGCACCTGGGTGTGTGGGTGGCATGACCCGTGCTCCTGGGTGTGTGGGTGGCATGACCCGTGCACCTGGGTGTGTGGGTGGCATCACCCGTGCACCTGGAAGGGCTCTGTGTGAACTTGAAGGGTACGGAGGTGTACTCGAATGGTTCAAGGGTGTAAATGAAGAGACCATAGAAGTGCTAGGATGGTTTAACGGTGCAAAGGACGACACCATAGATCTACTTCTCTCAATCATACGACTGTAATTGGGAGCAATCGGTGGGCTGGGAGCGTTCAGTGGCGTGAACGTAGGGACCAGTGGTGGGTTTCTAGTGTCCTGTTGCATGTACGGAGTAGACATTACTGTGCTTCTACTGTTATGTGGCGAATATGCATGAGCCATTGGTGGAGTTCTAGAATTGTGTGGTGAATACCCAGAATGTGTTGGTGCACTCCTGTTGCCGTGTAGCATGTACACAGAGGCCATTGGTGCGTGTCTAGAATGTTGTGAATACATCTGCCCCATTGATGCGTTGGCAGCATTCAACGGCGTGAAAGTAGGAACCATTGATCTACTTGTATGGGCCATGTTTGCACTGGCAGCACCCATGGGCGAATACCCTGACATCATTGAGGTTATCTGTTGTGAGAATGTTGAGGCCAAGGGATGTGCTGCATTAGCCAAGGGATTCACTGTCATATCCAAGGGATTCACTGCCGAAGCCAAATGATCCACTGTCAAGCGTCCTATACAGTCATTTTGTCGCACAGGATGAGATGTGCCACCTAAACTCTTGTCCGGAGAGTCTCTCCTTACAGAGGGGTTTCCTTCTCTCTGTCTCTTGGGTTCAGAGAATACGGCTTCGTCCTCCGAGTTGCCTTGGCGCCTCTTTCTCAGCGACTGCATCATGTTGTGAGCGTAGCTTTTGACGTCTGTCCAAGACCTGCCGAGCAAAGCTGGTTCAGCAGAAATGCAGGTATTGCATTCCTTTTTTCCAGGGACTTTGTAGATTGAAATCAAGTCACCAAGGCCGCGCTTCACAGCCAGTTGTTCTGCTTCACTCCACGGTCTTTTCTTTACATTCTGTGCCGTTGTGCCTGAAACAAGATCAAGTCAGGGGGAAAACAATATTTAGCGTGGTAGCCTACACAGCCTACAACACGAAATGTTATATTGTTAACACTGGAATATATCAGTGGTCATCTGTGAGCCTCACACCACCAATGCTGCACAGAACAGCCTGTGTGGTGTTATTATTATAAGTATACGAGGGTCTGATAATATGCAAGCAACTACTGTGTACCAATTACTTGCACACATTCTGTTACCCCAAAACAGATTTTCAGTCAATATTTAGACTTTAGAATTACAGTAGACATACACTTCCATGCATCTGTAATAAAAGACCAATGCACCAATGTATGAAACTAAGTGGTCCTTTGCAACATACTCACCATCGTTTGTCTGGTTTGCAGTATCCGATCTCACCGCGCGGTCCAACTTGAGCAGCCGTACGCTCATTTCCTCCAACTGGGTTGTGTTTTCTGAGAGCTTGGGGCATTCCTGCATGTCGAGTTCCACCAGCTTGGCCACTTGAGCCAATTCTTTTTCTCCGAGGCTCAGCAGCTGCCAGTAGCTGGAAACCTGCTCTCGTACCGTTGGCGACAGAACAGACTCTGGATTTTTGGCCTTGCATTCATGTGCAGCTCTTCTGCAACAGTCCAATCCTCTAATGTAGGATGTGCCTTCATTTCGGGCAAAGACATAAGGGTTGTCTTTCGCCACACCGGCTTGCTCTCGGTTCTCTACAAGCACATCAATCAACGCCACCATTCTTTGCGTTAGCAGGACCAAAGTGTTCCTTCCAAACTGGCCTTCTAGTTCCAACTTTATAAAGCTGTCACCGAGCTCCAACTCCAATTTTGTGCTCTTCATAATTTGATCAGCAGATGGCACAAATGTATTCTTAGTCTTACAAATGGTGTAAATCTCCAAAACCATTCTGCCAATATTCCCTATCCTTGCTCTGTTAAAGAGGCACACCTCTGAAATTGTCGCCTCACTGAGCTTTCTCCATGTTGAAAGATTGGGGCTTTCTTTGAGCTCTTTCCTTGCTTTGTCTCCTTCCTTCTGAACAAATTTGTGTAGTTTTATCAAATCTTCAACCAGGGTTGATTTGTCCACTTCCTCTTTTATAGCCTCCGGTTTTCGGTATGAAGTCCCGAGAGCTCTACGTGAAAAACGGTCATTCCATTCGGTATCAAGAAGATGAATGAACCGCTTCACTTGGCTCTCAGTTTCATTGTCTTCCGTCATTCGACTTTCTCCAAAAGCGATTTCTGCAGCTCGTTTCAAAGAATATCCGATCTTTGAGACAAGGGAAATCGTTTTAAATCTACTGGAACTTGGGTCAAAACCACTAGCTTTCTTGGCCCCTTCGACAGCCAAATTAAATTTGGACGGCACACATATTTCATGAAGATATTGAACACTGCTGTCAAGCTCATTCACAGCGAGCACAAATCTACCCAGTTCCCTCATTTTTTGTGCAACGTAGGTATACTGAGACTTCACATGGTCATGTTTCGCCGACAATGCTTTGCCATACTTGCAAATTAGGGGGTCATTCCTGACATGCCTCGAGATGTCATCTTGATGCATGATGTCTATGATTTCATCACAATCCCCTGCGAAAAACTCTACATTTGGGTCAAATCGAGAGCCCGGACTCTGGGCGGTGGCTCGTCCCACACCGTCGGGCGGCCTCTGCTCTCCCCTCTTCACTTTACATGCACGCTCGTGTTTCCACAACTCAGTTTTGCGATAAAACGTGAAGCAGTGTTGGCAAGGAAGGTAGTCACGCACAGATATTGCGGCATCCGATGACTGTCTCCTAGCCACGATTTCCCTTTCTACACTTTTCAATGCTTCAGAATTGTGTTCATAATTTCCTCTATTGCGAATTTGGTCGAGCAAGGTTTGTCTTATTTTTGAGCCTTTTGGAAAGTGTATTGCATGGGCAACATCTGTTTCATCTTCATGCCTTCTTTCTAAATGTCTTACGAGTTGAGAGAAGGCCATTTTGCAGTATACACAGAAGTTCTTTTTCCGCGACAGTTCTTCTTCGTCACTCTCTATACCAGGTGGTGTGGCAAGAACTTTCTTGCTGGTCCGTGAACTGGATCTGGTCGGTTCCTTCCTCTCCCAAGTTCTTTTGCGACGCGATTGGGTTTTCGCAATTTCCTTTGAGCTCTCGGCCGATGGCTCATCTGCCGTGCCATTGTCCGGCACGGGAACATGATCTTCTTCATTAGTGTCACATTCTGCCATGTCTTGTGGCTTATCACTAGTGCCATTCCCTTCCCCAGCGCAACTCTGTTCTTCAGTCGCAGCGCCATTCCCTTCTCCAGCGCAACTCTGTTCATCAGTCGCAGCGCCATTCCCTTCCCCAGCGCAACTCGGTTTTTCACTCTCAGCGCCATTCCCTTCTCCAGCGCAACTCTGTTCTCCACTCGCAGCGCCATTCCCTTCTCCAGCGCAACTCTGTTCTTCACTGGCAGGTTTATGCTCTGTATCCAACGTCTCTTCCGCACTGACTGGAGTCTTACGTCTCTCATCTGTCATTCCGGCATCGCTACTCAAGCTCTCGTGTGCAAAATCTAAATTGAGTTCACTGGACAAACCGATATTTGTCTCTATCGGCATTCCAGGTTCGTCTACGAGACCGTCCTGATACGTGTTCCGTTTTGTTGAGTTGCTTTCACCGTTCCCATATCCTGAATTATCCGCATCCTCTCGGAGCATCGGCTGCTCAGTGTGTGTACTTGCGAGTCCTCCTGGAACGTCGACATGATCTCTTGGGCGATCGGAAACCTTCTGAACATTGTCTTTAACACTTTCCTCTTGGGAATTGTCCATGTTGAGATTCGACCTAAAAACACCACTTGAACTTCTCTCTTCAATCAAGCTCTTCTCCCCTTCAACTGATCTCCTTTCGCCAACCGCACACGCCTGTAAGAGAACAAGTATATGTAAGACTGATGCCAAGTCCAACCCCATTATCAATTTAAAATATGAATAAATATAAATAAATGGTTTGGGGGGGGACCTCTTTTTCTTTTTAAGTTCTTTCACAAGATGTAAAAGGTGTCAACTAAATTATTTAGTATTCCCTTTGAAATCATCTGCAACATTTAGTTGCACGCACCTTGGTAATGCCCCCGAGATTGAAGCCCATTCAAACAGAATTCTAAAGCAATGCCAACACATCACCATTTAGCCTAGCGGTGGGTGTGACGGCTCACCCCTCCATCCAAAAGCTTTCAAATTTTCGATACAAAAACCACATGTGACCCATTCAAGAAATAGTTCATGGCTTTATTGCATCAAGCAGCGTCTACAACGTTTTGACAACATTGTAAATGTCTGACCAAGAATATTGATTCATGGGATGTTGGGATGAAATAGTGCATGGGAGGCCGGGTACAGAACACAAGATGCATTGCAACTAAACCTACAACTAGCAATCAAAAGATAGGAAAAGAAAATAGAAAGAATGTGTGATGTCCAAGTCCATATACGTATTAGGTATAAAAGAAAAATACAATAATTGTTAATTGTGACTTTGGCCATCACAAACTCTTTTCCATTTAAAGGGATAGTTCAGATCTTTTTTAACTTAAGGTGTATGAAATACTTGCCATTAATATAGTGGTTGCAACCGTATTCATTTATTGCCCCGAGTCCCGTGACGAGAGTTCTGCTCTGTGTTTGGTGAAATATGAAGTAGTTCCGGTCATTTTGTGTGGGGCACAGGGGGCCACGCAGTAAAAGTAAATGAATTCACAAAACTAACGTAATTTGTATTGTTGAGCTATTTCTAAAATATTAGTGCAACTTTCGTTCATTTTTACCCCTCTATCACACGGAACTATGTTTTTTGTGTCCATATCACTACGCCAAAAAAGTAGTTCCATGTGATAGAGGGGTCAAAGTTGAACGAAAATTGCGCTAATATTTCGGAAATGGGTCAACAATACAAATGCGTTAGTTTTGTGAATTAATTTACTTTTACTGCGTGGTCCCCCGTGCCCCCCACAAAATGACTTAATATTGACCAAAACCAGAGCAGAACTCCCACCACGGGACTCGGGCAATCAATGAATGCAGTTGCAACCACTATATTAATGGAAGGTATTTCATACAGCTTAAATTAAAGAAATCTGAACTACGCCTTTAACACTTTATCCAAATCCAGGACTAGAGCGAGCACACACACACACACACACACGGCATCAACAAAAGAAAACACTTTAAATAAATTTCCATTTACATAAAAACAACTAAGCTTCCAGAAGATAATCAGGAATACATTATACTCATAAATGGTTCCTGACAAATATTAATGCTAAATAAGCCAAATATGTTTTAACATTATACATTTATAATTGTCCTCTGACCTCTACTGCAAACTAAAATGTAAAAGTAAAACCACTTTAAATATTTTAGAAATAGTCCATCTTTCACTCAATTAGGGACAACTCCCGTCATGTGTGGTCCAGCCCAATGGAATACATGTGCTAATAAAAAAATATTTTGAATATTACATATTAATATTAATATATTAATATTACATAGAATGTATTACGTTGTTTTATAACGTTTTTTTTAGTTAGCAAATGCATTCCATATTCCATAGGGCTGAATTCATGAACTTGAATGATGTGAGCTGTCCCTATTGAGTGAAAGACAAACTACTTATGAAATAAATAAAATATTTAAGCTGTTTTTAATTTCACATTTGTGTTATATATAGGGCATTAAGGCATATGACGCATTAAGGCATATTTGTCTTATTAGCCAGGGATTTCTTTAACCCATTCTGACTGGGAACCCATTTTGGGTGTTAGCATCATGTCGTGCTTTAGCTATTGAAAAATAGCAGATCTACAAGCTCATAGCGCGCCACCGAGTGGCGCGCTACGAGCTTGTAGGTCTGCTATTTTTGAAAAATCGAAGAACGACTGACATTTTTTTAGAATCTGATCTCAGGTCAGAATGGGTTCATCAGACCAGTGTGTGTCCAGTGGAAACCTCGTATGAATCTGATCTCAGGTCAGAATGGGTTAAAATAAAGAAATAACTTTCTTGCGGCTGACATTTGTAAGCGCATGCCAACGGCCTGTGATGAGTGCGATACGACAGGTGTTCTGAGAGCAAGAAGTACCTGTTTATCAAAGGCTGCTTCATGTGTGCACTGTCGTCTTCACCAGCTTCTTCCCCCTGGAAGAAACGGTGGAGAAAAAAACATACAACAGTCTCTAAGATTCATACTGTAGTTCCATGACAAATATATTATGTAATACAAGAGAAATATGTCAACTCAAAGTAATGTTAAACGTACAGGCTAGTATGGAGACAAGTGTTTTTGAGATGCTGAGGTTATGGCAATCTTTGTACAATATAAAAGGTGCCTTTAGAATATTGTTTAAATCCTTCAATTACCACACCTTATGCTTATAACTAGACTCAAGAAATGGTATTATATTACATTTAAATGTCAATAACAAACAAGACCTGCTGATATTGATTTTTATCATACAGCAATGATCAAATAAATGTTTCGATTCAGACTCTTACCTTAGATTTGAAGAAGTGATCGGCGTGGGAGTCCTGCAGGATATCATGTAATTTGGGAATTGAATATCTTGATTTTTAAAGTTCTCAATTTTTCTAATATGCACAAAGCGGGGAAATTCTGCAGGTGATGATCTTGAGATCACAGAATCCTTGTATGGTTTTCGAAAAACATCCTCGTTTGCGCTGCCGGTAGTCCAGTTTCTGTTGTTCGTCTTAGGTCAAACGCACAAGAGTTTCTATAAATATGAACATTGTGGTTGAACTGTGAAGTGTGAACCGACCTAATAGTGGTGCAGCCTCGTGTGGTTGGCGTAAACTTGGCGTAAACTTTAGTTACTAACACGTAACTAAAGCCTAAGATGTGGGGAACTACGGCGATGTGTGACTAACAGAGCTGAAAACCTACATCGTAATAATACATTTTTGAATACTTTTAGGTTTCTATTACAAAGTCAAAGTCATACGATATTGTCACACATGTAACCGCAGTGAAATTTGTTCTCTGCATTTGACCCATCTCTTGGAGCGGTGAGCCGCAGCCGTGCCGCGCTCGGGAATCATTTGATTAGTAGATTTGACCCCCCCAATCCAACCCTTTGATGCTGAGTGCCAAGCAGGGAGGCACTGGGTCCCATTTTTACAGTCTTTGGTATGACCCGGCTGGGGATCGAACCCCCGACCTCCCAGTTTCAGGGCGGACACTCTAACCACAAGGCCACTGAGCTGGTATTACTGCGAGTTCCAACTGGTCACCTAGAATCTAATCTGTAATCTATTTTTTTTTATTCTCTGGACCACATATCTAGCCACCAACGTGTAAGAAAACATTTGTTCTTGAGACACACCTTAACCCATTTTGGACGGGAAGTTCGGGAACCCCTTTGTGTTTAAAGCCTTACGTTATGCTTTAGCTTTTGAGAAAATAGCAGATCTACAAGCTCATAGCGCGGCACGAGCTTGCACATCTGCTATTTTTGAAAAATCGTGAAAATATGGCGCAAATCTTTGAATATATTCGTTCAGACTAGCGAACGTTTTTTAACTAAAATCTTTGCTTCTGGGGGGGGGGGGGGATCCCTGGAACAACATATTTTCAGATGGGGGTCGGTGGCCAATTACATATATTTGGGGTTCCTCCTTGACATGAAATATTGAGCACCACGGATATAGAAACATACTGTAGGTATTCCAGAAAACCAGTCGTGATTTAGAAGTCATTTTTTAAAATTTCGACGTCGGGCCTAAATGGGTTAATGCAGACATCCTTTAAACAGAGTATTGAACCTCAAACCTGTTTTATTTTTTGCTCTACCACTTGGCAAAGCAAGTTTGAATTCATCGTCTATATGATTTTGTTGAACCACGACTGCACAAAGCTCACCCACCCACCCACACACACACCCACACACAACACTCTCTCTCTCTCTCTCTCTCCAGGGGTAACCAAGGTGCAAGCCTATGTCAGTTCAGTTTGGATTCTGATGTGAAACCCTCAGGAAGTCAAGAGTAATACTCTGCAGACACATTGCATGAACTGTTTGTCTAAAGTGATAGAACGGAGCACAATGCAACCATACAGGTTGTTTTTATTTTCTTGGGAACGGGCACTCGGGTCATAAATTATGACCGAGTGCCCGTTCATGACTCATAAATCATGTTAACGGGAACCCCTTTGTGTTTTAAACATGTTATAATTTAGCTATTGAAAAATAGCAGATCTACAAGCTCGTAGCGCGCCACCGAGTGGCGCGCTACGAGCTTGTAGGTCTGCTATTTTTGAGAAATCGTGAAAATGTGGCACAAATCTTTGAATATATATATATTCTTTCAGAGCGAACATTTTTAACTCAAATCTTTGCTTCTGGGGGAGTTCCTGGAACAACATATTTTCAGATGGGGGTCGGTGGACAATTACCGTACTTTTTTTGGGGGGGGGGGGGGGGGGTCCTTGACATGCGTTTCAGAACGACTGACATGGAAACATAGTTTTGTCAAGAAAACAGGATTTAGAAGACAGGATTTAGAAGACATTTGTAGAATCGTTCCAAGGTCATAATTATGTTAAAGGGGAAAACGCCACGCACCTCTTGGTCCAGGTTGTAGTCTTCTTTGGAATTCAGTGCGAGTTTCACTGACATGTAGTCTCCACTTTTAACAGCATCCCTCAGTTCGCCTGAGAACGACAGAGAGGAGGGAGGATATTATTAGGAAGAAGCTGAGAATTGCATGCGAGTAGCCTTGCCGAGCCATGAGGCCCATAGGGGCAGGAGCCTATCTCCTGTTTCTGTAGCCACGAGGCCCATAGGGGGCAGGAGCCTATCTCCTGTTTCTGTAGCCATGAGGCCCATAGGGGCAGGAGCCTATCTCCTGTTTCTGTAGCCATGAGGCCCATAGGGGCAGGAGCCTATCTCCTGTTTCTGTAGCCATGAGGCCCATAGGGGCAGGAGCCTATCTCCTGTTTCTGTAGCCATGAGGCCCATAGGGGCAGGAGCCTATCTCCTGTTTCTGTAGCCATGAGGCCCATAGGGGCAGGAGCCTATCTCCTGTTTCTGTAGCCATGAGGCCCATAGGGGCAGGAGCCTATCTCCTGTTTCTGTAGCCATGAGGCCCATAGGGGGCAGGAGACTATCTCCTGTTTCTGTAGCCATGAGGCCCATAGGGGCAGGAGCCTATCTCCTGTTTCTAAAACGTGAGGCAGCTTGATGTACAAGTACACCCCCTGGACATGACGCTAGTATGTCGCAGGGACAGCTCAGTGGCCTTGTGGTTAGAGTGTCCGCCCTGAGACTGGGAGGTCGGGGTTCGATCCCCGGCCGGGTCATACCAAAGACTGTAAAAATGGGACCCAGTGCCTCCCTGCTTGACACTCAGCATCTCAGCACACTCAGCATCAAAATCAGTCGAGGCACAACAGCTTAAGTTAATGGAAATACTTACTGGGAGATAAGGGAGGACCGGAGAGCATCTCGTCTTCGCCGTTCAGATGTTTCTGGAAGTCGTCCAGGGTCATCCAGTCCAGGTTCAGGTCCATCCCCAGACTCAGCGTGGCCTGGCCCTTGTCTGGAGTTCATGAGAGACCAGAGAGAGAGAGAGACAGATGGTGACAACATTTAAGATACTTTACATTTTCTTAAACATTTTCATGTCAAGGACCCCCAAAAATATCTGTAATTGGCCGCCGACCCCCACCTGAAAATATGTTGTTCCAGGGACCCCCCCCCAGAAGCAAATATTTTAGTTGAATATGTTCGCTCTGAAAGAATATATATTCAAATATTTGCACTACATTTTCATGATTTTTCAAAAATAGCAGACCTACAAGTTCATAGCGCGGCACTCGGTGCCGCACTAAGAGCTTGTAGATCTGCTATTTTTCGAAAGCTAAAGTATTAATATAATGCTTGAAACACCAACAGGGGTTCGTTCCATGGCTTAAATCAATGTCTGCCAAGGACTTAATTAACTTATTTTTTATCAATGAATCTGAAATGTTCCAAATAATCATGTTTAGTAACTAAAAACATTCCAAAATTATTCCGAGGTCAATAACGTTTATTAGGGAGTAGGGGAGGCAAACGTGTGATTAACTGCACTACAGATAATAATAAACCAATTCATGTCTAAAGCCTGCTTGAAAATCAAACAAGGCAACATCAAGTTGTGCAGTAGCACCCTCTGGTGGACAAATGTGCAGCACAAAGTGAAAAACAGTGGCTGTCTATCAATCAATGGAACATAATTAAGAAAACCTGCCCAGATCTGAGATCAGGAATCATCCCAGGGGCTCGCGTGATTGGTACAGATTTATTTCTTTTTTGGAGGGGCCACCTATGTCCAGCTTTGAGGGTTTGTGTAAACACAAACATTGTTTTGCTACCGTTTCCTATAATTATTAAGTATGAGCAAAAGTGAGGACACAAATTGTGATTGGCCAGAATGAGATGATGTTTGATATAAGCACACCCCTCACTTCACACAGGTGTGTTTTTTTTTTAAATCCTAGAACACTAAACATATTTTTTTTGTTACACCATCACTAAAACACGGGTATATTTTACCCAATATAAAATATTCCATAAAAAAACATTTATCATCCAAATATATTGCAGTACAGCAATACATGGCAACTTGAGGTACTCTTCTTTAATATTTCATCATGACTTTTCACAAAAAATAGATAAGGGCCCTATCATGGGGGGGGGGGGCAGAAGTGCATATTCTTTTTTTAATATTCCTAAAAAGAAAGAGAGAAATTAAGTTGGGAACTTCTCCTTTGGTCCACCCATTCCTAAGACATGTGAGAAGGGTCCAGTGAAGAAAAAAAGAAAAAAAAGAAAGTCCCTTTGTGGGTGTATTGGATTTTCTCTTATCACACCATCACTAAACACAGGTGAAATTCACCCCAACACCTGCCTGTAGGAAAAGCCAGGGATGTGGGCAGGGAAACAAACCTACCTTCTAATCGATGATGTCACTGAAAGACCCGCCCACCTCAGACATCAGCAACATTATGATGTCACTGAGCATCATGAAAGTATTGAAAGACCCGCCCACCTCAGACATCACCACAACATTATGAAATTTACAAAAAATATAATTGTCCTTGTGAAAATCACCCATGTTTAGTGTTCTAGGGCTAAGAAAGCTGATTGTTTGTTTGTAGTGTACAAATCACACTTGTGTGAAGTGAGGAACACCCAGGATGTTTGGGGGCATATTGTTAGTCTCATTCTCATTTTTAATAATATGATTTTAGTCGACTAAATCTACAGTTGATTTAGTCGACTAAAATGTGTTTTGACAGGCCTTGTTGAAGCCATCATAATGGCAGATCTTACACGCAACGCGAGCTTGTAGATCTGCCATTTTCAGCATGCAACCTAGCATAAAACTGGATCTCTTTTCCACTAGTCCCTCCCTAACATCCTCCCTAACATTTCAGTCTAGTTTTTATGCGTTGACGAAATTTTCAATATATTTAGTCATCATAGATTAGTTTCCCTCAGTCTTAGTTTTTAGTCGACGAAAACAACACCGGAAGAAGGGCGGCGTGATGATCATACCAGCCTTATCGCCTTCGAGGGGGTCCGTGGGGTCCAGGTTGTCATCGCAGGCTATGAAGAGCCTGGGCTCACTGTCCTCCCTCTTCTTCCTCTTGTCATCGGTACCGGTGGGGGTCCGCCGGTCCCAGCTGGACCTCTGAGGCTCCTCTACCCTCTCCCTGCGCTCCCTGGACTCCTCGGAGAACCTCGACCTCGGCGTGAACTCATCGCTCTCCTTCTCGTCGCTGTCCAAGTTAAAGCCGTGGCTCTGGCCGGTTCTGGAGGCTTGAGGGGAGGGAGGAACGAAAGACCAAACGTTACAAATAAACTCATTCGGGACGTGAATGTTAACAGCTGTCATCTTTTACCTATGGTAAACCAGGGGTGTCAAATAACAGGCCTACGGGGTGGGGTGGGAAGGGGACAGAGGATAAATAAAAGCTATATTCAATTAAAAATATTCACGTCCAAACATCGGCCTGTGTGCGAAAGCCACCGTCTCATCTAGTTGTCCCGATACAAGTACGAGTACTTCATTCTTAGTACTCGCCGATACCGGGTACCGTTAAGAGCACTTTAATTTGTTGAGTACCCACTTATTTTACCCCCTTTTTCTAATTATATGCAGATGGATCTCCAATCAACACTTCATGTCATTTATGCTTGTAGATCAGCTGTTTTTTACCAAAAAGGTTGCCCTACACAGAAAACAACGGGGGCAGCAGGTTACTGCTTGCTGTGTGTATGTGTAAGCACGAAGGAACCACTTTTGGTGTTTTAAAGCATTAGGTTATGCTTTAGCTATTTGAAAAATAGCAGATCTACAAGCTCATAGCGTGGCACCGAGTGCCACGGTATGAACTTGTAGATCTGCTATTTTAGAAGAATCATGAAAATGTGCCTCAAATGTATATATTATTACAGAGTGAACATTTTAACTCAAATATTTGCTTCTGAGGAGTTCCGTGGAACATCATATTTTCAGATAGGGGGCAAATAACATCATTTTTGGGGTCCTTGACATGAAATATTGAGCACCGCTGATACAGAAACATAGGTTTTTCGTCAGGTCTAAATGGGTTAAAAGATCTTTTACTGTTCTCTGCCCCCAAGGTGTCAGAGCTAGGCAGCCAGATAAACATCATAAAGGACCAGGAGGAGACTGTTTGCCATTTGAAAGAGACTTTTCCTTTCCTTCATTTAATCCTTATTTTAATTTTGTATTACTGAAATGACATGAAACACAATGCATTTGTTACCATGTGTAAAGAATAAAGCTTCCCACTGTAAATAGTGTATATACTTTTTTTTACCAATGCTTTTAACTACATGAATTATTTGTAACTTGCAAACGTTAATTGCAGCTACACATTTTCGATTAAATGAAAATTAGCAGGTACATAATCCATATAGCATGATCTGCTGTTTTGAACAGAATCATAAAATATAAATAAAATAAGGAGTACATTAATAACATGAATTACTATTTTCAAAATCCGAAAATAGTCTTGTTCAAATCACTCCCGATATTCACAAATAAATCACTGAAAAGTCAAAAGAAAAATACACCATCTCTGTCTGAAAGCATTAGAATTGGCTCCAAGGCGAATAGCATACAAGCTAACAAAGCACACAGTGGCCAGTAGGTAAACAAGCTAAAAAATAAAAGGGCTAGCATGCTAGGCCACATGACTGAATAATAACAAAACACGACGTTTTTTACTACAGAGAAAATACACGGTTGGGTTGTCAAAAAGGAGCTCGCAATCATGTCTCGGGTTCTAAAGCACAAACACAGTACTTACAGACGGATATTCAACAACTAGGAGACGGAGTGAGACGAGAGGCGCTACACTGCTTTGTCAACTCAAAAACAGGAAGTGCATGATGACGGAGAAAATAGTGGGGGGGCAAGTCCCTGGAAGAGACCAGTAGGGGGCACTGTTCCACAAGAACCTGTCTAGCAGAGCTCAAAGAGCTGAACATAAATTATAGTCAACTAAGTAATAAGAGACAAAGTGAAGACATTTATTGTCTTCTCTCTTGCCATTGACGACAGCACCAACGTGACAGATGGAACTCAATTGGGAATATTAGCCACTCGGTGGCGCGCTATGAGCTTGTAGATCTGCTATTTGCCTATTTTTCAATAGCTATTTTTTCTTTTTTAAAGCAAGGCTTTTGCACACTTGGAGGCGACAGGTGCCTAGGAGAGGGTACGGTGCCCCAAAAATGAATCAGGCTATCTTTATAAAGATCGCCTGATGAAAGCCGCCGCATGGGCCGAAACGTTGCTGTATCCCTGAAATAAAAGTTGGTCACTCCATTTGAAGACAGCTACATTTTAACATAATGTTTAACCCATTCTGAACAGGAACCCGTTTTGGTGTTGGCATCATGTTATGCTTTAGCTATTGAAAAATAGCAGATCTACAAGCTCATAGCGCGCCACCGAGTGGCGCGCTACGAGCTTGTAGGTCTGCTATTTTTGAAAAATCGAAGAACGACTGACATTTTTAGAATCTGATCTCAGGTCAGAATGGGTTAATCAGACCAGTGTGTGTCCAGTGGAAACCTCGTATGAATCTGATCTCAGGTCAGAATGGGTTAAACCCCAAAAAGGGTTCCCGCCCCAAAATGGGTTAAATTGAATGTGCTTAACGTCAATATGAAAGGCCACAAAGTTGTCACGGACAGTGCAGTATTCACTGGTTCTTACGTTTGTCTACCTGTGTACCCTCTTATTTTTATATACAATTGCGCATCTGTAGGCTGCTTTGAATTTTGCCACGGGGAAGAAAAGGAAAATCATGCTAAATTGTCAAATAGCAAAAATAGCCGATCTACAATGCATGCATCACAATGCATCAGAGCTTGTAGATCAGCTGTTCTGCCTATTTTAGCTGAATGTTCACGATATGGCCAGAACAGGGACCGTAAGGGTGTTGTGTGGTTATATAACATGCATGCAGAGAAAGTAATCTGGCCCAAATGATATTGCGTTTTGGCCAATCTTTTTTTACTCATCCAAATTGCGTATGCGATCTGCTTGTATTAAACAACGATAAACTCACCAACATTGCAGCTGTAGTCCAAGCTTGAATTATCCTCTTTCAATCTGCCGAGCTTGTTTTTCATAAAAATCCCCCGTAGACATGTTATGAGCAACTTTCTGTTAAGAACTTCTCTGCAGGTGATAATTTTAAAGTGCTGGAGTTTGGAAGCACTCGTCGTATGTCACTGAACGGCCCTAGTGTACCACCTGTTTCGAATTTGCACATAATGCAGGAGGCAGCAGCGCGAGCTGTTAACAAAAACGAGTGCTTCCAAACTGCAACACTTACAGAAAGAATCACCTGCACAGAATGTCTTGACAGAAAGTAGCTCATAACATGTCTACGGTGGATTTTTATGAAACAAAAGCTCGGCAGATTGAAAGATGAGTTTAACGTTGTTTAATATAAGCAGATCGCAAACGCAAATTGGATGAGTAGGGAGTCAATGGAGGGTATTGCAACTCTACATTCATCCCACTATAAAAAAATCTAGAGTTGCAAATTGCGGCTAATCAGACTCATAATTGTAATTTCCTCCTACAAATGAGGACATGTTTGTTTGTCTAGCTCTGACAGAAAAAACAACAGACGAATTGCCATGACATTTGCTGTGTATACATTAATTCATTCACGCTCGCAAGCGGAACACCACCACAGACTTTGGTCAACCCATGGTCTTTGCAGTGCACTTCATCATATATATCCTAGTTATTAATGGTGATTAATCGTAATGTATAGCAAAGCAAACTGAAATGTGTCATTGATGTGTTCTGCTCGCATGAGGCTCTATGTTTCTCACCATCCGACTGCTTGGTCTTCTCTTCTGCCTTCTGAGCTGGAGAGTCTTTCGATGTCTTGGATCTCTTCTCAATTTTCCCTACAAGCTGACATTGGAAATTAAAAAAATAAATAGGTATTTCAGAAGGCATCAAATAGTAGATGTTCAGATCAAAGTTCACATTTTGCATTACAATGTGCATCAGTGAGTGCAATTACCAATGATTCTTTAAGGGATAATGTAAGTAAGTAAGCAAGTAGCCATGCCGAGCCATGAGGCCCATAGGACAGGAGCCTATCTCCTGTTTCTGTAGCCATGAGGCCCATAGGGCAGGAGCCTATCTCCTGTAGCCATGAGGCCCATAGGACAGGAGCCTATCTCCTGTTTCTGTAGCCATGAGGCCCATAGGACAGGAGCCTATCTCCTGTTTCTGTAGCCATGAGGCCCATAGGGCAGGAGCCCATCTCCCGTTTCTGTAGCGTGAGGCAGCTTGATGTACAAGTACACCCCCTGGACATGACGCTAGTATGTGCGGTCATACAATAAAATATTTGGTTGATCCAATTCCAAGCGATTGTGTTCAAGTTTCACTTTACTCTTTCACATTGGAGGTGAATTGTCTGTGCCCAGAGTTACTTTAAAAGGCTGTCTCTCCTGTGTCTACCTCTCAGCAATCCTTAAAGCCCGACTACTCATTAGAGGAAAGAGTCTGCCACGACTGCTCACATTCCTTAGAGACATAAAAAGGTAACTCCCCTCTTGTTCTGGGGACATGCTTCCATTCCAAACCTTATTAGAGACATAAAAAGGTAACTCCCCTCTTGTTCTGGGGACATGCTTCCATTCCAAACCTTATTAGAGACATAAAAAGGTAACTCCCCTCTTGTTCTGGGGACATGCTTCCATTCCATACCTTAGACTTGTTGCCGCCGTCTGTGGAGGTGGGCGGGTGAACCGAGTGCCTACGAGGGGCGCGATCCTTGGCCTCGCCGCAGCCCAAGAGGAACTTCTCAAAGAGGTTGGTGGAGCCCTGGCCCGCGGCGTCCTCCTTCGCCACCTCCTCGTCCTTCGCCTTGCTGCCGCCGCTCGTGGCCGCGGCGGTGGTGGAGGAAGACGAGGAGGACGAGGAGGCGGATGAAGAGGGGACTTTGGCGCCGGGCGGCGCCACGGAGGAGGCGCCGCCGTCCTGTCCCTTGCTCTTGGCCTTCTTGTTCTTGCTCAGAGTGGAGCTGTCGCTGGAGTCCGAGGAGAGAGGGGTGGTGTCTTCGCGCGCCTTGGAGGCCAGGGTGAGGGTCTTCAGCTTGGCCAGGGTGTCGGACTTCCCGCTCTTCTTGTCGCGGATGAGGTCCTTGATGCCCTGCAGCTTCAGCTCCTTGTTGCCCTTCTTCTGTTTGGACGACAAGTCTAACGACGACCGCGACGACTTCTCCTTCGCCGCCGCGGCGGTGGCGGCAGCGGCATCGTCGTCGGCCTGGGCCTCGGCGCTGGCCGGCCCGTCGCTCTGGTGGTCGTCCTCCTCCGCGTGGGCCGGGGGTGGGGCCGACGGCGGCGCCTCGTCCTCCGACGACTCCACCCTCCTCTCCTTCTTCCCCCTCTTCTTCTTCCCCCCCGCCTCCTCCTCCTTCCTGTGTCTCGACCCGTCCTTGGCCTTGTCCTTCCGGTGCTTCTTGGGCGGAACCGTGTCCTGCTCCTCGTCCTCCTCCGAGTCCACCAGCCTCTTCTTCAGGTCGGCCTGCTTCCTGCCCTCCCTGGGGGTGGAGGGAGGCGAGGTGGCGCCGCCGCCGCCGCGCTCCTCGTCCTCCTCGTCGTCCGTCTCCGGCGCCGGCCGCGGCTTTATGACCTCCTCCTTCTGTTTGTCCTTCTTCTTCTTCTTCTTCTCCTTCTCCTTCTCCTTCTCCTTCTCCTTCTCCCTCTCCCTCTCCCTCTCCCTCTCCTTCTCCCTCTCCCTCTCCTTCTCCTTCTCCTTCTGATGACGATGCTGCTGCTCCTCCTCCTCCTCCTTCTTCTTCTTCTTCTTTTTCTTCCTGACGGGCATGTCGGTCGGCCGGTCCATGTCGGAGTCACTCTCTGAGTTCGCGTCAAACACGTCACTTTTTGTAGGCAACTTCTGGATGGTCAGGAAGAGGACAAAGTGATTGTTTTAGTGATTTGTTTATACAAGCACAGTGATGCAATTTAAACCCATTTAGACCCGACGTCGATTCTACAAATGTCTGTCTAAATCACGAGCGTTTTCTGAAAACCTGCATGTTTCTATGTCAGTGGTTCTCAAACATTATCATGTCAAGGACCCCCAAAAATATATGTAATTGGCCACCGACCCCCATCTGAAAAGATGTAGTTCCAGGGACACCTCAGAAGCAAAGATTTGAGTTAAAAACGCTCTGAAAGAATAAATATTCAAATATTTGCACCACATTTTCACGGCTTTTCAAAAATAGCGGATCTACAAGCTCGTAGTGCGCCGCTCGGTGGCGCGCTACGAGCTTGTAGATCTGCTATTTTTCAATAGCTAAAGTATAACACCAAAAGGGTGTTACTTCCCGCCCCAAAATGGGTTAAACCAGATGTTTGTGTCTTTATCGTGACCCCCCCAGCACCAGACTCACCATGGTCTTCTTATTCGCCTCGGCGGCCTTCTTGGCCTTGGCTTCCACGATGGCCCTTTTATACGCCAGGAGGACCTCACGACAGTCCTCCAAATGGGCCTCGGGCTCCCAGGTGTCATCATCAGAACAGTAGTTCTTCCACCGGACCCGGTACAGCACCTCTCCCTGGATAGGAAAAAAAAAATAGACAAAAGGTTTTTGGACAGCTCCAGGTATTTAATGTGGCATTGCATAACATTTGATTCCTGGTGTGTAAATCTAATTGTATGGGTAGAAGGAGGGGGAAAAAAGGGATGGTATGGGTGTGAGCATACGAATTCAAACTTATAACATAAAATATCTTCGTGCTGCTACACTGAATTAGACAAAAAATAAATGCCTGCGTATTATACGTCTTCTCTTCTACCGAGTTCGGCTCAACACAATAAGCTAATTATCTTCAAGGTACATTTTTTACAGCACTGCCAAGCATAGACCATTCACAAACCATCACAAAAGAGACTTCACAAACCAGTGGCGTTTCCAGGAATTAAATTTTGGGCAGGCAAGAATTACATTTTGGACAGGCAAGAATTACATTTTGGGCAGGCAAGAATTACATTTTGAACAGGCAAGATGTGTTAATAGAGCGTCGCAGTCCCACCCCCTTTCAGAACGACGAGTGGCCCAGGAAATGATTCCCCGTTCATTTTCTCCATAGGCTTTTTAAAAAGTGTTTATATAAACTAAAGACGGTTACGCCGCGGACAAAGCCAACTCGGATCGTGACAAATCATGACAACGAACACAATATTTTTGGGCCCGATCAAATAATTAGAAAGAAGAAAATAAAAAGGCAGGATACAACACTATTTGTTTTGTTTTTCTTCTTCTAAATTATTTGATCGGCCCAAAACATTGTGTTCATTGTCATGATTTGTCACGATCCGAGTTGGCTTTGTCCACGGCGTAACAGACTTTAAATAAATACTTTTTGAAAAGCCTATGGAGAAAATGAATGGGGAATCATTTCCTGGGCCACTCGTCGTTCTGAAAGGGGGCTGACAGGCATGCATTTACATTCCAACGGGTGATTGAGGCTCTACCGCAACAGTTAATCAGCTGTCCACTAATAGTTCTCTTGTAGGTCTTGTTTTTGTCCTCTTTTTTTCTCATTGTATGGATTATGGCCAACAGGCAGAAATGGATTTGAACAATTTTTGTAGATACGCCTCTGTCACAAACTAACTAGTGGATGTTTCCTGTCTTACTCTTTTCCCTACTAAAGTACTCTTAAAGGGATTGTGACATTAAAAAAAAAGGTTTTGGAATTGTTCTTATTTTTTTTTAGGTTTTCTAATCTCAATTGCACCCAAAAAACATGAACTTTTAACATTCAGTAGATTTTCTGGCTCAAACAGGTGCTGCAGTTTGTGATGTTAAGAGCCTGCAAAACCCATATATGTCAATGGGATTTGCCAGCAGATGTCACTGTGTTGCCTGTTTTCATTGTAGAAAACTTCAGACCACAGAAAATCCACTGAATGTTCAAAGTTCAGGTTTTTGGGGTGTAATTGAGGTCATAAAACCTAAAAGAAAAATGAATGTCATAAAACCCTTAAAAGTCATTTCCAGCTAAATGAGGGAAAACACGGCTAAACTTGCCCCGCTGTCAGCTTATGCGTTGCACCATGTTTATGCAGCTCATGCCTGATAGAGCCAAGATAATCAGGCCCACAGACGCACCAACAGACACATAGACCCAAGATAATCAGGCCCACAGACGCACCAACAGACACATAGACCCAAGATAATCAGGCCCACAGACGCACCAACAGACACATAGACCCAAGATAATCAGGCCCACAGACGCACCAACAGACACATAGACCCAAGATAATCAAGCACCAACAGACACAACTTTCAGTTTTGACCGTTGCATCAGCCTGGAATACTGCCAGTAAAGTGACTTCCTCAATGTATCCGATTTCACAAACCGCAATCTTCTCCTCTCTTTCCAGGCTTGATAATATGGCACTGGAGCAGAAATAACATAACCTAGAGCAACGACGTCGACTCTGTGGGGGGCTATGGGGCTACAGCCCCCATGAAGAATTAAATAGCCCCTTTTAGCCCCCATGAAGATTTTCGTGGACATTTTATATTAACATTGCTGACATTACAACAATTATTGACCCTGACCGCAAACCTCCAACATGCCACAGTAGTATATCGCTTGGAGCATGTTAGGGCTTCAACTAGCGATTTTTGTCTTTGCACATTTATGGCCTTGGTTGTCATCATTTTAATATCACTCAGCCTACACTTTACCAGCACAGTGGCCTTGTGGTTTAGAGTGTCCGCCCCTGAGACTGGGAAGGTTGGGGTTAGATCCCCAAAGAATTGATCATAGGCCAGAACATAATCACAGTGGGTCATTTAACCCATTCTGACCGGGCACCCATTTTGGTGTTTAGCATCATGTTATGCTTTAGCTATTGAAAAATAGCAGATCTACAAGCTCATAGCGCGCCACCGAGTGGCGCGCTACGAGCTTGTAGGTCTGCTATTTTTGAAAAATCGAAGAACGACTGACATTTTTTTAGAATCTGATCTCAGGTCAGAATGGGTTCATCAGACCAGTGTGTGTCCAGTGGAAACCTCGCATGAATCTGATCTCAGGTCAGAATGGGTTAATTGCTAATTCGATTAGAGATAATGGGCCATATCGACAGATATTCACTCTGATCGGTAATCGGCAATTTACCTTATCTGGAGAAACTGACCTTTTACACCATTTGTGGTAAAAATGTCAATCAGACATAGAGAATAATTTAATTTTGCATTTTTGTCACAGGCCTAAACATTGTCCCCTTCCTCCCCACACACACACACAGGCACAGTTTTGACATATAATAATTTGGGAAATATTAAAATGTGCAACATTTCACAAGATCAGTATCGGCCCTATCGGTATCGGCTAATCATGAGAAAAACAATCAGTGATCGGTATCGGTTCCAAAAAACCTGATCGGAGCATCCCTAAATTCTATAAATGTTAATAGATAAGAGTGGCATATCAGTGCCCCACATTTGTGCAAACAAATGAGTTACAGTGTGTGTAAACAAACAAATGTAATAACAGTGGTAGATAAAATGAGATACAACAGCAGAGCAAGGTCTCTTCTTGACGAGATGGAGAGAAACGGTGTATTGCTAAGGGTCGATTCATACTCCTATTTTAGAGCCGAATAAAAGTCGGTTCGGCGCTGTAGAGCCTACAATTTGACGTCATTTGAGGTTCGGGGGGGCGGGTACCGTCCTAAAGTCGGCTCTTCGGTGCTACTGAAATTTTCTGACGAGCCGAAATCATTTCGGCACTACAGCGCCGAAACAGGAGTATGAATCGGCCCAAAGCCTTACATGTAAGCCCATCATTGTGAAACTCCTACCCGTCATTCACTCTTAACAAGGATAAAAGCATTCTTAAGCTGGGGGCAGATTCTCCATTTGGACATTATTTATAACCCGTGTGTCAGTGGCGTTTCCAGGAATTACATTTCTTTGGGCAGGCAAGAATTACATTTTGGGCAGGCAAGATGTGTTAACTGTCGTCTCCCCGCGCACAATCGTAGCACTAAAGGTTTTCAACGAGATATACCTGCCAGACGAGTAGGATACAAAGGCTGAAAGGCATGCATTTACATTCCAACGGGTGATTGAGGCTGTCCACTAATAGTTCTCAGGTCTTGTTTTTGCCCCCTCTTTTTTTCCTCATTGTATGAATTTGAGAGATATGCCACGGATACATTTTACAGAAAATTGATTTGGACAGGCGGACGGACGCCTGCCCTAGTCCTTATTGTAGATACGCCTCTGCTGTGTGTGTGGGACAGTCAGAGAGAAGAGTGTAAATTATTGACTAAATGAATTTGCAGAGACAGATATTATCACTGGCAGGCAACAGGACAGTTCTGGCCCACGGGCATCCTGTTGCCTGCCACCTGGTCTGTATCTGTACGTGACCAGCAAGGTTATGAATATAACCCATTCTGACCCGAGATCAGATTCTAAAATTGTCTTCTACATCCTATGTTTCTATGTCAGCCATTTTTAGCAGACCTACAAGCTGCGAGCTTGTAGATCTGCTATTTTTCAATAGCTAAAGCATAACATAATGCTTAAAACACCAAAAGGGGTTCCCGCCCCAAATGGGATAATGTTAGGGGAGCCACTTGATTGACACACATCAGAAGAGGCCTGATCAGAGGGATTTCTTTCTACGTCCGAGCATAGAGACGGTAACGCCAAGCCTGCCTCCGATTGGCCTACCATAGACATGGTAACGCCAAGCCTGCCTCTGATTGGCCTACCATAGACATAGTAATGCCCCGGCTGCCTCCGATTGGCCTACCGACACTGCCCGTCTTGCCTGTCCTCCGAGATGACTTTAATTTGTATAAAGAATAAAGATCAAGGGAAAAAGAGTCCTTTTTACAGTACAATAATGTTTCAAGTTCACAAATAAACAGGCCAACGGCATAAACAATATTAAGGCCTATAGTCAAGGTAGTAGTCTGGATTTACGGTGGTGAGGTGACCACCGCTCCGGTGGTAAGCTGACCACCGGAGCTGAAATAACGTTGAGCGGTGGTGAGTAAGAACAGAGAGAAGGGCTGGAGCGGTGGTTTGCTCTTCACCTGGTCTCTGTTTCAAAAGTCTGTATGATCCGGTCGGGAGCTCTTCTACAAAAATTAAAGTTACAAGTTACTGTCGCGTGTTGCCATTCTCTTGTACTTGTATTATTTCCCACCACGGCGTAGCCTTGCATCTCGGCGGACAGGCAAGAGCGGAAGTGTCGGTAGGCCAATCAGAGGCAGGCGGGGCGTTACCATGTCTATGCTCGGACGTAGAAAGAAATCACGCGCCTGATCAAGGCCTTTAAATGACACATTGTGTCCCAGTCCAGCCCTTGGTTTGGCTGGACATTTTTCATTTAATCTAAACATGCCGTGACCTCGGGAGTCAGCATGTGGTAATGTTCATTCCATCATATGATTAGTTCAACAAGAACACGTTTTATGAAAATGTGTACCATGTTACAGTTGCCGATGTTTAACTTTGACTTATCGTACTACTATTGACACAGGCTGTGAAAGTTACAGGGAACCGAAACACGTAGGCAGCTGTTTTGGACTGGAGAGGTAGCAGCGCTGGCTGTGACTGTAAACAAACAATGCTTACTTGTTAAGAGTTATGGTGGTAATGGCAAAATGACATAACTCACTATTTAACTTTAAAAAAAAAAAATCTTGTGAAAAACAATCGGGGTGGTGGTTGCATGTCTCCCTGCTATTGTATCGAGACATTTTCCATCATGTCAAAGGTCAACAAGGCTCCAGACCTCCCAAAACAAACTGGTCAGGCTCCTACTTGGCCTCAGCCCCCGAACCCACCTCACCCCTGCCCACTTTGACAGGCTGGGATGGCTTAGGGTCGACGACAGAGTACAGCATCTTGCAATGGGTCTGGTCCACAAAATTCGATACACCACCAAGATACCCATGTACCACCTGTCTAAATACTTCCTTAATGTAAACGAAAGTCCACACCCACAACACCAGAGGGACAGTCTTTGTATTGAGTTTGTGCTTGAAATGTACTGTAATTCTGCAAATTTCAATCAATCAATGTCTCACCTCCTAGACACAGGATCTGACACGAATTTTGAGCTGATGGTCAAGAATAAATTTAACCAGGCCGGCTCAGCTCAATGGTTAACATTTCAGCATTTATATTTTGAGCAGGTTCAAATCCGGGGTAGGGGGAAAGTTACATAGCGCTGCAGCCTTAGGTAGTTAATACCTAACATACACAAGAAACTGGAAGTCCATTAGATTTACATGATAAGAGTTTTTTTTTTTAAAAGGCCGTTTCTTTGATTGCTCGTCTGAGATTTGCGAGAACAAAAATCTTTTTATTTTGATTCGGTGTCGGGAATGGGCTTCTCTATAACTATAACCAACCATATGGCTATAGTAGTCTGCTCTGGCTCTGCATTAAAAAATAAAATAAACAAACACTGCGACTGTGCTAACGGCCGTTAGCTAGCTATCAATATTACACTTAACCAGAGAGACAATAATAAAGGGACATTGTTGTTGTTGACATCCAGATCGAGATCAGCATAAAAAAAAACGTGCACGGACGGACGGTGCACTGTCTGACTGACTGGGCATGGCCATTGTTCAGTAAAAATGCATGTTATGATATGATTACCGTACGTATATGTACAAAGCCTGCAAACGGTCCTGCCTTTATTTGCCTGGCTGTAGCGGACATCATCATGGCTTAAGTAAAGTTGTATATACCGGTACTATAGTTGTACAGTACGGTCGGTGGATGTGTTGCTGCGTGCGGGGTGTGCGCAACACACACGCACACACAGAGTCACACTCACACAGACTACACTAGTGTGCTTTTGCACATCCCACGGCTGTGTCAGTCAGACAGTGTGCCTACAGTACACACACACACACACACTACAACAACTGCCTGCAGTGCGGGCCTCATCGTGGCGTGAATAATAATACGGAACAATGTCGTACCCACAGTAAAAAGTGAACACAAACACAACGTGTGTCACTGTGTGTGTGTATTATTGTCCGATCGCAACAACAGACAGAGCAAAGTGAAAGCAAGCCAGCCATGTTTGTGTGTGTGTGTGTGTGTGTGTGTGTGTGTGTGTGTGACCCAGCAGCAGCCCTCTATGGAGCCTCCTTCTCTCTTTACCTCCTCCACCCGCATGTCAATGATCCTCTCCACCTCGTACTGAGCTTCTTCCACCTCATCGTCCTGGTCGCTGTCCGCGCCGCCGGCCTCCACCCGCACCGCTTCGCCCGCCATGACGATCCGATTCGCCGCCGCGCTGGTTCCAGCAGCAGCAGCAGTCACAGTGGTGGTTGCGCTGTGTAATGTGTGTGTGTGTGTGTGTGTGTGTGTGTGTGTGTGTGATGTGTGTGCAGCAAACAAAGCCAAAAAAGGAGGGGGGGGGGTAAATAAATAAAAGAATGAATGCAGCGATTTGTCCCTTTTTGTTTACTCCGTCCCCGCCGCCGCTGCAACTCGTCTGTCAGACAGTCAGGTGAGGCAGGCCCGAGGTGGTGGTTTAGCTAGTTACTACTAGCTAGCTGCTAGCATCGGGCTACACTACAGTAACAGCAGTATGTATTCTCAATCTCTCTAACCTAAACCTCGCGTCACCACCACCACCAGGCTGAGGCTTCCCTTCCTTCCTTCCTTCCTTCCCTCGCCTCCCTCCTCAGAACATGCATGCAAAGTAGAATGACCGTTTCCGTATCCTGCCGTGACTCTCCAGAGCGGATGTGACTGTTAAAGTGGCCAAGGGAATAATTATGAATCTGCTGCTGCAGCCCGCTAAACATTAGCCAGCGAAAAACATGGTGGTGGACTCTTAAGAGTATATGGACTGGGTTTCTGTTTAGTTCCTATAGTCTTAGGAGGACGACGTCATTGTGATTGGCTGAACTGATGAAATTGAACAAGGTGGACCCTCTTGTAAACAAGTGTAATGCTTAATTTGGTCGTCCACTCACAGTTAACAGTCTTTGTATTGAGTTTGTGCTTGAAATGTACTGTAATTCTGCAAACTGTTAATAAATATTTCAATAAAAATTGGCTGATCACTCGATCAATCCATTGATTGATTTTGATTGATTGTATACTTTATTTATTGACAGTTTGCAGAAGAAGGCACAGGGAGGAAAGTACAGTTCAATACAAGGTCTGCCAAGGCAATTAACCCGAGAAAGCACTATAGTCTTGTTTCCATTGAGGTCCTTCTTATTCAATTATTCCTTCATATTCAAATCATCAGAACATTAATGACATACAAATATATACCTAGGCTGCACATTAGTTAGTCAACGTGCTTTCGTTTTGAAATGTACCCATTCTAAGTACTGTGAAATTAAAAATAAATCAATCAATCAATCAAGTAATGCTTCTGTATTGATCCCCCTAGACCCATAGCGAGCTATAGAGCGCAGTCTGATTAATAAAACAAGCTATAGTGCTTTCTTGGGTTTAATTCTAAGCAGAAACTGAACTGCGCTTTTTTTCAGCAAACCGGTAATAAAGTATTCAATCAACCAATCAAAGATACTGTACAGTGCAGTGTGGTTTTTGTCGACTAAAACTAAGACGAAAAATGTTCGTAGACTGCCTTTTTTCACTGACGAAAGCTAAATGGAAACTATATGAAAACTAAGCTATGATGACTAAAACTAAGACTAAGTATACTGCCAATTTCGTCAACAGATAAAAACTAGACTAAAATGTTAGGAAGGGACTAGTGGACAAGAGATCCAGTACAAGTCATTTTACACTTGGTGAAAATAGCAGATCTACAGATCGGCTATTTTCAGCAAGTGTGGAAAACAGTCATTACGGTGGCATCAAGTCGACTAAATCAACTGTGGATTTAAGTCGACTAAAGTCTTATGATATTTAGTCGACTAAAACTAGACTAACACTAAGACATTCCAGGTGCCTAAAATATGACAGGTGTGTCCTAGTACCTCCTCCTGTTGGACTTCATCTCTTTCTTAACATCAGTGCTGTCATAAAGGCTCGTCTCGCTCATCTAAAGAAAGAAGAAATAAGTCATTTATCTAGCTATAGAGCGTCACAGTCAGAACAACGAGTGGCCCAGGGAACAAATCCCAATGCATTTTTCCTCATAGGCATTTCTTAAAGTTATTAAACAAATAGTGTTGTCTCCTGCCTTTATTTTCTTCTCTCTAATGATTTGATCGGCCCAAAATATTGTGTTCATTGTCATGATGAACTGTTGGCTTTGTCCGCGGCGTAACAGTCTATAAATAAATACTTTAAGAAATGCCTATGAGGAAAATGAACGGCGATTTATTTTCCGGGTCTCTCGAGGGGGCGGGACTGCGACGCTCTATAGTGGACTATATACAGACAAAATGTGTCCGTAATAACGACAAACATCACACTGTATTGCACGCACGTGCACGGCACTGCACGCACACATTGTATACCGGCTGAACAGAGGTGTTCATCTTAAAAGTCATATGTTCACTGAACAAGAACGTTTAAGGGTCAAATATGTGTATTTGTTGTGTATGTTTGTTGTCCGGTGTTGCATTAATACCTTCTTCCTAATGTGAGCATTTTTATCCGCAGCATCGAGGCCTACAAACAGATAGACAGGATGACAATGACATACAGAGAGATAGACGGGTAGACAGGTAGACTAGTACACATCCATTTATAAACATGGTGTTGACTTTCTTACATTTGCCAGAGGAATGCCACTCAACAATGTGTGTGTGTGTGTGTGTGTGTGTGTGTGTGTGTGTGTGTGTTGGCAGGAACCTTCAAATTCAAAGTCTCCAACGCTCTTAGGCACCAGTCGAGCAGCACACCCAAAGTTCTCTAACCTCCTCTGGTAGAGAGAGAGAGAGAGAGAGAGAGAGAGAGACACACACACACACACAACACAGAAAGAACATGAGAGAGAGAGAGAATGGGTGGTGATCTTCATGGAATCTTCTTCACTTCCTGCTTGTTTATCTCAGTGGTTCTCAAATACGTGACTGTTGGGGTGACGACCTGCAAAAAAGACTTGGCCGCAAGCCTTGTGAGCCAGCCATCTTTCTCGACTCAGCGGTCTAGCAACATAAGCACTGGACAAAAACAAACAAAACAGAATAAACACAATGGGGCAAGTTATATTTATGCGTCGATGGCGAGGAGTGAGTCTTGGAGCCAGCATGATCGGTCTGTCGTACGCTGAAGCCATCGGGTGTCCGTCAGCGTCAACGCAGGGAATGTTCCCTTTTTAATCAACCGTCGGTGCTACACTGCCGACGGTTGCGTTTGGACGGTATCTGGCCCCTTCCGCCCTGGTTCATCGTTTCACACCGTCCAAACGCAACAGGACGCAACGCACTCAGTGCAGCCTTAAAGCGAGCACACACATACACACACTTACAAGTAAGACGCCTGAGGGCGGGAAGCTGCACTAATAACTTTGGGGCAGGTCCGTCTAGAGTTTGGAATTTGAATGGACAGGTATAAGTCAAAAGGGAGACATCGAAGAGGAAGGATGGATGGGGAAGGATCAACATATGGAATGTCAGAACAGGTTCTGATGGAGTTCTAAGGGTTTGAGGTCAGATGTAGAGTTGCTGGCCAATATTGATGACATCAGGCATCTCCATATATGGGCTTGGCTGCGACAGCAGGTCACATTTACTGTATGACATCAGGATCTCCACCTCTCCATCCCTGATGATGTCACATGATGTCACAAGACCTGGGCACCATATACGGTGCCCGGTTCTTCTGTCCGCGTCCCAGAGACAGACAGACAGACAGACAGACAGACAGACAGACAGTTACCACCAGTGGTGTTCCCTGGACCTTTGCTGCCATGACAATGGCTTCCTTTAGTGGCTTCTTGTACTCCTTAGAAGCTGTCTGTAAACATAAGATCAATAAAATATCCCATTACATCCATATAAATGCAATACAAATAATGCATAGGCTGTATTTAAATTATATAGTATAAAATAAGTCATGTAAATGTTGCACTTTTACAGGAATCCTGGCAGCAGGGCATTCCACACCTGAGTGTCAGTGCTGTGGAAGGTGAATGGGCTCCCTCTAGTGTCGTTATGGGAGTTGCTCACCTTGTTGAGGTAATGAGTCAAGGAATTAATGGTCACTGATGGCTGCATTTACAATTTTGAATGTCGGTCCCATTTTGAATTTGAGATCTGGCTTCGGTCGGGGCTCTAATGTCAGTGTTAGGGTATTATACATGTGTATGTAAGTGTATACTCACAGTCAGGACGTAGTTTATATATACATCATGTTATTGTTATTAATATACATGTGTATGTAAGTGTATACTCACAGTCAGGACGTAGTTTTCAGTCAGGTCTGTGTACAGCTTGACTCGACTGCTACGTAACCAGGACACACTGACTGGATTTCCTAGAAAGGTGACGTGGTACCGACACTGCGCGCACACACACACACACACACACACACACACACACACACACACACACACACACATTATTATCATCATAATTTACTGACCATTGGTGATTATGATAGTATCTTACAAGACTGTTAATTTGTCTGGCTTTGTATTAAACAGGCAGTACACAACATGCTGAGGTACAGTTTGATTCTTACATGCTGCTCGTCTGTTAACTTGCAGCAAGTGTTGGTGTCTGGGTCCTTTTCTATCAGAGCAGGCCACCTAGAAGGAGAAAGAAAGATAAATTGATCAAAACAGAGATGAAAAAGCAGGTCATCGGGGGGGGGGGGGGGGGGGGGGGGGGGGGGGGGTAAACCTCCGGGCAGGGAGGATGATCTGATTGATTGATTGTTTATTTATTTTCGTGTCATGCACAACCCAACCCTCATGGGTTTATTAGACACCATTTCACATTTGCAATTACAGCATGTTTTACAATACATAAGTTATGCATTTTATAGCCTGTTTACATTACACAATTCATTATATTACACCTCAGATGTATACAGAGTACTCTGTCTTCTTTCCCAAGCTTGACAAAATAAAATCTGCTACAACGAAAGTCCCTTTGGCAAAACATATCTCCATTTTTACATAGTCATTTAAATCTAGGAAATCCCCACAGATAGAAGACATCTTATTAACCAAAATATCCCTTAAGTCATCGTATTTAGAGCAGTAACACAGAAAGTGAACTTCGTTTTCAATTTCATCTAGATCACAGAACAGACAATATCTCTCATCTTCAGGGGTGGCATTAAACTGATCTAATGCAGATCATCAGCGCTACAGGCTGTGACTTACATTAACCCATTCTGACCGGGCACCCATTTTGGTGTTAGCATCATGTTATGCTTTACCTATTGAAAAATAGCAGATCTACAAGCTCATATCGCGCCACCGAGTGGCGCGATACGAGCTTGTAGGTCTGCTATTTTTGAAAAATTCGAAGAACGACTGACATTTTTAGAATCTGATCTCAGGTCAGAATGGGTTCATCAGACCAGTGTGTGTCCAGTGGAAACCTCGTATGAATCTGATCTCAGGTCAGAATGGGTTAAAAAACAACATACAGTAGGTCGTCAGGGAGGGAGGGAGGGGGAAGACAGTGAGCAGGGCTCTGTCACGGCCACCCGGGCCATCACTATGACGCGTCTTCACGGAGCAGAGGGCACTCGCAGGTCGGCGGAGGACGGGAAATATCAGTACGAACAGGAGGGGAGCTGAGGCTGTGACATATCAGCCTCCATTTTCCTCACCGCTAAACCCTTTATCCCTAAACTTTTTTTTTTTACTTTTTTTTAAATATTTTTGAATAGTTCAACTAGCCAATCTACATTGACACGTTGTGAGCTTGTAGACTAGACTGGCCATTTTAACTATTCAAAAATGTTTGGCAAAATAGTAAAAAAAAAAAAAAAAAAAGGCAAAGAATTAAGTTTAGGGATAAGGGGTTTAGCGTTGACGAAAATGGAGCCCATTCTGTCTGTCTGTCTGTCTAGTGTGTGTGTGTGTGTGTGTGTGTGTGTGTGTGTGTGTGTGTGTGTGTGTGTGTGTGACCGTGTGTGTGTGTGTGTGAGACCGTGTGTGTGTTTACCAGGGGTATCCACTCTGACGGGCCCAGACCAGAGAACCTGGCACCAGATTACTCGTCATCACCTTCATCTCCATCACCGTACTCCTCCTCAGAAACCAAAGTGCTGTAGTTGATCAGTTGATCTAGACAGAGACAGATCAATAAGAGGGAGACTATAGTGTGTGTGTGTGTGTGTGTGTGTGTGTGTGTGTGTGTGTGTGTGTGTAGGCCTGTCACTAATTGTCTAATCGCAATGATTTGAATGGCAATTATTTTTGCATATAATCATCACAATCGTTTCCATGTTGAAAAAATGTTCAAACGTTTTCAAATACTTACTAAAAAGCAGAAATAGCTGATCTACAAGCTCAAAACTGTTTACTTTTTACCAATTTTTTTAAAAAGTATATTTATAAAATTAAAATTATTTGTATTATATCATTACATCACAATTATTTGTGTAAGAATTAATTATCAACTAGCTATATAGGCCTAAGGCCGATTCTAAAAACGCCTCTAAATCCTGACCTGAAAAACTTCAAATATTTATATAGCAGCATACTCTTTTTTTTTACATTTTTGAATACTGTACATATTGTACAGAACCCCAAAATGAGTTCCCGGCCTGAGGGGGTAAAACACCAAAAGGGGTTCCCGCCCAGAATGGGTTAACACTTAATTAACAAACTAAATCACTTACTGATACTTTAATTGCTATATCTTGTTAATCAAAGTCATATTCCTTTTCCTTTCAGAGCAGAGATAAATTAGCTCTTTCATAGAACAGAGCTCAAGGTCACTTCTTAGAAAGAAACGTTGTATCGTTTAAACTTATACGGCATGCGAGGCGGGCCACCTGTTGCCTACCACTGCTGTAAGAACTTGTGTTATTTGTGAGTGTGTGTGTGTGTATGCATTTGTTTGAGAATTCTGTTTGTCAGACAGACAGATGGATACAGACAGACAGACAGACAGACAGACAGACAGACATTGGCAATGATGTACAGTAGCCTACCGGTATATATGCCAACAGAAGATTAAAGTTAGCAATGTAGCCTAGCATTAATTTAGAAAAAGTATGCTAGCAAAACAACTGTCATTAATGAAACAATTGTTGTTTAGTGGATAAATAATTAAGTTAATAATTAAGATAACTGTTTGGTGTGCAGCTTTTTTCCCTTCTCTCTCTCTCTCTCTCTCTCTCTCTCTCTCATTAGAAGAACTTACCTACCTCAAACAGGCAGCATAAAGTTACTTCTCATCATCCATCATCATCATCATCATCTAGACCTCTGCCCAAAATCACTTTACCAAAACAACAAATATGAAAACCATAAAAAGTAGACAGGCCCGGAGGCTGATATGTGGCCCAATGGGGTTTGAGTATATAGACTGACTTTCCTGTCGAGCCAATGGGATTGGGATTTAGTCAGTTAGGAGCACGTTGTTTTCTAGGCCTCGCCCCCAACTCCTGTTCTGATGCACATTAATTTCTGACATTCACAGCTTGAAGCTTTCCAGGCCAGGACTACGGCGTCTCCTCCTAAAGTTACCTACCATTCCTCATGTGGTTTTCACCGTTTATTTATTATACTTACAAAGTTACAAAATATTCAAGTATAAATGGGTGCATTCATTGATTGACTTATCTGGGAAGGCTATCCCATACACCTGTGCATTTACCGTCTGTGCACAACACTACACAACAACACACAAGTGGAATGAACGCGATGGGAACTCTGGAAGAGATCAGAAGTATATCCATATCATCTCCATAGCAATAACGTTGGTTAATTGTGTAAGCCTACTAACCTGTGTATTTGAAGGCAAGTTGAACCAAGCCAGTTAGTTGTGTGTGCTGATGACACACGAGGCAGGAGACTGCAGACAGACTATAGCCTGGACCAAACATTGTTGCCAATGTTGTCCAGGGAAGTTTGTGTTCTAAATACCCCAATATTGTTAAATCAACATAAATTAACTGAACCTGGGTGCCATGATCAGCGTCCAGGCTTGCTGAGTGCTGACAAGACTCCAAACAACACCTATGTATGTATATCCCCCCCCATGCATGTAGGCTATTAGGCCTATCCATATTCTTTGTTCAATGACATCATTGAACAACCCCAAAAAATAAATTGCCGTGGTAATAAAAATCATGGGCAATTAAAATGTTTTTGAAAGCATATACCCTGTAAATATTCTCAATGTATTTCTAGCCTCTTGGACAATTTAGATTTATGGTAAACATCTAGCAGACACTAATCCAGGGTATGTTGGAGAAAAATATATTTTTTGTATTTGTGGAATAAATGAATCTGAGGCAACATCAAAACATTTTCTGCTCATTTACACCCAGATCAGTCATTGGGCAGTACCACAGCCCATTTAGGCCTGACTCTAAATTAAAAAAAACCTTTTCGCTCTGAAAGAATATATATATTCAAAGATTTGTGCCACAATTTTACGATTTTTCAAAAATAGCAGACATACAAGCTCGACGTAGCGTGTCTTTCCGGCAGTCTAGACGCCGGTCGGCGTATTGCTGCCTCCCACTGTTTGTATTTGGTATTACATATTTTATTATACTGAGACCTTACTACACCAGTGGTTCCCAAATATGCCCCCCCCCCCCCCCCCCCAAATTGACACTAATTAGACCCCCAATTTGAAAGGATATGCCAGGGACCCCCATAAGAGATGATGACTGTATGGCATTTCTATCTCTGAGACCCCACTTTGTAAGGAAAAATCTATGTTAATTTAACAGGTTTCCATTTGGTTCCATTTGTACACTCAGAGTTACAGACCCATAAGGGCCCATTTGGTTCCATTTGTACATTTGTACAGAGAGTTACAGACCCATAAGGGCCCATTTGGTTCCATTTGTACATTTGTACAGAGAGTTACAGACCCATAAGGGCCCATTTGGTTCCATTTGTACATTTGTACAGAGAGTTACAGACCCATAAGGGCCCATTTGGTTCCAAACTATCATTTAGCTGGGGACCCCGCGTTTGCTCGTCTTGTATTAACATATATTGGATGAAATAACATTTTATTCACAGAAAAAACATAATAGAGCTTAAACAAGGGCATATCATTGACATTCTTCTTCAATAAATCATACAGAATTGAAAAATAAGGGTTTGAAGTATACAAAATAATACAACATTGTATAAGATGGCATGCAAAACCACGTTTTTTTTTCCTCCTCCAAATGATGCAGCATTTTAGAACTCCTAAAATGTGATTTCCCTATGCCACATTTTTAATAAACCATCAAGATTCCTCAGGACCACATTTTCAGACTTTCTATGACACTGTCCTATATCTATCCTATCTATCCTTCCCTGTGTGGTTCTATATGACACTGTCCTATCTATTTCACTGAAGAAGAAACAGTGGACTGTGCCTACACCATGCAGGGGTCTGCAACCTTTTGCCATATTTTTTATTTTCTATAGATAGTGTGTGCCACATCAACATTCCTTTTAATTGACACCTCATGGAAAACCACGAATATAACATTTTCCCTTCTTTTGAAAAAAAAAATTGATTTCACATTGTTTTAATGATCATCATTACATTAGACTAATAACCCAGCATAATGCAATAACCACCAGACTCACTCCCAGTCAGAGTTCAGAGTTTTAACTTTAATATATGGTAAAATGGACGCGGTCTGCATGATTCTCTCTCTCCCTCTCCCTCTCTGTCGCCAGGCTGGATTGTCCTGTTTTTAAACGTCGCAGCCATCAGATCTACAAGCTCACAGCGCGACACGCTGTGAGCTTGTAGATCTGCTCTTCTAGTGTGGGAGGAACCAAGGACTGTCTCGTTCCCAATCCCTTCCCCCAAACAGCCAGAAGATCATTTGGGGTTTTGGGCGATCTTTTCACTCTGTGCTCTCCTGCTCTGCTCTGCTCAACAAGGTGTACACTGCAGGTATATATAATGTGTCCTCTTTTTGGGATTTCAGAATATGGTATGCCTATATAAAAGCTACTTTATGCCGTTAGTATGTTGTGTTTACACTTAACCTGTGGTTAACAATAAGCCTACTGTATTTGTATACATGTATCTCTTAATATTGAATACTTTACTTTTTCTAATACTAAACTACCGGTAAGCAACAGCTACCTTAGCCCTGGTCCAGGGCTTACAGCTAGTCTCTCTCTGACGCCCGTGGAAGTACCTTCCGCAGCCCTCTGGTCTTATTTTCACTCCCGTGCGCGGTTTTTCTAATACCAGCAAATAAACAAAACGACGTAACTACTCACCGAAACAAAGCCTGCTAGACCTAGGTAAAAGTCTATTATCGTAGCTGGGAAGCGTCTCAGGTCCCCAGTTTCTCTCTAAAATGCACTTTGTGCCATTTCAATAACTCAATGTACCCTGAATTTACCGGGCAGAGTAATTTCTTCTACTATGGCATTTCCGGGTTTTGCCTGCGCCAATCTGGTTTGATTCATTTTATTTAATGATTAAAATAGTGCATTTTAGAGAGAAACTGGGGACCTGAGACGCTTCCCAGCTACAAGAATAGACTTTTATCAAGGTCTAGCAGGCTTTGTTTCGGTGAGTAGTTACGTCGTTTTGTTTATTTGCTGGTATTAGAAAAACGCACACGGGAGTGAAAATATGACCAGAGGGCTGCGGAAGGTAGCCTACTTCCACAGGGCGTCAGAGAGAGACTCGCTACCTATCCTTAAATATTTTCACTAGCCTGCCCTGCACTTGTATTATGTCTTCTGTAATCTCAGCATCATTGAAAATGAAGACTTTGTCCTTTTTTATAAGAAAATAAAAATAAAGGTTAAATGTACTTTTCTAAGTTAGTGACAGTGCAATATAATTTGTATTATACACCAAAGACAAGCCCCTTGGCTTTGTACCTGGCTGTAAACAAGTATCTGATGCAGTCCAGTTACACTGGGTAAACATAGTACCTTTCCTTTCCTTATCTGTTGAATTATATCCTCCATTTTCAATTAATCTGAACATTAAAGACATGTATGACATACAAATACACTTCTATGAAAAAAGGAATAACAGTTAAATAAAGTTACAAATTACAATACAATAATTATTGCAGATTTGCAGTTTGTCTGATGCTGGAAAAACATGCAGGGAAGATGGCCCATTTTAGCATTTCAATTCATTCCGTGAGTGAGAGAGACAGTCATTTGAATGCTTAGGCCCTCATTTATCAACAGTGCGTAGGCCAAAATATGGGTGCACGCCGAAATTGCCGACATTTTCGACATTTACCATTTCCGGCAAAGCTTGAAATTGTCTCTCAGTCTCTCTGTCTCTCTCTCTGTCTGTCTGTCTGTCTGTCTCTCTCTCTCTGTCTCTCTCTGTGTCTCTGTATGTCTGTCTCTCTGTCTATCTGTCTCTCAATTTTCAACAGGCTTTATTGGCATGACATTTTAAGTGTTGCCAAAGCACAATCACAGATATGACACATAACAACATAATATCAATGAAATTACAGGAATTGACATATTTTGCAGCCAAAACTGCACATTGTTTCTGTTCCCCCAGAAGGAGTGGTAATTTCTGCCTTTCTGTCATACTTCGGAATTCTGGGAAATTTGTTTCAAATTTTGTGTAGTAATATCTGTGTAGTTTTTACATTGTGTTAAGTGTAATTCTGTCTCTATAGCTCCGTCATCACAGTGTGTAGTTTTTACACTGTCTGTCTGTCTGTCGTGTACATTGTCAAAGTCTTTCTCAGGTTTGTATCAGTTACTGTGGTTAGGTAGTCTGCCACATATACTGTCTGTTTAGAGCCAAATATGTTTCTAGTTTGTGTTGTGATTGTGTGAGTACGTTCCAATATGTGATGCATTTATATTTTTCTTTAGTTATAATCTAATAGTCTCTCTCTGTCTCTCTCTGTCTCTGTCTGTCTCTCCGACCCATCTCCACTTTATCTAATCAGGACACAGAAGTAATTTTATTATCCAGTCCAAAGTCTACAGTACAGAACCAGAACCAAGGGTGGTCTACAGTACAGAACCATGGGCGGACAGGATTCATGACAGGTAAATAGGCCGTGTTGGGACCCCAGAAAAAGTGCCTAGAAATTTTATTTTGTTCCCGCACTCATTCAATGCATTTTTTCATAGATAATACCCTTCTGAACTTTGGGTTAAAAGTTCTACTCATAATATCCTGCAGTATTTTGTCACAGGCCAGAAATGTATATAAAAGTATATAACCAAAAAAAATGAAAATCTTATGCTGCTGTTTTTGCTTGTAAAATGTGTTACATTGATTTTGGCAACACAAAATGTCGTAAATACATATACCTAACATCTGAAACAAGTACTGGTGCCTTAGTTTACTCATACGTTAATCTAGATCATGAAATGTAGCAAATTAAAGAAAAACGTTATTGGCACCCAGCACACTGAAACATACACATAGTAAATTTAGCCAAAAGCTTATGTTTCATACATTTCACAACCTACTGCGTAATGATAGGTAGAAAAGAAAAGCAGCACACCGTGGCCCAAAATGGCTGGTCTATCAAAATGTTACCACGCCCCCCTAATTTGGAATAATGCAAAAAAAGACTAAAAATAAATGCAATAAAGGTCAGAATTATTTCAACATATTGTATGCAACATTTATTAAAGTACCACAAACTGTCACAGCATCTGACATTTCAGCAATAGTCCCGGGCCTTACGGATATTTCCATGCCAATCAATATTAAAGGGACCAAATTTGGCCCGGATGTAGCCGGATGGGCATGCTCTATTGATTAAGCTAGGGCGCCCGAGCCTGTGACCTTCGGGGTCGCCATGGAGGACAAATCCAATATGGCTGCCACCTAAAACATTTAGTTATTTGACCATTACAAACATGTTGGACTACTTATCATTACAATGGGGTGTGTCTGGTACCCTAATTTGCATTTCCAAGATGGTGGCTATGTGAAAACGAGTTATTAACTTTTGACACTTTCAGTCAAGTCGATGCATGTATTTTAATCATTAGAAACACATTGGAATGTTCCAATTCATGATTAAATCTATCTAGAACACTCAGGTTTGCCATTATGGTGTACAGCTTCATCGCTGTATGCACCTAAACCATCCACTCCATGTGAGCTCTCCACAACGGAGCCCGCGTCTTCTTCACCAGCCATTTGCAGCATCTTGTTGCATACGCTAAAAGATCTGAGCATTCCAGCAGAACACATCATCAGTGCATCAGAGTAGTCAGAAACGACATATACCTGCAGGGTTTAAACCCTCACCAGGCGCACCTCTTCTACTACAGTGAACGGTAGAGTGACTGATGTTAGTCTGCCTCAAGTCAAACGTTACTATTTTACCTGCTTTTTACTAACACTAACATTACAAAGATGCCCAGAACATCGAGATGAACCTGTTTAGTTTATGGCTGCTCGAACAGCAATGGCAACATTCCAAAAAAAACGGAATGTCAAAATATCCACCGTAGGGTCTGAGACCAGAGCCATTGAGTAATGGTTGAGACGAAGCAGTGAAAGGTCATACTAAGCATTTAAAGTAGCATTTAAATGACTCAATGGCTCTGGTCTCAGACCCTGCGGTGGATATTTTAACATTCCGTTTGTTTTGTTTTTTGGAATGTTGCCACTACTGCTGGAGAATAAACTAAACAGGTTAATCTCGATGTAAGCTGCGACCATGAGACCCGTTTCTGAATTTGTCTATAGGGTGAGCAGGTAAGGTGGGGAGTGCCCGTGATGTACACCAGCACCTCTGAACAGACAACCCTGCAGTCTCACATACTGCAGTCTGCCCCAGAGATTCTTAGATCCATGCCACCAAACCATGCCCCCCCCCATCAACACAAGCTTCTGCAAGCAGCTGTGACTGGATAGTTTTGAAGACATTGGAGAAGTTTAAAAAAAAACATGATTCTAACTGTATTGCCCAGGGTGTCAAGGTGTATGAATGCCTTGTTTAGCATGTAGAATAGATGACATCATCAAACATCAAACCCAATGTCCACCTGGTATGCAAACTGAAGGGGGCCAATGTAGTCACTCACCATCAGTGAGTGACGATTTTATACATGTGGTGGGGAGCTCAGAGTGGAAAGTATACAGGCTTTCTAATAACACAAGACGCCTTTGTATTGGTGAGTATAGGTAAAACGTATTTATATTTCCGCAACAGAGGAGAGGTTGGTCTGCATTTCATGCGAGTGCAGGAAGACAACAGTCCCATAGCTCTAATGAAGGCATTAGACTAGATCTATACTATTACTTTACTATACTATACTGTTACGCCAACACCCATGTATGGGCGATTGGGCGTACATACAGTAGGTGGTTCTGGACAACTATACCTATCCAATCAACTCGACATCGGACATAAAAATGTACCTGGAGTCAGCAGCAACGCACATGCCGAGTTTGAAGTTGGTCGGTTGAACGATTTTCGAGATACGTCTACTAGATGGACGTGTATATGCACGTACAGAGATTTTGTGCATTCATTATTTAATACTCCTATCTGTATCAATAGGAATGTGTATATTAGAGTGTTCTAGATAGATGTAATCATACATCAGAGCATGTCAATGTGTTTAAAATAGACACCACGTTTGTCAAACATTTCAAAAATTCACTCATTTTCACATAGCCATAGGGTTCCAGACACACCCAATCATAATGATAAACATTCCAACGCGTTTGTAATGGTCCAAAAACATGACAGACACAAAATGTGTAGCTCATCTGGTTTTACAGCCAAAACAGTTTTGTGCTGTGTGCCAATCACTTAAGTTGAAGCATTTTCTTTAACAAATTTGCTACATTTCATGATCTAGATTCACATCAGAAGTGTACCGCCTACTGATAAATGACTGTTTGAGAAGTAGGCTAGGCCTACTGATAAATGGACTGTTTGAGCAGTAGGCTAGGCCTACTGATAAATGACTGTTTGAGCAGTAGGCTAGGCCTACTGATAAATGGACTGTTTGAGCAGTAGGCTAGGCCTACTGATAAATGACTGTTTGAGCAGGCCTACTGATAAATGGACTGTTTGAGCAGTAGGCTAGGCCTACTGATAAATGTCATAGTTTATTATTGGTAGGCAGACAAAAATTAACAAATTACTCAGCCATCAGATGGAAAATTCATTGGAACTACATATTTTCAGATGGGGGTCGGCGGCCAAATACATATAGTTTCTGGGGTCCTTGACATGAAATATTGAGAACCACTGATATAGAAACGTCTACTAAAAAAAAAAATCGACGTCAGGCCTAAATGGGTTAAGTGCCTTCCAGACTTTGTGCCCCCAACAACCTGGCCTAGCAGAGACCTTTCTAGTCTTCCACTGCTGGCCTTCTCGCTTTGCCAAAAAAAATGGCAACTAAAAAATACGGGGAAGCAGCTTTTTGCTTCTACGGGCCGTCGGCATGGAACAAGCTCCCACTGTACCTTCGTCAGGCAGCCTCTGTAGACATTTTTAAAGCTCAGCTCAAGACCCACTTCTACAACATTGCTTTTAATTGATCTTTTATTTTTTATTTTTGTTATTCATGTCCTCACTGTATTGCATTACTGCTTGTTTTTAATGTTGTTGCCTTGCTTTTCTTTTATTCTCCATTTTTCTGTAAAGCACTTTGAGCTGCATTAAGTGCATTTCATGTCATGAAAGGTGCTATACAAATAAAGTTTTATTATTATTATTATTATTATTATTAGTTTAATGTGTTTTAAATTCCGAGTGCTATAATGTAAGAGATGTGTGACCAGTGGCTGTAGATTCAACATGGATTATAATGATTCACTAAATATTGTTCATCCTCTCTTTTCTACCAGGAGTCATCAGGAGATAAGCCGCCATCATTTTCAACAGCACTGCATGGGGCCAGAAGAGAATGTCCCATTCATTTTGCTTCATAGATAGATAGATAGATGGATAGAACATTTAAAAACATCCTTATATTAAATTAAGAGTTTGAAGGCTGAAATCAAGCCAACCAGCGACCTGCTAAATTATCATGGATTTTACACATTAAATACTGGTTCATTTTTGGAACCAGACCTTCAAAATCTCTTCCAAATACAACAACAAGGCCTGCCATACTGTATGCACTGGACAAATATGTGCGCGGCATTTATTTTTTAAAACAATGTTTTATCATATAGGAAAACTATTTTCCTCTTTGTTGGAGAGGTTTGTCTAACCCATGTTATGCTTAGCTGTGATTGGACCATAGCAGTTTGGGGAGGGGCTTGGGATAGGTCTATTACTGTCAATGGTGTGACGTCAAGTTCTCTTTCTAAATACTGGGTTGTTACGTCATTTTACTGTAGCTGATAATACAATATCTCTATGGAGAACATGAGTGGGAGTTCTGCTTCTGGCATGTCATCGTTGACCTCTAGTGACGGAGACGACCCAACCGATGAAAGGTTTGAATTGACTCATTTCTCCTGCGTGTTTACAGATGCGTGCGTGTCGTTACCGATCTAGCGCAACGCTGCTTTCAGCCGCCTTATCGCAGACGCCGCTCTGTTCCTTATCGCAGACGCACCGCTCTGTTCCTGCTAATTACACTGAAGCATCATTAATCTACTCGTCAAAATAATGAAAAAGTTGTCAGGAGGACAGACGAGTGATGGATGTAAATAGATTTACAAGCTTACACTGACTCATAAAACAATGTTTCTCATAAAACAACGTTACATAATTATGATTTTAACCGTTTTAAATTGTAATGTTGTTGTGTATATCCAAATAATAATAATAGATTATTTTTTTATTTAGCTGGCAATATTAAAACTTAAACACAACTATAGTTTTTTTCATTTTTTTTCATTTGCTGCTTTCTTTCGTTTTAGGGATTTTAGCTGATTTTGACAGGGGGCGGGGGCATTCGAGCATGGGGCTAAATATGTATTTTCTTTTACAACATTTTATAGCAATTTCTTTTTTGATTATTTATATTTATATTTATTTATATTTATTATTTATATAATAAATTACATCTGGCCACAAAAGATCACAGGATCTACTGAATGTGAAGGAGGCCTACTGGGGTTAGGGTTAGTGTGTCATAGGCTCAATGTGTCAGTTTGACACATTCAGTAGATCCTGTGATCTTCTGTGGCCAGATGTAATTTCTTGTGGTCTAGTAGGACTATAGTAAATAATAAAAAAAGAGATCGCTATATATAGAAATACATATTTAGCCCCATGCTTGAATGCCCCCGCCCCCCTGTCAAAAACAGCAAAATTCCTAAAACAAAAAGCTGCAAATTAAAAAAATATATACACTCAACTTTTACTTTCTCTTATTTATAAATAAACTAAATCCTGTTGATCCTCTCTTTGTAACAGGGTTGATCATCACAGAGCAGAGTCTCCTGTACCCAGCTGTGTCTCCATGAAGAGTGATTCGTCCATGCATGGACTTATTGACTTCAAAGATGGACACCACTCTACTGATCAAAGGTTGAAACATGAATATGAACCAACAGCTCCATCTGGTGTCTGAATTGTGTACTCCAAGTCAAATCAAACTTTATTTCTAAAGCATCTATCAGAGCAGATCTAATGGGGAGGGGCAGAAATGGCATCTATCTTAGCAGATCTAATGGGGAGGGGAAGAAATGGAGTAATGTGTTCACGTTTTATAGTGCCGGTGAGAATTCCCGCTGTGGGCGCTGGGGGCGTGTTCTCTCCTCTGCGTCATCAGAGCCCATACCCGAGGCGGGGTTGGTGAAAGGGCCTTTCTGTGTTGAGTTTGTATGTTCTCCCCGTTTCCCCTAGGGTAGGTACCCTCACATGTTCTCCCCGTGTCCCCTAGGGTAGGTACCCTCACATGTTCTCCCCGTGTCCCCTAGGGTAGGTACCCTCACATGTTCTCCCCGTGTCCCCTAGGGTAGGTAGTACCCTCACATGTTCTCCCCGTGTCCCCTAGGGTAGGTACCCTCACATGTTCTCCCCGTGTCCCCTAGGGTAGGTACCCTCACATGTTCTCCCCGTGTCCCCTAGGGTAGGTACCCTCACATGTTCTCCCTGTGTCCCCTAGGGTAGGTACCCTCACATGTTCTCCCTGTGTCCCCTAGGGTAGGTACCCTCACAAAAAACATGCAGTAATCCTGGTCTCTAAACTACCTCCCCCTGGCCAGCCAGGGGGGCCTGATGGAGGTGAAAGGAACTTGTCGGAATAACGTGTTCCTTCCACGCTCTACGTCCGACCGGGGAAACTCTCCCCCGTCAGGTGAAAAGAAGCAGCTTGGACTCCTCATGCATAGAAGGAAGCATGAGGTCAGTCCGTTGCTCTCCCAGGTTGGCAGAGGAAGTGTAGTGCCCAGGATTACATTAGATAATTGACACCGGGTGAAAATCGTGGGATAAAGTTTTTGAAAAAATAAAAAATAAAACCAAGATTTCTAGAAAATGGGTGGATGTTAGAACTTAACACACCAGGGAGCTAAAGGATATTATGGTCGGATGGTGGTAAAAAAAACATATTATTTCAGTTTTGTTTTCATTTAGGGTGAGAAAGTTGACATTTTAAATAACTTATATAACTGAAATAGCTGTGGTCAATGCTTACAGCTGAATGTTTTAGGTTTAACTTTATAAGCTTTTTGTTTGTTTTCAACTAAGAATAATCACGTTTGAGTAGAACTTCCTAGACTATGAAATTGCCAAGCCTGATATGATTGTCTATAAATCCTGTTGATCCTCTCTTTGTAACAGGGTTGATCATCACAGAGCAGTCTCTCCTGTACCCAGCTGTGTCTCCATGAAGAGTGACTCGTCCATGCATGGACTTATTGACTTCAAAGATGGACACCACTCTACTGATCAAAGGTTTGAATTTGAATTGACCAGCCGGGTGATTGAAACATTAACTCCTTCACAACCAACAGCCTGTCAGGTGAAAAGAAGCAGCTTGCTGCACTCCTCATGCATAGAAGGAAGCATGAGGTCAGTCCGTTGCTCTCCCAGGTTGGCAGAGGAAGTGTAGTGTCCAGGATTACATTAGATAATTGACACCGGGTGAAAAAATGCGTTGCAAAATCGTGGGATAAAAATTTAGAAAAAAGTAAAAATAAAACCCAGATTTCTAGGAAAGTGGTGGATGTTAGAACTTAACACACCAGGGATCTAAAGGATATTATGGTCGGATGGTGGTAAAAAATATATATTATTTCAGTTTTGTTTTCATTTAGGGTGAGAAAGTTTACATTTTAAATAACTTATATACCGTAACTGAAATAGCTGTGGTCAATGTTTACAGCTGAATGTTTTAGGTTTAACTTTATAAGCTTTTTGTTTGTTTTCAACTAAGAATAATCACGTTTGAGTAGAACTTCCTAGACTATGAAATTGCCAAGCCTGATATGATTGTCTATAAATCCTGTTGATCCTCTCTTTGTAACAGGGTTGATCATCACAGAGCAGTCTCTCCTGTACCCAGCTGTGTCTCCATGAAGAGTGACTCGTCCATGCATGGACTTATTGACTTCAAAGATGGACACCACTCTACTGATCAAAGGTTGAAACATGAACTCCATCTGGTGTCTGAATTGTCTACTCCAAGTCGAATCAAATGAAACTTTATTTCTAAAGCATCTATCTGAGCAGATCTAATGGGGAGGGGCAGAAATGGAGTAATGTGTTCACGTTTTATAGTGCCGGTGAGAAGGCGGGCAGATGTCTTCTGCACTAGCTGTAAACGCCTGAGTGACGCCTGGTCGATGCCAATATACAAAGAGTTGCAATAATCTATTCTTGATGAAATCAAAGCATGGATAACCATCTCCAGCTGTTTTTAGGGGGAGGTAGGATTTGACCGTGGCGATGATTGGAAGAAGAGTTTTAACGACGGAGCTGATTTGTTTATTAAGTTTAAAATCTTTATAAAAAATAAAACCAAGAGGGGAGATAGTGGCACAGCCGGTAGTGTTGTCGCCTCACAGCTAGAAGGTCCTGGGTTCGATTCCCGCTTTGGGCGCTGGGGGCGTGTTCTCTCCTCTGTGTCATCAGAGCCCATACTGAGGCGGGTTTGGCGAAAGGGCCTTTCTGTGTGGAGTTTGTATGTTCTCCCCGTTTCCCCTAGGGTAGGTACCCTCACATGTTCTCCCTGTGTCCCCTAGGGTAGGTACCCTCACATGTTCTCCCTGTGTCCCCTAGGATAGGTACCCTCACATGTTCTCCCCATGTCCCCTAGGGTAGGTACCCTCACATGTTCTCCCCGTGTCCCCTAGGATAGGTACCCTCACATGTTTTCCCCGTGTCCCCTAGGGCAGGTACCCTCACATGTTCTCCCCGTGTCCCCGACTCCCCTAGGGTAGGTACCCTCACATGTTCTCCCTGTGTCCCCTAGGGTAGGTACCCTCACATGTTCTCCCCATGTCCCCTAGGGTAGGTACCCTCACATGTTCTCCCCGTGTCCCCTAGGGTAGGTACCCTCACAAAAAACATGCAGTAATCCTGGTCTCTAAACTACCTCCCCCTTCATTGAGGGTGAGAAAGTTGACATTTTAAATAAATTATATAACTGAAATAGCTGTGGTCAATGCTTACAGCTGAATGTTTTAGGTTTAACTTTATAAGCTTTTTGTTTGTTTTCAACTAAGAATAATCACGTTTGAGTAGAACTTCCTAGACTATGAAATTGCCAAGCCTGATATGATTGTCTATAAATCCTGTTGATCCTCTCTTTGTAACAGGGTTGATCATCACAGAGCAGTCTCTCCTGTACCCAGCTGTGTCTCCATGAAGAGTGACTCGTCCATGCATGGACTTATTGACTTCAAAGATGGACACCACTCTACTGATCAAAGGTTTGAATTTGAATTGACCAGCCGGGTGATTGAATCATTAACTCCTTCACAACCAACAGCCTGGCTACGTTTACATGAGCAGTTAAATCCCCTTTTCATTCCGAATAGAAGTTAAATCCTATTAAACGTTATGTAAACACCTACAAAAACTTAAATCCGAATGAAAACGCCGATGCGATTTTAAAACCATTCTGATTACTCCGATGTTCAATGCGATTGAAAGAAAATTGGACTCATATATATACACTGCTTCGGATGTAAGTTCATTCTGGTCATTCTGGTCTTTCTGAGCATGCTCATTTCCATTGCGCTCCAACTCCAAGGCGCTCGTATCCGAGGCGCGCCGAGGAGTTTGCACATAGAGCGGTTATTTCGTGCATTTTGCAGCTCCGAAATCCACAAAAAAAAACGTGGAGCAGCAGCAGTGATGATGATCCCCCTGATCTGTGAGTGTTCAAAGATCCAACCGTCCCGAGTTGATGATCACTCTGATAATGTTCAAACATGTTTGATAGGTTATATAGCCAGCCTATATGTATCTGGATGCTTGATGCTATACTGTAGGGCAGGCTACAGTGCATCGGGGACTCACAGAAAGACGGAGGAGCGAGAGGGCGAAATGCCGTCAGTCCACTGTTCAGTAATCTCTCTCTCTCTCTCTCTCTTTCTCTCTCTCACACTCACTCACACACACAGTCGGAAGAATACGCTATTATCGCTATAATGTCCATCCTATCCCTTTAAACTTGTATAGGCTATAGGCCTATTATTCCAAGTTGCAACCAAAACGTCATGAAACATAACGGCTTTGCAGTTTAATTGCATTGATGAGCAGCTGCAATCAATCTAGTATTAAACACCCAATGTATTCACTGGTAGCCTATACTTTGCCCGGAATATATTATGCCATAATGATGCGGCGATGGTGTATGGTGTAGATGAGCTATGCGGCTATATGCTTTATGCGATGTACAAGACCACAGATGGGACACGTTGTCAGCCTGTAGATCAGCGCATAGCCTACAAATAAAAACGAGATGATCACCTTCCCAGCGGAGAAGGGGATTCCGGGTGGGGGAAATGATGGGATTTCAAAGTATCGTCTGTAGTAGCCTAATTGTTGAGACAGTCACATAATGAATGAACTGCCTATATTTTATGTGTCCAACAGATGGCGTAGTTTTACGTGAATTAACATGTATTATGTCTTATATCACATCTCCTTGTAAACACACGTTCGGAATGACCATTTCCTGTGTAAACTCGAAGCAAAAAACATTACTTCTGAAGTATTTTATTCTGAAGTATTTATTCGGAATGATCACCCTTCATATAAACGCGGCCCCTGTCAGGTGAAAAGAAGCAGCTTGCACTCCTCATGCATAGAAGGAAGCATGAGGTCAGTCCGTTGCTCTCCCAGGTTAGCAGAGGAAGTGTAGTGTCCAGGATTACATTAGATAATTGACACCGGGTGAAAAAATGCGTTGAAATAGCTGTGGTCAATGCTTACAGCTGAATGTTTTAGGTTTAACTTTATAAGCTTTTTGTTTGTTTTCAACTAAGAATAATCACGTTTGAGTAGAACTTCCTAGACTATGAAATTGCCAAGCCTGATATGATTGTCTATAAATCCTGTTGATCCTCTCTTTGTAACAGGGTTGATCATCACAGAGCAGTCTCTCCTGTACCCAGCTGTGTCTCCATGAAGAGTGACTCGTCCATGCATGGACTTATTGACTTCAAAGATGGACACCACTCTACTGATCAAAGGTTTGAATTTGAATTGACCAGCCGGGTGATTGAAACATTAACTCCTTCACAACCAACAGCCTGTCAGGTGAAAAGAAGCAGCTTGCTGCACTCCTCATGCATAGAAGGAAGCATGAGGTCAGTCCGTTGCTCTCCCAGGTTGGCAGAGGAAGTGTAGTGTCCAGGATTACATTAGATAATTGACACCGGGTGAAAAAATGCGTTGCAAAATCGTGGGATAAAAATTTAGAAAAAAGTAAAAATAAAACCCAGATTTCTAGGAAAGTGGTGGATGTTAGAACTTAACACACCAGGGATCTAAAGGATATTATGGTCGGATGGTGGTAAAAAATATATATTATTTCAGTTTTGTTTTCATTTAGGGTGAGAAAGTTTACATTTTAAATAACTTATATAACTGAAATAGCTGTGGTCAATGTTTACAGCTGAATGTTTTAGGTTTAACTTTATAAGCTTTTTGTTTGTTTTCAACTAAGAATAATCATGTTTGAGTAGAACTTCCTAGACTATGAAATTGCCAAGCCTGATATGATTGTCTATAAATCCTGTTGATCCTCTCTTTGTAACAGGGTTGATCATCACAGAGCAGTCTCTCCTGTACCCAGCTGTGTCTCCATGAAGAGTGACTCGTCCATGCATGGACTTATTGACTTCAAAGATGGACACCACTCTACTGATCAAAGGTTGAAACATGAACTCCATCTGGTGTCTGAATTGTCTACTCCAAGTCGAATCAAATGAAACTTTATTTCTAAAACATCTATCTGAGCAGATCTAATGGGGAGGGGCAGAAATGGAGTAATGTGTTCACGTTTTATAGTGCCGGTGAGAAGGCGGGCAGATGTCTTCTGCACTAGCTGTAAACGCCTGAGTGACGCCTGGTCGATGCCAATATACAAAGAGTTGCAATAATCTATTCTTGATGAAATCAAAGCATGGATAACCATCTCCAGCTGTTTTTAGGGGGAGGTAGGATTTGACCGTGGCGATGATTGGAAGAAGAGTTTTAACGACGGAGCTGATTTGTTTATTAAGTTTAAAATCTTTATAAAAAATAAAACCAAGAGGGGAGATAGTGGCACAGCCGGTAGTGTTGTCGCCTCACAGCTAGAAGGTCCTGGGTTCGATTCCCGCTTTGGGCGCTGGGGGCGTGTTCTCTCCTCTGTGTCATCAGAGCCCATACTGAGGCGGGTTTGGCGAAAGGGCCTTTCTGTGTGGAGTTTGTATGTTCTCCCCGTGTCCCCTAGGGTAGGTACCCTCACATGTTCTCCCTGTGTCCCCTAGGGTAGGTACCCTCACATGTTCTCCCTGTGTCCCCTAGGGTAGGTACCCTCACATGTTCTCCCCGTGTCCCCTAGGGTAGGTAACCTCACATGTTCTCCCTATGTCCCCTAGGGTAGGTACCCTCACATGTTCTCCCCATGTCCCCTAGGGTAGGTACCCTGACATGTTCTCCCCGTGTCCCCTAGGGTAGGTACCCTCACATGTTCTCCCCGTGTCCCCTAGGGTAGGTACCCTCACATGTTCTCCCCGTGTCCCCTAGGATAGGTACCCTCACATGTTCTCCCCGTGTCCCCTAGGGCAGGTACCCTCACATGTTCTCCCCGTGTCCCCTAGGGTAGGTACCCTCACATGTTCTCCCCGTGTCCCCTAGGGTAGGTACCCTCACATGTTCTCCCTGTGTCCCCTAGGGTAGGTACCCTCACAAAAAACATGCAGTAATCCTGGTCTCTAAACTACCTCCCCCTGGCCAGCCAGGGGGGCCTGATGGAGGTGAAAGGAACTTGTCGGAATAACGTGTTCTTTCCACGCTCTACGTCCGACCGGGGAAACTCTCCCCTGTCAAGTGAAAAGAAGCAGCTTGGACTCCTCATGCATAGAAGGAAGCATGAGGTCAGTCCGTTGCTCTCCGAGGTTGGCAGTGGAAGTGTAGTGCCCAGGATTACATTAGATAATTGACACCGGGTGAAAATCGTGGGATAAAGTTTTTGAAAAAATTAAAAATAAAACCAAGATTTCTAGAAAATGGGTGGATGTTAGAACTTAACACACCCAGGGAGCTAAAAGATATTATGGTCGGATGGTGGTTAAAAAAACATATTATTTAAGTTTTGTTTTCATTTAGGGTGAGAAAGTTGACATTTTAAATAACGTATATAACTGAAATAACTGTGTTCAATGCTTACAGCTGAATGTTTTAGGTTTAACTTTATAAGCTTTTTGTTTGTTTTCAACTAAGAATAATCACGTTTGAGTAGAACTTCCTAGACTATGAAATTGCCAAGCCTGATATGATTGTCTATAAATCCTGTTGATCCTCTCTTTGTAACAGGGTTGATCATCACAGAGCAGTCTCTCCTGTACCCAGCTGTGTCTCCATGAAGAGTGACTCGTCCATGCATGGACTTATTGACTTCAAAGATGGACACCACTCTACTGATCAAAGGTTTGAATTTGAATTGACCAGCCGGGTGATTGAATCATTAACTCCTTCACAACCAACAGCCTGGCTACGTTTACATGAGCAGTTAAATCCCCTTTTCATTCCGAATAGAAGTTAAATCCTACTAAACGTTATGTAAACACCTACAAAAACTTAAATCCGAATGAAAACGCCGATGCGATTTTAAAACCATTCTGATTACTCCGATGTTCAATGCGATTGAAAGAAAATTGGACTCATATATACACTGCTTCGGATGTAAGTTCATTCTGGTCTTTCTGAGCATGCTCATTTCCATTGCGCTCCAACTCCAAGTCGCTCGTATCCGAGGCGCGCCGAGGAGTTTGCACATAGAGCGGTTATTTCGTGCATTTTGCAGCTCCGAAATCCACAAAAAAAAACGTGGAGCAGCAGCAGTGATGATGATCCCCCTGATCTGTGAGTGTTCAAAGATCCAACCGTCCCGAGTTGATGATCACTCTGATAATGTTCAAACATGTTTGATAGGTTATATAGCCAGCCTATATGTATCTGGATGCTTGATGCTATACTGTAGGGCAGGCTACAGTGCATCGGGGACTCACAGAAAGACGGAGGAGCGAGAGGGCGAAATGCCGTCAGTCCACTGTTCAGTAATCTCTCTCTCTCTCTCTCTCTCTTTCTCTCTCTCACACTCACTCACACACACAGTCGGAAGAATATGCTATTATCGCTATAATGTCCATCCTATCCCTTTAAACTTGTATAGGCTATAGGCCTATTATTCCAAGTTGCAACCAAAACGTCATGAAACATAACGGCTTTGCAGTTTAATTGCATTGATGAGCAGCTGCAATCAATCTAGTATTAAACACCCAATGTATTCTCTGGTAGCCTATACTTTGCCCGGAATATATTATACCATAATGATGCGGCGATGGTGTATGGTGTAGATAAGCTATGCGGCTATATGCTTTATGCGATGTACAAGACCACAGATGGGACACGTTGTCAGCCTGTAGATCAGCGCATAGCCTACAAATAAAAACGAGATGATCACCTTCCCAGCGGAGAAGGGGATTCCGGGTGGGGGAAATGATGGGATTTCAAAGTATCGTCTGTAGTAGCCTAATTGTTGAGACAGTCACATAATGAATGAACTGCCTATATTTTATGTGTCCAACAGATGGCGTAGTTTTACGTGAATTAACATGTATTATGTCTTATATCACATCTCCTTGTAAACACACGTTCGGAATGACCATTTCCTGTGTAAACTCGAAGCAAAAAACATTACTTCTGAAGTATTTTATTCTGAAGTATTTATTCGGAATGATCACCCTTCATATAAACGCGGCCCCTGTCAGGTGAAAAGAAGCAGCTTGCACTCCTCATGCATAGAAGGAAGCATGAGGTCAGTCCGTTGCTCTCCCAGGTTAGCAGAGGAAGTGTAGTGTCCAGGATTACATTAGATAATTGACACCGGGTGAAAAAATGCGTTGAAATAGCTGTGGTCAATGCTTACAGCTGAATGTTTTAGGTTTAACTTTATAAGCTTTTTGTTTGTTTTCAACTAAGAATAATCACGTTTGAGTAGAACTTCCTAGACTATGAAATTGCCAAGCCTGATATGATTGTCTATAAATCCTGTTGATCCTCTCTTTGTAACAGGGTTGATCATCACAGAGCAGTCTCTCCTGTACCCAGCTGTGTCTCCATGAAGAGTGACTCGTCCATGCATGGACTTATTGACTTCAAAGATGGACACCACTCTACTGATCAAAGGTTTGAATTTGAATTGACCAGCCGGGTGATTGAATCATTAACTCCTTCACAACCAACAGCCTGGCTACATTTACATGAGCAGTTAAATCCCCTTTTCATTCCGAATAGAAGTTAAATCCTATTAAACGTTATGTAAACACCTACAAAAACTTAAATCCGAATGAAAACGCCGATGCGATTTTAAAACCATTCTGATTACTCCGATGTTCAATGCGATTGAAAGAAAATTGGACTCATATATATACACTGCTTCGGATGTAAGTTCATTCTGGTCATTCTGGTCTTTCTGAGCATGCTCATTTCCATTGCGCTCCAACTCCAAGGCGCTCGTATCCGAGGCGCGCCGAGGAGTTTGCACATAGAGCGGTTATTTCGTGCATTTTGCAGCTCCGAAATCCACAAAAAAAAACGTGGAGCAGCAGCAGTGATGATGATCCCCCTGATCTGTGAGTGTTCAAAGATCCAACCGTCCCGAGTTGATGATCACTCTGATAATGTTCAAACATGTTTGATAGGTTATATAGCCAGCCTATATGTATCTGGATGCTTGATGCTATACTGTAGGGCAGGCTACAGTGCATCGGGGACTCACAGAAAGACGGAGGAGCGAGAGGGCGAAATGCCGTCAGTCCACTGTTCAGTAATCTCTCTCTCTCTCTCTCTCTTTCTCTCTCTCACACTCACTCACACACACAGTCGGAAGAATACGCTATTATCGCTATAATGTCCATCCTATCCCTTTAAACTTGTATAGGCTATAGGCCTATTATTCCAAGTTGCAACCAAAACGTCATGAAACATAACGGCTTTGCAGTTTAATTGCATTGATGAGCAGCTGCAATCAATCTAGTATTAAACACCCAATGTATTCTCTGGTAGCCTATACTTTGCCCGGAATATATTATGCCATAATGATGCGGCGATGGTGTATGGTGTAGATAAGCTATGCGGCTATATGCTTTATGCGATGTACAAGACCACAGATGGGACACGTTGTCAGCCTGTAGATCAGCGCATAGCCTACAAATAAAAACGTGATGATCACCTTCCCAGCGGAGAAGGGGATCCCGGGTGGGGGAAATGATGGGATTTCAAAGTATCGTCTGTAGTAGCCTAATTGTTGAGACAGTCACATAATGAATGAACTGCCTATATTTTATGTGTCCAACAGATGGCGTAGTTTTACGTGAATTAACATGTATTATGTCTTATATCACATCTCCTTGTAAACACACGTTCGGAATGACCATTTCCTGTGTAAACTCGAAGCAAAAAACATTACTTCCGAAGTATTTTATTCTGAAGTATTTATTCGGAATGATCACCCTTCATATAAACGCGGCCCCTGTCAGGTGAAAAGAAGCAGCTTGCACTCCTCATGCATAGAAGGAAGCATGAGGTCAGTCCGTTGCTCTCCCAGGTTAGCAGAGGAAGTGTAGTGTCCAGGATTACATTAGATAATTGACACTGGGTGAAAAAATGCGTTGAAATAGCTGTGGTCAATGCTTACAGCTGAATGTTTTAGGTTTAACTTTATAAGCTTTTTGTTTGTTTTCAACTAAGAATAATCACGTTTGAATAGAACTTCCTAGACTATGAAATTGCCAAGCCTGATATGATTGTCTATAAAATCCTGTTGATCCTCTCTTTGTAACAGGGTTGATCATCACAGAGCAGTCTCTCCTGTACCCAGCTGTGTCTCCATGAAGAGTGACTCGTCCATGCATGGACTTATTGACTTCAAAGATGGACACCACTCTACTGATCAAAGGTTGAAACATGAACTCCATCTGGTGTCTGAATTGTGTACTCCAAGTCAAATCAAACTTTATTTCTAAAGCATCTATCTGAGCAGATCTAATGGGGAGGGGCAGAAATGGCATCTATCTGAGCAGATCTAATGGGGAGGGGCAGAAATGGAGTAATGTGTTCAAGTTTTATAGTGCCGGTGAGAAGGCGGGCAGCTGTGTTCTGCACTAGCTGTAAACGCCTGAGTGACGCCTGGTCGATGCCAATATACAAAGAGTTGCAATCATTTATTCTTGATGAAATCAAAGCATGGATAACCATCTCCAGCTGTTTTTAGGGGGAGGTAGGATTTGACCGTGGCGATGATTGGAAGAAGAGAGTTTTAACGACGGAGCTGATTTGTTTATTAAGTTTAAAATCTTTTATCAAAAATAAAACCAAGAGGGGGGACAGTGGTACAGCCGGTAGTATTGTCGCCTCACAGCTAGAAGGTCCTGGGTTCGATTCCCACTTTGGTTGCTGGGGGCGTGTTCTTTCCTCTGCGTCATCAGAGCCCATACCCGAGGCGGGGTTGGCGAAAGGGCCTTTCTGTGTGGAGTTTGTATGTTCTCCCCGTGTCCCCTAGGGTAGTTACCCTCACATGTTCTCCCCGTGTCCCCTAGGGTAGGTACCCTCACATGTTCTCCCCATGTCCCCTAGGGTAGGTACCCTCACATGTTCTCCCCATGTCGCCTAGCGTAGGTACCCTCACATGTTCTCCCCATGTCCCCTAGGGTAAGTACCCTCACATGTTCTCCCCATGTCCCCTAGGGTAGGTACCCTCACATGTTCTCCCCATGTCGCCTAGCGTAGGTACCCTCACATGTTCTCCCCATGTCCCCTAGGGTAGGTACCCTCACATGTTCTCCCCATGTCGCCTAGGGTAGGTACCCTCACATGTTCTCCCCATGTCCCCTAGGGTAGGTACCCTCACATGTTCTCCCCATGTCCCCTAGGGTAGGTACCCTCACATGTTCTCCCCATGTCCCCTAAGGTAGGTACCCTCACATGTTCTCCCCATGTCCCCTAGGGTAGGTACCCTCACAAAAAACATGCAGTAATCCTGGTCTCTAAACTACCTCCCCCTGGCCAGCCAGGGGGGCCTGATGGAGAGGAAAGGAACTTTTAGGAATAACGTGGTCTTTCCACGCTCTATGTCTGACTGGGGAAACTCTCTCCTGTCGGGTGAAAAGAAGCAGCTTGGACTCCTCATGCATAGAAGGAAGCACGAGGTCAGTCTGTTGCTCTCCCAGGTTGGCAGAGGAAGTGTAGTGCCCAGGATTACATTAGATAATTGACACTGGGTAAAAATCGTGGGATAGAAATTTAGAAAAAAGTAAAATTAAAACCAAGATTTCTAGGAAATGGGTGGATGTTAGAACTTAACACACCCAGGGAGCTAAAGGATATTATGGTCGGATGGTGGTAAAAAAACATATGATTTCAGTTTTGTTTTAATTTAGGGTGAGAAAGTTTACATTTTAAATAACTTGTATAACTGAAATAGCTGTGGTCAATGTTTACAGCTGAATGTTTTAGGTTTAACTTTATAAGCTTTTTGTTTGTTTTCAACTAAGAATAATCACGTTTGAGTAGAACTTCCTAGACTATGAAATTGCCAAGCCTGATATGATTGTCTATACATCCTGTTGATTCTCTCTTTGTAACAGGGTTGATCATCACAGAGCAGTCTCTCCTGTACCCAGCTGTGTCTCCATGAAGAGTGACTCGTCCATGCATGGACTTATTGACTTCAAAGATGGACACCACTCTACTGATCAAAGGTTGAAACATGAACTCCATTTGGTGTCTGAATTGTGTACTCCAAGTCAAATCAAATCAAACTTTATTTCTAAAGCATCCATCTGAGCAGATCTAATGGGGAGGGGCAGACATGGAGTAATGTGTTCACGTTTTATAGTGCCGGTGAGAAGGCGGGCAGCTGTGTTCTGCACTAGCGGTAAACGCCTGAGTGACGCCTGGTCGATGCCAATATACAAAGAGTTGCAATACTCTATTCTTGATGAAATCAAAGCATGGATAACCATCTCCAGCTGTTTTTAGGGGGAGGTAGGTTTTGACCGTGGCGATGATTGGAAGAAGAGAGTTTTAACGACGGAGCTGATTTGTTTATTAAGTTTAAAATCTTTTATCAAAAATAAAACCAAGAGGGGGGACAGTGGCAGAGCCGGTAGTGTTGTCGCCTCACAGCTAGAAGGTCCTGGGTTCGATTCCCGCTGTGGGCGCTGGGAGCGTGTTCTCTCCTCTGTGTCATCAGAGCCCATACCCGAGGCGGGGTTGGCGAAAGGGCCTTTCTGTGTGGAGTTTGTATGTTCTCCCTGTGTCCCTTAGGGTAGGTACCCTCACATGTCCCCTAGGGTAGGTACCCTCACATGTTCTCCCCGTGTCCCCTATAGTGTCCAGTAAGTACCCTCACATGTTCTCCCCATGTCCCCTAGGGTAGGTACCCTCACATGTTCTCCCCGTGTCCCCTAGGATAGGTACCCTCACATGTTCTCCCCGTGTCCCCTAGGGTATGTACCCTCACATGTTCTCCCCGTCTCCCCTATAGTGTCCAGTAAGTACCCTCACATGTTCTCCCCATGTCCCCTAGGGTAGGTACCCTCACATGTTCTCCCCGTGTCCCCTAGGATAGGTACCCTCACATGTTCTCCCCGTGTCCCCTAGGGTAGGTACCCTCACATGTTCTCCCCGTGTCCTCTAGGGTAGGTACCCTCACATGTTCTCCCCGTGTCCTCTATGGTAGGTACCCTCACATGTTCTCCCCGTGTCCCCTAGGGTAGGTACCCTCACATGTTCTCCCCGTGTCCCCCAGGATAGGTACCCTCACATGTTCTCCCCGTGTCCCCTGTGTACCCTCACAAAAAACATGCAGTAATCCTGGTCTCTAAACGACCTCCCCCTGGCCAGCCACGGGGGCCTGATGGAGAGGAAAGGAACTTGTTGGAATAACGCTGTGGTCAATGCTTACAGCTGAATGTTTAGGTTTAACTTTATAAGCTCTTCGTTTGTTTTCAACTAAGAATAATCACGTTTGAGTAGAACTTCCTAGACTATGAAATTGCCAAGCCTGATATGATTGTCTATAAATCCTGTTGACCCTCTCTTTGTAACAGGGTTGATCATCACAGAGCAGTCTCTCCTGTACCCAGCTGTGTCTCCATGAAGAGTGACTCGTCCATGCATGGACTTATTGACTTCAAAGATGGACACCACTCTACTGATCAAAGGTTTGAATTTGAATTGACCAGACGGGTGATTGAAACATGAACTCCTTCACAACCAACAGCCTGTCAGGTGAAAAGTAGCAGCTTGCACTCCTCATGCATAGAAGGAAGCATGAGGTCAGTCCGTTGCTCTCCCAGGTTAGCAGAGGAAGTGTAGTGTCCAGGATTACATTAGATAATTGACACCGGGTGAAAAAATGCGTTGAAATAGCTGTGGTCAATGCTTACAGCTGAATGTTTTAGGTTTAACTTTATAAGCTTTTTGTTTGTTTTCAACTAAGAATAATCACGTTTGAGTAGAACTTCCTAGACTATGAAATTGCCAAGCCTGATATGATTGTCTATAAATCCTGTTGATCCTCTCTTTGTAACAGGGTTGATCATCACAGAGCAGTCTCTCCTGTACCCAGCTGTGTCTCCATGAAGAGTGACTCGTCCATGCATGGACTTATTGACTTCAAAGATGGACACCACTCTACTGATCAAAGGTTTGAATTTGAATTGACCAGCCGGGTGATTGAATCATTAACTCCTTCACAACCAACAGCCTGGCTACATTTACATGAGCAGTTAAATCCCCTTTTCATTCCGAATAGAAGTTAAATCCTATTAAACGTTATGTAAACACCTACAAAAACTTAAATCCGAATGAAAACGCCGATGCGATTTTAAAACCATTCTGATTACTCCGATGTTCAATGCGATTGAAAGAAAATTGGACTCATATATATACACTGCTTCGGATGTAAGTTCATTCTGGTCATTCTGGTCTTTCTGAGCATGCTCATTTCCATTGCGCTCCAACTCCAAGGCGCTCGTATCCGAGGCGCGCCGAGGAGTTTGCACATAGAGCGGTTATTTCGTGCATTTTGCAGCTCCGAAATCCACAAAAAAAAACGTGGAGCAGCAGCAGTGATGATGATCCCCCTGATCTGTGAGTGTTCAAAGATCCAACCGTCCCGAGTTGATGATCACTCTGATAATGTTCAAACATGTTTGATAGGTTATATAGCCAGCCTATATGTATCTGGATGCTTGATGCTATACTGTAGGGCAGGCTACAGTGCATCGGGGACTCACAGAAAGACGGAGGAGCGAGAGGGCGAAATGCCGTCAGTCCACTGTTCAGTAATCTCTCTCTCTCTCTCTCTCTTTCTCTCTCTCACACTCACTCACACACACAGTCGGAAGAATACGCTATTATCGCTATAATGTCCATCCTATCCCTTTAAACTTGTATAGGCTATAGGCCTATTATTCCAAGTTGCAACCAAAACGTCATGAAACATAACGGCTTTGCAGTTTAATTGCATTGATGAGCAGCTGCAATCAATCTAGTATTAAACACCCAATGTATTCTCTGGTAGCCTATACTTTGCCCGGAATATATTATGCCATAATGATGCGGCGATGGTGTATGGTGTAGATAAGCTATGCGGCTATATGCTTTATGCGATGTACAAGACCACAGATGGGACACGTTGTCAGCCTGTAGATCAGCGCATAGCCTACAAATAAAAACGTGATGATCACCTTCCCAGCGGAGAAGGGGATCCCGGGTGGGGGAAATGATGGGATTTCAAAGTATCGTCTGTAGTAGCCTAATTGTTGAGACAGTCACATAATGAATGAACTGCCTATATTTTATGTGTCCAACAGATGGCGTAGTTTTACGTGAATTAACATGTATTATGTCTTATATCACATCTCCTTGTAAACACACGTTCGGAATGACCATTTCCTGTGTAAACTCGAAGCAAAAAACATTACTTCCGAAGTATTTTATTCTGAAGTATTTATTCGGAATGATCACCCTTCATATAAACGCGGCCCCTGTCAGGTGAAAAGAAGCAGCTTGCACTCCTCATGCATAGAAGGAAGCATGAGGTCAGTCCGTTGCTCTCCCAGGTTAGCAGAGGAAGTGTAGTGTCCAGGATTACATTAGATAATTGACACTGGGTGAAAAAATGCGTTGAAATAGCTGTGGTCAATGCTTACAGCTGAATGTTTTAGGTTTAACTTTATAAGCTTTTTGTTTGTTTTCAACTAAGAATAATCACGTTTGAATAGAACTTCCTAGACTATGAAATTGCCAAGCCTGATATGATTGTCTATAAAATCCTGTTGATCCTCTCTTTGTAACAGGGTTGATCATCACAGAGCAGTCTCTCCTGTACCCAGCTGTGTCTCCATGAAGAGTGACTCGTCCATGCATGGACTTATTGACTTCAAAGATGGACACCACTCTACTGATCAAAGGTTGAAACATGAACTCCATCTGGTGTCTGAATTGTGTACTCCAAGTCAAATCAAACTTTATTTCTAAAGCATCTATCTGAGCAGATCTAATGGGGAGGGGCAGAAATGGCATCTATCTGAGCAGATCTAATGGGGAGGGGCAGAAATGGAGTAATGTGTTCAAGTTTTATAGTGCCGGTGAGAAGGCGGGCAGCTGTGTTCTGCACTAGCTGTAAACGCCTGAGTGACGCCTGGTCGATGCCAATATACAAAGAGTTGCAATCATTTATTCTTGATGAAATCAAAGCATGGATAACCATCTCCAGCTGTTTTTAGGGGGAGGTAGGATTTGACCGTGGCGATGATTGGAAGAAGAGAGTTTTAACGACGGAGCTGATTTGTTTATTAAGTTTAAAATCTTTTATCAAAAATAAAACCAAGAGGGGGGACAGTGGTACAGCCGGTAGTATTGTCGCCTCACAGCTAGAAGGTCCTGGGTTCGATTCCCACTTTGGTTGCTGGGGGCGTGTTCTTTCCTCTGCGTCATCAGAGCCCATACCCGAGGCGGGGTTGGCGAAAGGGCCTTTCTGTGTGGAGTTTGTATGTTCTCCCCGTGTCCCCTAGGGTAGTTACCCTCACATGTTCTCCCCGTGTCCCCTAGGGTAGGTACCCTCACATGTTCTCCCCATGTCCCCTAGGGTAGGTACCCTCACATGTTCTCCCCATGTCGCCTAGCGTAGGTACCCTCACATGTTCTCCCCATGTCCCCTAGGGTAAGTACCCTCACATGTTCTCCCCATGTCCCCTAGGGTAGGTACCCTCACATGTTCTCCCCATGTCGCCTAGCGTAGGTACCCTCACATGTTCTCCCCATGTCCCCTAGGGTAGGTACCCTCACATGTTCTCCCCATGTCGCCTAGGGTAGGTACCCTCACATGTTCTCCCCATGTCCCCTAGGGTAGGTACCCTCACATGTTCTCCCCATGTCCCCTAGGGTAGGTACCCTCACATGTTCTCCCCATGTCCCCTAAGGTAGGTACCCTCACATGTTCTCCCCATGTCCCCTAGGGTAGGTACCCTCACAAAAAACATGCAGTAATCCTGGTCTCTAAACTACCTCCCCCTGGCCAGCCAGGGGGGCCTGATGGAGAGGAAAGGAACTTTTAGGAATAACGTGGTCTTTCCACGCTCTATGTCTGACTGGGGAAACTCTCTCCTGTCGGGTGAAAAGAAGCAGCTTGGACTCCTCATGCATAGAAGGAAGCACGAGGTCAGTCTGTTGCTCTCCCAGGTTGGCAGAGGAAGTGTAGTGCCCAGGATTACATTAGATAATTGACACTGGGTAAAAATCGTGGGATAGAAATTTAGAAAAAAGTAAAATTAAAACCAAGATTTCTAGGAAATGGGTGGATGTTAGAACTTAACACACCCAGGGAGCTAAAGGATATTATGGTCGGATGGTGGTAAAAAAACATATGATTTCAGTTTTGTTTTAATTTAGGGTGAGAAAGTTTACATTTTAAATAACTTGTATAACTGAAATAGCTGTGGTCAATGTTTACAGCTGAATGTTTTAGGTTTAACTTTATAAGCTTTTTGTTTGTTTTCAACTAAGAATAATCACGTTTGAGTAGAACTTCCTAGACTATGAAATTGCCAAGCCTGATATGATTGTCTATACATCCTGTTGATTCTCTCTTTGTAACAGGGTTGATCATCACAGAGCAGTCTCTCCTGTACCCAGCTGTGTCTCCATGAAGAGTGACTCGTCCATGCATGGACTTATTGACTTCAAAGATGGACACCACTCTACTGATCAAAGGTTGAAACATGAACTCCATTTGGTGTCTGAATTGTGTACTCCAAGTCAAATCAAATCAAACTTTATTTCTAAAGCATCCATCTGAGCAGATCTAATGGGGAGGGGCAGACATGGAGTAATGTGTTCACGTTTTATAGTGCCGGTGAGAAGGCGGGCAGCTGTGTTCTGCACTAGCGGTAAACGCCTGAGTGACGCCTGGTCGATGCCAATATACAAAGAGTTGCAATACTCTATTCTTGATGAAATCAAAGCATGGATAACCATCTCCAGCTGTTTTTAGGGGGAGGTAGGTTTTGACCGTGGCGATGATTGGAAGAAGAGAGTTTTAACGACGGAGCTGATTTGTTTATTAAGTTTAAAATCTTTTATCAAAAATAAAACCAAGAGGGGGGACAGTGGCAGAGCCGGTAGTGTTGTCGCCTCACAGCTAGAAGGTCCTGGGTTCGATTCCCGCTGTGGGCGCTGGGAGCGTGTTCTCTCCTCTGTGTCATCAGAGCCCATACCCGAGGCGGGGTTGGCGAAAGGGCCTTTCTGTGTGGAGTTTGTATGTTCTCCCTGTGTCCCTTAGGGTAGGTACCCTCACATGTCCCCTAGGGTAGGTACCCTCACATGTTCTCCCCGTGTCCCCTATAGTGTCCAGTAAGTACCCTCACATGTTCTCCCCATGTCCCCTAGGGTAGGTACCCTCACATGTTCTCCCCGTGTCCCCTAGGATAGGTACCCTCACATGTTCTCCCCGTGTCCCCTAGGGTATGTACCCTCACATGTTCTCCCCGTCTCCCCTATAGTGTCCAGTAAGTACCCTCACATGTTCTCCCCATGTCCCCTAGGGTAGGTACCCTCACATGTTCTCCCCGTGTCCCCTAGGATAGGTACCCTCACATGTTCTCCCCGTGTCCCCTAGGGTAGGTACCCTCACATGTTCTCCCCGTGTCCTCTAGGGTAGGTACCCTCACATGTTCTCCCCGTGTCCTCTATGGTAGGTACCCTCACATGTTCTCCCCGTGTCCCCTAGGGTAGGTACCCTCACATGTTCTCCCCGTGTCCCCCAGGATAGGTACCCTCACATGTTCTCCCCGTGTCCCCTGTGTACCCTCACAAAAAACATGCAGTAATCCTGGTCTCTAAACGACCTCCCCCTGGCCAGCCACGGGGGCCTGATGGAGAGGAAAGGAACTTGTTGGAATAACGCTGTGGTCAATGCTTACAGCTGAATGTTTAGGTTTAACTTTATAAGCTCTTCGTTTGTTTTCAACTAAGAATAATCACGTTTGAGTAGAACTTCCTAGACTATGAAATTGCCAAGCCTGATATGATTGTCTATAAATCCTGTTGACCCTCTCTTTGTAACAGGGTTGATCATCACAGAGCAGTCTCTCCTGTACCCAGCTGTGTCTCCATGAAGAGTGACTCGTCCATGCATGGACTTATTGACTTCAAAGATGGACACCACTCTACTGATCAAAGGTTTGAATTTGAATTGACCAGACGGGTGATTGAAACATGAACTCCTTCACAACCAACAGCCTGTCAGGTGAAAAGTAGCAGCTTGCACTCCTCATGCATAGAAGGAAGCATGAGGTCAGTCCGTTGCTCTCCCAGGTTGGCAGAGGAATTGTAGTGTCCAGGATTACATTAGATAATTGACACCGGGTGAAAAAATGCGTTACAAAATCGTGGGATAAAAATTTTGAGAAAAATAAAAATAAAACCAAGATTTCTAGGAAAGGGGTGGATGTTAGGGAGTTAAAGGATATTATGGTCGGATGGTGGTAAAAAAACATTATTTCAGTTTTGTTTTCATTGAGGGTGAGAAAGTTGACATTTTAAATAACTTATATAACTGAAATAGCTGTGGTCAATGTTTACAGCTGAATGTTTAGGTTTAACTTTATAAGCTTTTCGTTTGTTTTCAACTAAGAATAATCACGTTTGAGTAGAACTTCCTAGACTATGAAATTGCCAAGCCTGATATGATTGTCTATAAATCCTGTTGACCCTCTCTTTGTAACAGGGTTGATCATCACAGAGCAGTCTCTCCTGTACCCAGCTGTGTCTCCATGAAGAGTGACTCGTCCATGCATGGACTTATTGACTTCAAAGATGGACACCACTCTACTGATCAAAGGTTTGAATTTGAATTGACCAGACGGGTGATTGATACATGAACTCCTTCACAACCAACAGCCTGTCAGGTGAAAAGTAGCAGCTTGCACTCCTCATGCATAGAAGGAAGCATGAGGTCAGTCCGTTGCTCTCCCAGGTTGGCAGAGGAATTGTAGTGTCCAGGATTACATTAGATAATTGACACCGGGTGAAAAAATGCGTTACAAAATCGTGGGATAAAAATTTTGAGAAAAATAAAAATAAAACCAAGATTTCTAGGAAAGGGGTGGATGTTAGGGAGTTAAAGGATATTATGGTCGGATGGTGGTAAAAAAACATTATTTCAGTTTTGTTTTCATTGAGGGTGAGAAAGTTGACATTTTAAATAACTTATATAACTGAAATAGCTGTGGTCAATGTTTACAGCTGAATGTTTAGGTTTAACTTTATAAGCTTTTCGTTTGTTTTCAACTAAGAATAATCACGTTTGAGTAGAACTTCCTAGACTATGAAATTGCCAAGCCTGATATGATTGTCTATAAATCCTGTTGACCCTCTCTTTGTAACAGGGTTGATCATCACAGAGCAGTCTCTCCTGTACCCAGCTGTGTCTCCATGAAGAGTGACTCGTCCATGCATGGACTTATTGACTTCAAAGATGGACACCACTCTACTGATCAAAGGTTTGAATTTGAATTGACCAGACGGGTGATTGATACATGAACTCCTTCACAACCAACAGCCTGTCAGGTGAAAAGTAGCAGCTTGCACTCCTCATGCATAGAAGGAAGCATGAGGTCAGTCCGTTGCTCTCCCAGGTTGGCAGAGGAATTGTAGTGTCCAGGATTACATTAGATAATTGACACCGGGTGAAAAAATGCGTTACAAAATCGTGGGATAAAAATTTTGAGAAAAATAAAAATAAAACCAAGATTTCTAGGAAAGGGGTGGATGTTAGGGAGTTAAAGGATATTATGGTCGGATGGTGGTAAAAAAACATATGATTTCAGTTTTGTTTTAATTTAGGGTGAGAAAGTTTACTTTTTAAATAACTTGTATAACTGAAATAGCTGTGGTCAATGTTTACAGCTGAATGTTTTAGGTTTAACTTCATAAGATTTTTGTTTGTTTTCAACTAAGAATAATCACGTTTGAGTAGAACTTCCTAGACTATGAAATTGCCAAGCCTGATATGATTGTCTATAAATCCTGTTGATCCTGTCTTTGTAACAGGGTTGATCATCACAGAGCAGTCTCTCCTGTACCCAGCTGTGTCTCCATGAAGAGTGACTCGTCCATGCATGGACTTATTGACTTCAAAGATGGACACCACTCTACTGATCAAAGGTTGAAACATGAACTCCATCTGGTGTCTGAATTGTGTACTACAAGTCAAATCAAATCAAACTTTATTTCTAAAGCATCTATCTGAGCAGATCTAATGGGGAGGGGCAGACATGGAGTAATGTGTTCACGTTTTATAGTGCCGGTGAGAAGGCGGGCAGCTGTGTTCTGCACTAGCTGTAAACGCCTGAGTGACGCCTGGTCGATGCCAATATACAAAGAGTTGCAATAATCTATTCTTGATGAAATCAAAGCATGGGTAACCATCTCCAGCTGTTTTTAGGGGGAGGTAGGATTTGACCGTGGCGATGATTGGAAGAAGAGAGTTTTAACGACGGAGCTGATTTGTTTATTAAGTTTAAAATCTTTATAAAAAATAAAACCAAGAGGGGGGACAGTGGCACAGTGTTGTCGCCTCACAGCTAGAAGGTCCTGGGTTCGATTCCCGCTGTGGGCGCTGGGGGCGTGTTCTCTCCTCTGCGTCATCAGAGCCCATACCCGATAGCCGGTTAGCCAACCGTTAAGAAATATCCGAGTATGCTTATCAGCTTTACGGTTAATTTGCATAATAATAAATGCGTGTTCTGATCTTAAATCCCTTTATTTTAGATTATTTTTAGTAATAGTACAACATAAACATTACAGAGACTGTAGTTGTCACTGTACAAAACAGTTGTCATGTTGCACACATGCCTAAAATTGCTGTTATTTGCGCCGCCCAGCTTGTCACACTCCAGGCTGCATGGACAGCGCTGCTCGGCCGCTGTTTTCTGCCCCCTCAATGTCCCAAAGTTCTCTGTTGTACTCCGTCTCCCCACACTGGCACGGCTTACGGCTATCAAGTTAGCCATGTGCTATCCATGTTGGAGGGGTTTCTCGTCAGCGAAAAGTCAACAAACTGAACACGGTGACATGCATGCTGATCTTCCTTAACACTTAGAATGCTGAAAGCGTTTTTAAACGTTTTATTATAGCCACCCCTAAGATGCGCATAACGTTTTTATACGTTTTATGGTCCAAAAAACGTTTTTTTATTGATTACTATAGTTCAACTATATTTGCGCCCGGACAACTCATAATGTAACACCGATCGGCTCTAAAAAGAGTTAAAACCCCCCCCTGCTGAAAAGAGGTGTTGGTCTGAGAAGCGTCTGGCACCGCCTATTGGTTGGTCTATGCGAGGACGTACGACGTAATGGAGACGGCCGTCCGGCATAGACCAACGCAGATGTCAGGGGATCTAAAATGGATGGGTCCATGCTCTTGTGTGTGTGAATACACTCGATTCCCCCTCCCCTCCTGTTTCTACATGGTTTCTCCCGAGGGAGAATGGTGGGGGGGGGGGGTCTCTTCCTCTTGGATCGCATTGGCAGTTCCCCCCCCACTCCCGAGTCCCCACTGCTTTCAACTGCAAGGCTTGCACTCTCATTCTCGGAACAAGATACAACGCGATTTGCTCTCTGCCCGTATATAAACCTGCAACGATCGGCATTTGATTTCATAACGTAACGTTTGCCAGACACATGTGGAGTTAGTCATGGACAGATTGCACATCATTATCGAGGGCCCGCCATGATACGTTGGTCGCTGATCGCAAGCCGTACTGCTGCTGCTTTCCTCGCATCCAACCATCCATCCATCCCCCTTTCTCGTTACAACAGGCTATTATAAACTCACCGTCGAGCAGCCTGCCCTGCACCTAATGTGATAAAATGAACGGCAGGACAAAATCGGATCGATTATTATCTGTCTATCAGCAACATACGGGTGTTTGTCTTGCAACGACAGGTGGTGCTTTCTGGTTGTTTTTTTTCTTCCAAATACGTTTGATTGATTGATTGAAATCTTTATTAACAGTTTGCAGAATTACAGTACATTTCAAGCACAAACTCAATACAAAGACTGTTAACTGTGAGTGGACGACCCAATTAAGCCTTACACTTGTTTACAACAGGGTCCACATTGTTCAATTCATCAAAACATTTAGAGACAAACAAATAGACACTTCTATGTAGTTAAAGAACAGAACAGGAATTCATCATATAGGAAGCGAAAAGGGAAAAAAAGTATATATACAGTGAGGGGAACAGGGGGATAAAAGAAAAGAAAACGAAAGACAGAGTGTAGGGCGCCTGCACACAACACCATGCGTTGATGCCATGTGTGCATATGTGCAGGCACCCAACACCACGTCCATACAAAAACATAGTACAATCCATAGTACAAAGACAGAGTGTAGGGCGCCTGCACACAACACCATGCGTTGATGCCATGTGTGCATATGTGCAGGCACCCAACACCACGTCCATACAAAAACATAGTACAATCCAGATACAAATTCAGCTTTTACAGAGGCCAGTTTCGAATTGCAGCCATCCGTAGGTGCCCTTTGAGAGCAGTTTTGAAGGAGCCAAGGGATTCACATGTCTTAATGACTGTTGGTAGGGCGTTCCACATTTTGGTCGCATAGGAGCGAAAAGAATTTAGTCCCTTGTTTGTGCCGAATCTGGGTTGTACATGGTTTGTTGCACTCCCTCTGGTGTTGTGGGTGTGGACTTCGTTTACATTAAGGAAGTATTTAGACAGGTACATGGGTATCTTGGTGGTGTATCTAATCTTGTGGACCAGACCCATTGCAAGATGCTGTACTCTGTCGTCGACCCTAAGCCATCCCAGCCTGTCAAAGTGGGCAGGGGTGAGGTGGGTTCGGGGGGTGAGGCCAAGTAGGAGCCTGACCAGTTTGTTTTGGGAGGTCTGGAGCCTTGTTTTAAGGGCCTTTGAGGTGCTGTGGTACCAGGAGGTGGATGCATAGTCAAAGAAACCTTGTACAAGGGCTCCTGTTAAGGTCTTCAAGGTGTTTTTGTCGACCAGTGAGGAGATCCTGTAGAGGAATCTTGTTCTTTGATTGACTTTTTTGATTACGTTGGTGGCCATCTTATCACCGGAAAGATTGGCCTCCAGGATGGAACCTAGGTAGGTAATTTGATCCTTCCGTGTGATAATATCATCACCAACTCTAACCAAGAAGCCATCTGCCTTTTTGAGATTACTATTTGATCCGAAGAGAATGGATTCAGTTTTTCCCAGGTGTAAGGATAGTTTGTTATCAGCGAGCCAGGTGCAGATTCTACCGAGTTCAGAGCTGAGGGTCTTTTCAACCTGCAGTTTGTTCCTGTCCGAGACCAGCAGTGCTGAGTCGTCTGCGAACAGGAACAAGTTGCAGTCACAAGCTGAAGTCATGTCGTTTACATATATTAGGAACAGTAAAGGCCCTAGTATGCTTCCTTGTGGGACGCCACAGCTCACTGGGAGGGGGGGGGACAGTGTTCCGTTCACTTCCACCATCTGTTCTCTCCCCTCCAGGTAGGATTGCATCCAGCTCACTGATGTGCTATCAAAACCAATAGCTTTAAGCTTGTTAACCAGTATGGAGTGGTTCACGGTGTCAAAAGCCTTTTGGAGGTCCAGCATGACCATGCCGCAGTATTTTCCAGCATCCACCTCGTGTTTGATGTGGTCGCTCAAATAGAGAAGGCATGTGTCAGTGGAGTGGGATGTTCTGAAACCAGATTGGAACTCGTACAACAATTTATTAGTGGCAAGATACTTTTCAACCTGTTCATAGACTATTTTTTCCATCACTTTCGAGATGGAGCTTAGAATAGAAATAGGGCGGTAGTTGCCGGGTTCTAATTTGCTCCCTTTTTTGTACAGGGGGGTTACTTTGGCCAGTTTAAAATCTCTGGGGACCTGTCCTTGTTTGATGGAGAGGTTAACTATGTGGGTGATGACTGGAGCTATGGAAATGGCTGAGTCTCTGAGAAATTTGGAGGGAATATTGTCATGGCCAGTGGCCTTGTGGGGTTGGAGGGCACTCAGTTTCTTAAGTACCTCCTCAGTTGTTACCATTGTCATTTTAAAATCATCTTTACAAACACCTAGGTTTTTGTAGAAGCCTTTGATGTGCTCTACACCAAAACGCCCAGAGTGGGAGGGCAGTTTGTTAACCAGCATTGTTGCAATGTTTGTAAAGAAGATGTTCAAGTGATTGGCTACATCAACCTTGTCAGTGATGAGGGTGTTATTTGATTTGATGTTTATGTTAGTAAACCTGGTTTTAAGTTTCTGACCACAGCCTAGTTGGTTGTTTAGTAGCTTCCAGAGCTCCCGAGGATTGTTTTTGATTTCCTCGGCTTTATCATTGATAAAGTTACTTTTGGCTGATTTGGTCATGGCAATTACACCGTTTCTTAGCTTGTTACATTGGGTTTTAAGGATGCACAGTTTGGTTTGGAGATCACTGTCGAAGCGCTTAGCTAGCTTGGACTTGCATTTAAGAAGTTCAGAGCATTTGTTGTCTCTGGCTTTCATTGCAGTCAGTATGTCCGAATTCATCCATGGCTCCGAGCGGGTTTTGACCCTGATGGTTCTCAGAGGAGCCATGTTGTTTAGTACTGTTGTAAATTTGGTTTTAAAGCCAAGCCATGCTTCTTCGACTAGTGAGCTCCTGAGCACATCGGACCAATCCAGTCTCTCCAGTTCTAGGTTAAAGGCCTCACTAGAGTAGGTTTTGAGGTCCCTAGATATGACTGTTTTGTGACAGTCAAATTTTAGTTTCTGTATTTTGCGGGTACAGAAAATCATAAAATGATCACTGAGCCCACATACAATAACCCCTTTCTTGGAGATTCTGGATTTGTCCGAGGTCAGAATGAGATCAATGACAGTTTGAGTAGAATCACACACTCTTGTGGGTTGGGTAATTAGCTGGCTGAAACCATGCAGATCACAGAGCCGACTAAACGATTTAAACACAGGCACTTCCTTACGATGCATGTCCGTATTCCAGTCGCCAATCAGGATTTTCTCTACAGATTCCTCCCCAGCTAAGCACCCCTCAAGAATATCATAGAACCCGTGCTGATCAGGCGGTCTATAGACGGTGCCAACTAGTACTGATTTAGCATTTTTGAAAATTAATTCAACCCACGTTGACGTGCTGCTTCTGCTGCTGCCGCATCCAACCATCCATCACCCTTTCTCGTTGTTTTCCTCGTTGTTTTTTTTTCCAAACATGTCCAGACACAATCCGATCCAGTCTCGCGTCTCACCTTATAGATACGCGAGACTAGATCGATGAGGTTAGTGGTATGTCTGGACATGTTTGGAGCGGCACACGACAATCGACAATAATGTTGATTATGCAAGATCATTTCCTCAAAGCCTAGTTGCCCCCCCCCCCCCCCCCGTTACTGCGATTGTAGCTCGAATCACAGAATGAGTTCAATGAGCGTAGGGAGAGGGCACATATGGGGCTACGATTGAGGCTGATTTATATTTTCTAACAACTTAGGAGAGAGACTGACCACGATGCAGGCAGAAGAAAGTTTCCAAGTCCGTTTTATGATCACATATGTGCATCAAGACTCTCTGCTTTCATAAGAAAAAAACTAATACTGTAATTGCGAATGCAATGAGCACTTACTATGAGACCTAGCAGATCACGTCTGTCTGTCTGTCTGTCTGTCTGTCTGTCTGTCTGTCTGTGTGTGTGTGTGTGTCTGTCTGTCCCGCTTACTGTATATGTGGACCTGGCCCTTTTGTGCCCATATATGGAGCTGAGTGATTTGTGAGTCATGGTGACATGAGTGTGATGGCGTGGTCCTGCTTTGGGGACTCCTTATATGGTTATGGCTGAGTCATGGTGACATGAGTGTGATGGCGTCTTTTGTGACCATATATGGAGCTGGCGTGGTCCAAGCACTAACTATGACACCCTGCAGATCATGTCTGTAATTTATTCTAATTGTTATTGCAATTTACGATCTGCGTTCGCTTTCCGCGTTCGCGCGTCTTACTCGTAATAATAAAAATCACACCCCTGTGAAGTGAGCAGTGCAATGTTGTGAAGTGAGCAGTGCAACATTGCACTGCTCACTTCACTGGGGTGTGATTTCTATTATTACAGTATTAGTATTTTTCTTATGAAAGCAGAGAGTATTCTGTTTCATACGGTATATAGTATGTACATGTCGCTATAGGCCTTATTTTGTGAATATTTAGTTGTTAGGTCCATGCTTTCTCTAAAATTATCTTTTTCAGAGAACTTTAGAGATGGCATGGGCCTGAATAACTATTATTCACAAAATAAGGCCTATAGCGACATGTACATACTATATACCGTATGAAACAGTAGACTCTCTGCTTTCATAAGAAAAATACTAATACTGTAATAATAATAAAAATCACACCCCTGTGAAGTGAGCAGTGCAATTGCACTGCTCACTTCACAGGGGTGTGATTTTTCTGGGTGGTATTTTTCTTATGAAAGCAGAGAGTCTACTGTTTCATACGGTATATAGTATGTACATGTCGCTATAGGCCTTATTTTGTGAATAATAGTTCTTCGGGTCCATGCCTTCTCTAAAGTTCTCTGGTGGGCGCAAGCTGCATTCAATAGCCAATTAGTGACAAACTGTATATGTGTACAATGTGTACTGTTTTCCTCCTAAAAGTAGACATTCAGGGCTTTCATTCGGTATATGGTTTGTATAGGATATTATTTGTGCTCAATTTTATATCGGTCTTTTGAACTAAAAAAACTGAACTGAAATGTCTGTCAACTTCAGGCCTCCATATCTCTGTTGTTTTTTTTCACAAGCAGCGTGCAGGCAAAAGCAGGTGTTAGAAAAAGGTCAATATCTCCAGAATGGAAGATGGTAGAATCATAAATTTTTTTTAAAATTGAAGTGGACAAGTTATGCTTTCTTTTGATTTATGCGGTGTGATTCTCGCTATAAGAGGCCCCTCGCTGTGGGCCCCCAAAAAAGTTCAAAAATCCCAATGTTAATCCCCTTAGCACTGGAAATCCTTGGTCCACTAGAACCTGTAGCATTGTATGTGTTAATAATTAAAAAAGGCTCAGCCCATGATGCGTCCAGTGGCTTTATAGTTAGGCTATAGGCTGCTCAGATCTGGACTGGACTTATTTATGTTTTGGAATAGAACCGGCGGACCTCTGTACTGTAGACGCGCAGATGCATGCATTGTTTATTGATGATTAAGCCTACAACAATTTATTTATATTGTTAAATGTTGCTTTAACAAGTTTGTCTTTTAAAAATGAGCATAAATAAATTTATACCATTCGTCTACCAACTTTAATTATGTAGCCTATACATGCATAATACATTTGGGGTAGCCTATTAAAAAAATAAAATAAAAAAATCAACAACCGTTAATTAACACTAGAAGGTCTGAAATAAAATAATAATAAATAATAAATAATAATGCCATCGGCTACCCGGCTGGAAAATTAACCGTTAGATACATATGTATCTATATGTATATATTCTATTGTCTTCATCTATATGTATATATTCTATTGTCTTCATCTATATGTATCTATTCTATTGTTTCATCTATATGTATATATTCTATTGTCTTCATCTATATGTACGTATATATTCTATTGTCTTCATCTCCACAGAGAGACATTCAGAAACACACCTGGACAGAAGACATTCAGTCAAACCACACCTGGACACAGTAAGACTGGACACATTTTACACCAACATTTTATTTCAATGAATGAAATGTTTAAACAGCAGCAGACTCATCAGATTAAAAATACTCGTTTAGACTAAAAAAACCGATCCAATCTTGTTTATTTTAGCCAATTATCTCCTTTTTTTCTTTTACAAATTCAGATTTTCTGTAGGATATATACATAGCAGTTCTAATGCTATGGATTGTTCAATGTAAAGTTGTAGATGAAGCATAATGTTTAACATGTATTAATTGTCTCCTCATATCAGATGTCCGTCTGCCGGAGTATTTAAAGGTCTATAGGGTCACTTTGGACGGTCTTGAACATGTGGCATACGTCACTGAAGAGCCCTCCTCCCTCTCCGACATCTACACAGACCTCCACCTATCAGCGGGAGGGAGTGAAGGGGTTAATCAGCAACATGAGGTGTGGCAGCTTGAGACCGCCTCCAGCATGAAGACCCTCTATGACGTCCTAATCAAGTGCCGTTCCATCTTTAAGACCCTCCTCCCTGGCAGAGACACACCCAGCAGCAGAGTTCTGACCAATGGCATCGCTGGCATCGGGAAGACATTCTCCGTGCGTAAGTTCGCTCTGGACTGGGCGAGAGGTTTGGAGAACCAAGACATCAATCTCCTGGTTCTCTTCGCATTCCGGGAGCTGAACTTGGTCCGAGATCAGCAGCACAGTCTTCTCTCACTGATCCATGTTTTCCATCCAACGTTAGAGAAGGTCACAGCAGAGCAGCTCGCTGCCTGGAAAGTTGGCTTCATCTTCGATGGTCTCGATGAAAGCAGGTTTCCGCTGAAATTCCAGAACATTGACGTCGATTCTGACGCCTTCGACAACAATGACGTCGTCTCTGATGTCACGGTGACATCATCGGTGGGCCTGCTGTTGACAAACCTCATCAAGAGGAATCTGCTCCCCTCGGCTCTCCTCTGGATAACCACCAGACCTGCAGCAGCCTATCAGATCCCTCCTGAATGCGTTGACATGGTGACAGAAATACGAGGGTTCACAGACCCCCAGAAGGAGGAGTTCTTCAGGAAGATGTTCAGTGATGATGAGGAGCTGGCCAGCATCATCATCTCACACGTGAAGACATCAAAGAGCATCCACATCATGTGTCACATCCCAGTCTTCTGTTGGATGACCGCTACCGTTGTGGAGGACCTGGTGAAGACAGGCAAGAGAGGACAGCTGCCCAAGAACCTGACCGGGATGTTCAGCCTCTTCATATCGCTCATGATAAAAAAGATGATGACGAAGTATGGCGAGACTGACAGGGATGTTCTTCTGCAGCTGTGCCTGCTGGCGTTTGTACATCTGGAGAAAGGCAGCCTCATGTTCTACCAAGAAGACCTGGAAGAGTGTGGTCTCGATGTGAACCACGCCGCGCTGTACTCGGGAGTGTGCACAGAGATCTTCAAAGAAGAGACCGTTCGATCTCAGAGAAAGATCTACAGCTTTGTTCATCTGAGCATCCAGGAGTTCCTGGCTGCAGTCTACCTGATGCACTGTTTCACACAGGAGAACATGAAGGTACTGAAGACATTCCTGGGAGATGATGTCAGTTCCTTGGAGGACTTCCTGCAGAGAGCCAGCGAAAAAGCCCTGAAGAGTAAGAACGGCCACCTGGACCTCTTTGTCCGCTTCCTTCATGGCCTCTCGCTGGAGTCCAACCAGAGTCTGTTAGGAGGCCTGCTGGGTCACACAGAGAACAGTCCAGAGAGCATCCAGAGAGTCATCAACAACCTGAAGCAGATGGAAATGGAAGATGTGAGTCTCTCTCCTGACAGATTCATCAACATCTTCCACTGTCTGATGGAGATGAACGACCTCTCAGTACATCAGGAGATCCAACAGTACCTGAAGTCAGCGGACAGATCAAAGACAGAACTGTCTCAGAGCCAGTGTTCAGCTCTGGCCTTCATTCTGCTGACGTCAGAGGAGGTTCTGGAGGAGTTTGACCTGCACCAATACAAGGCGCCAGCAGCAACACTATTGGAGTCGAGATTCAGACTACTCCCAGCTGTGAGGAACAGCAGAAAGGCTCGGTTAGTAGTCATGTGGATAGAAAACCTGTTAGAATCAATCTACCATCACACCTAATTACTATAATAATAATCAGGTCTCAAAGTGTGTGGGTGTGGGTGTGGGTGTGGGTGTGGGTGTGGGTGTGGGTGTGTGTGTGTGTGTGTGTGTGTGTGTGTGTGTTGCCTAAATGGAACTGACTGACACTCACAGAGAACAAAGTAAAAAGAATAAATAAGATAACATTCATAGATCAATCAATGCAAGTTACACACTGTAGTATTAAACCATTTTGGGCGGGAAACCCCTTTTGGTGTTAGCATTATGTTATGCTTTAGCTATTGAAAAATAGCAGATCTACAAGCTCATAGCGCGCCACTCGGTGGCACGCTATGAGCTTGTAGGTCTGCTATTTTAATCGAAGAACGACTGACATAGAAACATAGCTTTTTCAGAAAACTGTCAGGATGTAGAAGACATTTTTAGAATCTGATCTCAGGTCAGAATGGGTGATTATCTGTCTTTTACTTTGATGTTTTCTGGTTCCCTGTTCTTATATGACCTGTCAATATCTGACCATCTAGACTGTTCTTATCTGACCAACTAGACATTGGTACATTTATATTACACTTTATAGTTCATTTCATTGAACATGAATTTGATCTAATCTGTGTTGATGATCACTGATTTTACATCATCTACATTTACAGACTTGTTGGCTGTAAACTCCAAACGGTAGAATATGAGATTGTGGCTTCAGCTCTCAGCTCTAATCCTTCACATCTGAGAGAATTGGACATCAGTTATAATGACATAGAGGATCCATCCATGGACCTGCTCTCTGCTGCATTGAAGAGTCCAAACTGTCATCTGGAGATACTGAGGTCACATTATTATTTACATTAGTTCTGTTTTTTTTATTTATAGTTTGATTCTTAATAATAAGAGTGTTAATAAAGTTGACATCATGGTATCCCACTGATTAGAATAATAATATGGTCAGAGTTTGTGTTGTCTAGTTCACACTCTCACATCACAATGCTACGGTACAGTAACTACAATATGTGATCCATCATGGCTGCTAGGGGATTATCATTATCAATGCTACGGTACAGTAACTACAATATGTGATCCATCATGGCTGCTAGGGAATTATCATTATCAATGCTACGGTACAGTAACTACAATATGTGATCCATCATGGCTGCTAGGGAATTATCATTATCAATGCTACGGTACAGTAACTACAATATGTGATCCATCATGGCTGCTAGGGAATTATCATTATCAATGCTACGGTACAGTAACTACAATATGTGATCCATCATGGCTGCTAGGGAATTATCATTATCAATGCTACGGTACAGTAACTACAATATGTGATCCATCATGGCTGCTAGGGAATTATCATTATCAATGCTACGGTACAGTAACTACAATATTTGATCCATCATGGCTACTAGGGGATTATCATTATGTGAACTAATGGGGTACAGTGATTACAGTATGTAGTCATGTTGGCACGCACACACACACACACACACACACACACACACACACACACACACACACACAGTTCCTATGTTGGAAGATTAAGATTATGATGATTTACTTCACATTATCCCTGCCTTCTCTTTCCATCTCTTGGGGTCTTTACTCCAAAACTGTGATATTCAGTCCAGATATTTGATGTGTAATTACAGACTTGCTGGCTGTACCTTCACACAGACAGGATTTGAAGTTCTGCTCTCAGCTCTCAGCTCTAATCTTCTCCATCTGAAAGAATTGGACCTCAGTTTCATCTGCCTGCAGGAATCACAACTGCTCCAGCTCTCTGCGTTACTGAAGAGTCCACAGTGTGGACTGCAGATCCTGGGGTAAAGAATGTGTGTTCTCTCTGTGTGGATCTCTACTTGAACATCAACACAGCACTTTGTTAAATGTGTATTTCTCTGCAGGTTGTCAGGCTGTGGAGTCACAGAGGAAGGCTGTTCTTCTCTGGCTTCAGCTGTGACCTCCAACCCCTCCTCCCAGCTGAAACAGCTGGACTTGAACTTCAGCCACTTAGGAGACTCTGCTCTGAAGAAGCTGTCTGCTGCCCTGGAGACTGTCAAGTGAGTAGACTTGTGTAGAGCGGCCGTCAAAGGTTCCAGGTTAAATTCCCGGCTCCTCCTGGCTGCTACATGTCGAAGTGTCCTTGAGCAAGACTCTCTGAACCCCTAACAGCTCCCGATGAGCAAGCATGTTTTCCTCTGCCATCGGTGGGTGAATGTGAACTACATTGTAATGTAAAGCGCTTTATGAATGCAGTTTCCCATATTATCATATCATATTACCATATGATCCATGGTTCATTCTAGAGTAGATAGTGTCTATGTTCCATGGTACTATAACATAGATTAATATACAGTAGATAGTGTCTATGTTCCATGGTTCTATAACATAGATTAATATACAGTAGATAGTGTCTATGTTCCATGGTTCTATAATATAGATTAATATACAGTAGATAGTGTCTATGTTCTATAACATAGATTAATATACAGTAGATAGTGTCTATGTTCCATGGTTCTATAACATAGATTAATATACAGTAGATAGTGTCTATGTTCCATGGTTCTATAACATAGATTAATATACAGTAGATAGTGTCTATGTTCCATGGTTCTATAATATAGATTAATATACAGTAGATAGTGTCTATGTTCCATGGTTCTATAACATAGATTAATATACAGTAGATAGTGTCTATGTTCCATGGTTCTATAACATAGATTAATATACAGTAGATAGTGTCTATGTTCCATGGTTCTATAACATAGATTAATATACAGTAGATAGTGTCTATGTTCCATGGTTCTATAATATAGATTAATATACAGTAGATAGTGTCTATGTTCTATAAAATAGATTAATATACAGTAGATAGTGTCTATGTTCCATGGTTCTATAATATAGATTAATATACAGTAGATAGTGTCTATGTTCCATGGTTCTATAATATAGATTAATATACAGTAGATAGTGTCTATAGTGTAGCCTTTCCCTTGTCCGGAGAAGCACAGATGCGAGAAAGGAAAAATAAGAAGAAGCTAAGCTAGTGTGCGAGTTACGTTACGCAAAGATGAAGCGAACTATTGTTGATTTTTTTAGGAAGCCACCGCCTGCTGTTCTAAATGAAGTCAATAGTGTAGTCGCTGACGCTGTTGACATTGTCGTTGATAACAGCGATGCCGACGAGAATGCCAACAGACCACCTGTAGCTAAGAAACCAAAGAGAGCATATTGCTTTAGGAAAGAATGGCTAAAGGAATTTGTGGCTCAGTGCTACATTATGTATTGCGTTATATATATTGTCTGTGCTCCTTACTTTTTTGGTATGTGCTCCTAATCTTTTGCTAGTGCTCCTAACTTTTTAATTTGGGAGCACTGGTGCTACCAAGAAAAAAAGTTAATTTCGAGCCCTGACCAGACCCGTTACCTTTCACATACAAATGGGAAAGAATAAGACTGTCACGACCCACATGCATTCATATCACACGTATACAAATAACATGCACAGAAAATAAAGCACAACGACATTAATAATGTGCTTTTGTCACAAGTGTTATAAATAATATCTCTAATTGAACACAGAGAAAGACTGTTGGTTTGAACTAGAAACATGTGCTCCTCAGAACACAGGTCTCCGCCAGGACGGGTAGCTTATTGTGGGCCAGCAATGTTTCACAGGCAATCGTTCATGATTTGAAGCATTTTGTTCCTCAATCTAATCCAAATCTGAGAGATCCGTCTTAATCACATGACCATAGCGATATGGTACCAATGTGTGTGATGTTTGGACATAGTCTTAATCACATGACCATAGAGATATGGTACCAATGTGTGTGATGTTTGGACAGAGTCTTAATCACATGACCATAGAGATATGGTACCAATGTGTGTGATGTTTGGACAGAGTCTTAATCACATGACCACAGAGATATGGTACCAATGTGTGTGATGTTTGGACAGAGTCTTAATCACATGACCATAGAGATATGGTACCAATGTGTGTGATGTTTGGACAGAGTCTTAATCACATGACCACAGAGATATGGTACCAATGTGTGTGATGTTTGGACAGAGTCTTAATCACATGACCACAGAGATATGGTACCAATGTGTGTGATGTTTGGACAGAGTCTGTGGGAGAATGATGACAAAATGTGTTTAGTAAATATTTGGTGGGACTAAAACAGGCCGATGTGAGACATTAAGCAGCAGGTTTTGACTTGATTCATTGTTGTTCTACTTCCTACAGTGTGAATCATGGAGGAGAACACTGGACTAAACCTCAACGCTGTGAGTCTGTCTGTCTGTCTGTCTGTCTGTCTGTCTGTCTGTCTGTCTGTCTGTTCCAGGGGGTCCGTGGATGGTTCCAGGGGTCCGTGGAGGGTTCCAGGGGTCCGTGGGGGGTTCCAGGGGTCTGTGGGTCGTTCTTCGATTTTTCAAAAATAGCAGACCTACGAGCTTGTAGATCTGCTATTTTTCAATGGCTAAAGCATAACATAATGCTAACACCAAAAAGGGTTCCCGCCCAAAATGGGTTAAACACTTTATCCATATTTTATATGTTGGCTATTTAAAAATAGCAGATCTACAAGCTCGTAGCGCATCACTGCGTGCCGCGCTTTGAGCTTGTACATCTGATACTGTGTGTGTGTGTGTGTGTGTGTCCTTGGAGGGTTCCAGGGGGTCTGTGGGCGGTTCCAGGAGGTCCTTGGGCGGTTCCAGGGGTCCGGGGGGGGTTCCAGGGGTCTGTGGGGGGTTCCAGGGGTCCGTGGGGGGTTCCAGGGGTCCGTGGGGGGTTCCAGGGGTCTGTGGGGGGTTCCAGGGGTCTGTGGGGGGTTCCAGGGGGTCTGTGGGGGGTTCCATGGGTCCGTGGGGGTTTCCAGGGGTCTGTGGGGGGTTCCAGGGGTCTGTGGGGGTTCCAGGGGTCTGTGGGGGTTCCAGGGGTCTGTGGGGGGTTCCAGGGGGTCTGTGGGGGGTTCCAGGGGTCCGTGGGGGTTTCCAGGGGTCTGTGGGGGGTTCCAGGGGTCCGTGGGGGGTTCCAGGGGTCTGTGGGGGGTTCCAGGGGGTCTGTGGGGGGTTCCAGGGGTCCGTGGGGGGTTCCAGGGGTCTTTGGGGGGTTCCAGGGGTCCGTGGGGGGTTCCAGGGGTCCGTGGAGGGTTCCAGGGGTCTTTCTCACTGCGTGCCGCGCTTTGAGCTTGTACATCTGATACTGTGTGTGTGTGTGTGTGTGTGTGTGTGTGTGTGTGTGTGTGTGTGTGTGTGTGTGTGTGTGTGTGTGTGTGTGTGTGTGTGTGTGTGTGTGTGTGTGTGTGTGTGTGTGTGTGTGTGTGTGTGATCGTGCACATATCATTCAGTGAAGGATGTATTTAATGTGTACTGTGTTGTTTTCTCATCAGATTTCCAACGTCTCACTCTGGACACAAACACAGCACACTGTGAACTCTCTCTGTCTGAGAACAACAGGAAGGTGACCCGTCAGGATGGTCAGGGTCATTCATATCCTGATCATCCTGACAGGTTTGATACATGGCCTCAGGTCCTGAGTTCAGAGAGTCTAGATGAACGCTGCTACAGTGAGGTACAGTTCAGTGGACGGGTTGGGATAGGAGTGACTGACGGAGACATCAGTAGGAAAGGAGGCGGTCTGGACTGTCGGCTTGGATGGATTGAACGGTCCTGGTGTCTGTTCTGTACTGATGGTGAAGGTTACGCTGTCAGACACAATAGTAAGAAGACTGTCCTTCCTATCCGTGCCTCTGGCTCCAACAGAGTAGCCGTATATCTGGACCGTCCCGCTGGGACTCTGTCCTTCTACAGAGTGTTAGAGGACACTCTGACTCACCTGTACACCGTCCAGAACACGTTCACTGAACCGCTCTACGCTGGGTTCTATGTTGACTCTGACTCCTCTGTGTCTCTGTGTGAGGACAGACAGGCTGTGAGGACAGACAGACAGGCTGTGAGGACAGACAGACAGACAGGCTGTGAGGACAGACAGACAGACAGACAGACAGACAGACAGGCTGTGAAGACAGACAGACAGGCTGTGAGGACAGACAGACAGACAGACAGGCTGTGAGGACAGACAGACAGTGTGTTGTATCATAATGTAATAATCAGGAACAGGTGTGGTGGGGGGGGTGTTTACATAATCAATATGTTGTGGTTTCCAATCACCTCAAGGGAACATGCACACACACACACACACACACACACACACACACACACACACAGTGTGATGTGCATCCAGATGGTTCAAATGCAACCAAATGGACCGCGACGGGGCACGGCACCTCCGATAAACATCCACCCAATCCACTTCTCTCCACCTGAGTCGTTCCCTGAGAGACAAAGACTTTGAGAAGCTGTCCAGTGTGTCGCAGCGTGAGCTTGTAGAGCGGCTATTTTGTGTAAAAACTGTCATTACGACCGCATCAAGGCCCGCCAAATGTTTTATTCCAAAGACTGACTAAAACTAAAATAGAAATGTGCTGCCCAAAACAACACTGTTGTCACAATGCTGTTATCTTATATAACTATATATTTGTTGTTATATTTGAGATGTGTTGATTAAAAAACATATTTACATTTCATGCTGTTGAACGCCTTCTTTGACCCTCCTATGACCCTTCTTTGAGGAGCGCTAGTCCCTCCTATGAGCAGCTTTTCAGGGTGAGTGTGACCCTCCTATGAGCAGCTTTTCAGGGTGAGTGTGACCCTCCTATGAGCAGCTTTTCAGGGTGAGTGTGACCCTCCTATCAGCAGCTTTTCAGGGTGAGTGTGACCCTCCTATCAACAGCTTTTCAGGGTGAGTGTGACCCTCCTATCTGCAGCTTTTCAGGGTGAGTGTGACCCTCCTATCAGCAGCTTTTGTAAGAATGTAATTAGATGTAATTACTTACCTCTGTCATCGGTGTGTGTGTGTGTGTGTGTGTGTGTGTGTGTGTGTGTGTGTGTGTGTGTGTGTGTGTGTGTGTGTGTGTGTGTGTGTGTGTGTGTGTGTGTGTAATGCACATGTAGTAAATCGCCTTGGATAAAGGTGCTATATAAATGCACCATTTACATACAGTACATGTGAGGGACTTCATATATATATTTTTTATTTATAGTTTATTTTAAACCAAAAAGGCTCTTTCACTCACTTATGCCGCAGTGTGCCAGTGATCATCCTCCTTATTTGTGCCAATGTTGGCACTGGGGCCTAAGGTTGCCTATATAGACAATTTTAAAATAGCCAATTACAATTGTAGCAGCTTTTCAGGATGAGTGTGACCCCCCTCTGAGTAGCTTTTCAGGGTGAGTGTGACCCGCCTCTGAGTAGCTTTTCAGGGTGAGTGTGACCCTCCTATGGGCAGCTTTTCAGGGTGAGTGTGACCCTCCTATGAGCAGCTTTTCAGGGTGAGTGTGACCAGAACCCAAACATTGAAGCTAAAAGTGAGGGCAGAAAGATTGAAGACTGAAACGGTGTGGACACAACATTGCGATTGGCCGGAATGACATTCCGGATGATTTGATTGGTTGAACACGGAAAGTGATGAATGATAAGAGCGCCCCTCACTTCACACGGGTGTGATTTTTCTTTTTCCTAACCCATTTTGGCCTGACAGTTTTCTGACTAATCTTATGTTTCTGTGTGCTCAATATTTCATGTCAAGGACCCCAAAGTTATATGTAATTGGCCACCGACCCCCATCTGAACATATGTTGTTCCAGGGACCTCCCCAGAAGCAAAGATTTGAGTTAAAATGTTCACTCTGTAATAATATATATTCAAATATTTGAGGCACATTTTCACGATTTTTCAAAAATAGCAGATCTACAAGCTCATAGCGCGGCACTCGGTGCCGCGCTATGAGCTTGTATAGATCTGCTATTTTTCAATAGCTAAAGTATAACATAATGCTTAAAACAACAAAAGGGGTTCCTGCCCAGAATGGGTTAATGAAAGATGTTATACTTCCATGTGTAACCATCATACCATGCGTTGTTACACTTTAAACTCCAGCTTCTCGCTCAAATGTTTTCAAAAACATTTTTCAGGGCAATGTTTAATTTTTAATAAACATAAACATTGTTCAGCTGTAAATGAACATTGCGTGTGTGTTTACGTCGTGGCTGTCATGTTGGAAACGGCAGTAAATCAAGCTGGGCGCAGCTGGTGCTCCGAGGCTTTGATTAGGCATCGGTCTGTGTAAGGGCCGATTCATACTCCTATTTTAGAGCCGAATAAAAGTCGGTTCGGCGCTGTAGAACTAGAGCCTACAATTTGACGTCATTTGAGGTTCGGGGGGGGGGGTGAAGTGTGAAGTGAGGGGCGCTAATATATTAAAGTAATCAAAACTCATGTTGATTATTAGGTGATGTAAAACAAACGGTGTCAAAACAAACATTACATTCTCTTTATTGTTAATGGCATTTCGTGTTTGTGTTTAGGGACAAGATGACGTACATTTTCCCTTCGTTGTCAAGGGTTGGGGTTAGTGGTGTAATGGCGTTTTTAAAACAAACACTGAACTAAAAACAATCATTAAACCTGTAAATATATACTCAAAAACATTAAGGAAGTATCTAGACAGGTACATGCTATCTTGGTGATGTATTGAATCTTGTGGACCAGACCCTTGCTAGATGCTGAACTCTGTCGTCGACCCTAAAGCCATCCAGCCTGTCAAAGTGGGCACTGGGTAGGGGTGAGGTGGGTTCGGTTCGGGGGGTGAGGTCAAGTAGAGAGAGAGAGAGAGAGGGAGAGAGGAAGGACAGGCCAGTTCTGATGAGTCAGATTAACTGACTGTAGTTTAAACTGTAGTTTTACAATGAGTCCACTAGGTGGTGGACAATGAACACATTACATTTATCGGGACAGAATTAGACATTTTCTTTTCTGACACTGGACTGTGAGAATGATGGAGTCTAGTAAGGTTTGGGGGAGAGAGACAGAGAGAGAGAGATGCGGACCTGGCGCCGCCCACAGGCTGAGAATAGTGCCTATAAAACCAGCTATAAAAAGGAAAACCAACGCGAGAGAGAAAGAGAGTTGAGACGTCATCCATCAACGTTATGAAGAAGTTGTGACTGCCTATAAGTTCAACTAAACTAAACATGGTTAGTAAAAATGCCTTTGATTATGTAATCTGTTTAATTAAACATGTATTTAATTAACAGATAGTTATGATACAATTGGAACAGCAATTCAATTAAGACTTTTCTGCCCAAAGATATCTGTGTTTAACAATTAACAGCCCATCCAATGAACAGAAATTAAGCACAGTGTTGGTAAATGTAGCCTTTGAAATAGCAATTTCTTCAGTGACTTGCATTGTTGATTTCTAACATGCAGGGCAGGCCCTTATTGCTGTTTCTCAGTTGATCATGTGTGTGTTATTTTGTGGTTAATGTTAAAAGTGAAAAGAAGGCTTATACTTAGACTGGTTTAGGCACCAACACTTATTGACTCACATTGGCTGTTTGTTCAGAACTAAGATGTTTCCTTCCCGGTCATTACTGAGTCAGTGAGGGTGCAGTCAGTAATACTGACTGCACCCTCACCTGTGGTATACTTTCAACCAACTGTAAACTACATTACATTGCATAATCTCTCTCTCTCTCTCTCTCTCTCTCTCTCTCTCTCCCTCTATCTCTCTCTAAACAAGAACTGCACACACACACACACACACACACACACTTTGCATATTTTGCAACTATGATTTGACTACCGTATTTGATAAAGTTGACATACCGGTATCTGTATAGGCCTACACGGCTGTAGCTTTTCTTAATAATGCTACATTTGAGATAGACTACGTATAGGCTATAGGCTTTTTGCCAGAGCACATCAGCATCTATATACATTTCACACACGTAATATACAACCAGTTGCACTGCTTTAGTTACAAAGGTTTAAGATACGAAGCCATATCGATCCCCAGAGGCAAATTCAAGACACCAAAGACTTTTATTATTACTATTATTATGTATGCATGGTATAGGTATACTGGATGTTGATGGTGAGGTAATTAAGATATGTTTCAATGTCTGGTTACACAGCCATCAAACAAGACTGTCTTGTCAAACCATGCGACTTCCATTGGAAATGCATTGGAGCGGCCATTAAACACAGACAAGACACAAGACAAGACGGGTGTCTTTTAGGTGTGAACGAGGCCTATAACCCCTTCTTCTCCAACAAAATAACACACCATCAACTAAGAAACAGGCACAGCAAGGCCATGTTAGAAATCAACAATGCAAGTAGTCTCTTCATGCTACATTTACAACGTGCTGGAAATGAGAAAAGTCTTCATTAAATTGCTGTTCCAACTGTGTCATTCTAACTGTCTGTCTGTCTGTCTGTCTCCTCCATCTCTATGAAGATCAACCTCATAGGAGGGTTGGTTGGTCTCCTCTCTTCCTTAGGAGGGTTCGGGGGTCTCCTCTCCTCCCTGCTGCGTCCCATCTCTCTCCTGCAGGCTGCCTGTCTTTCTCAGGTCAGTGTTTTCATTTTGTCGACTAAAGAAAAAAAAATACATTTTTTTCACTGAGGAAAACAAAATAAAAACTAAGCTATGATGATGAAGACTAAATATATTGAGGATTTCGTCAACAAATAATTTAAACCTAGACTAAAATGTTAGGGAGGGGCTAGTGGACGAGAGATCTAATGGAACTAAAAGACAAGTCATTTCATGCTTGAGCAGATCTACAAGCTCACAGCGTGTTGTGAGCTTGTAGATCGGCTATTTTCAGCATGTAAAAAAGTCTAAAATCAGCCATTATAGGAAAATACATTTTTAGTCAACTAAAATCTGTGTATGTACCTACCGTAGTCGACTAAAACTAGACCAACACGAAAACATTTCGGATGACTAAAATGCGTCTAAAAACGGAAATGGATTCAAAAGACTAAAACTGAATGAAAATGTGCTGTGAAACATGGACCGTTCTGTGTGCAGGTGGTGGGTGTGTTAGATCAAAATGTGCTGTGAAACATGGACCCTTCTGTGCAGGTGGTGGGTGTGCTGGCGTTGGGGCTGCTGTGTGCGCTGGTCCTCTGTGTGGCCCGGCTGTTGGCCCGTCACGCCTGGTTCTGCCACAGGCTGTCCTGTTTCAGCACGCCCCCCACACACTCCTGGCTGCTGGGACACCTGGGACAGGTGAGGCACACGCACGCACGCACGCACGCACACACACACACACACACACACACACACGCACGCACGCACGCACGCACGCACGCAAACCAGAAAAGTGGGCAGCAAAACATTGTGGGCACTATGGAAATCTGGGCAACCAAAACAGTGTATACACACACACACACACACACACACACACACACACACACACACACACACACACACACACACACACACACACACACACACACACACACACACACACACACACACACACACACACACACACACACACACACACACACACACACACACACACACACACACACACACACACACACACACACACACACACACACACACACACATACACACACACGCACACATCCTTTCAAAACGCACTTATTATTACAGTATTTCCAGTTAAATCTGTTTCACACATACAGTAATCTTGACACATGACTGCAGGCTGTTTCCACAGAACATTAGAAACAGGATTCTGTTGCAACAGTGTCCTCACATTGTCCTCATCTTGTCATGCGTGCGTGTGTGTGTGTGTGTGTGTGTGTGTGTGTGTGTGTGTGTGCGTGCGTGCTTGCGTGTGTGCGTGCGTGCTCATGACAGATGAAGAACACAGAGGAGGGTCTCCAGGAGGTGGATGCTCTGGTGGAGACCCACAGACACTCGTGCTCCTGGTTCCTGGGTCCGTTCTACCACATGGTCCGAGTGTTCCACCCCGACTTCACCAAGCCCCTGCTCATGGCCTCGGGTAGGAGCACGCACGCACGCACACACACACACACACACACACGCACGCACGCGCACACGCACGCACGCACGCACGCACACACACACACACACACAGAACACACACACACACACACACACACACACACACACACACACACACAGACACAGACACAGACACAGACACAGACACATTCACTTCTAGTCATTTTTACTAGTCGGCTAGTTGTTCTACTAGTCGACTACCTATATGTAAAAAAATATATATATATTTGTACATTTTAAAACTGTACATTGGTGACTATAACTATAATCTATACCTGATCTTGAGGCCTACATTATCGGGGGAAAAAGGAAAAAAAAACATTTATTTTCCTTATCAACTAGTCAACTATAGTACCAACAAGGTCGACTATTGGATTTACTAGTTGACTAGTAAACTAGTCGACTAGTTGCTTAATGCCCTAACACACACACACACACACACACACACACACACACACACACACACACAGATGTTCACATAGAGACACAGATTAATTAATGTTATTTCTGTTATCTTCCATCGTCCCTGTGCTTCACGCAGCCTCCATTACTGTGAAGGACGAGTTGTTTTACGGCTTCCTGCGCCCGTGGCTCGGTGAGTTCATGATCACAGGAACCCTTTGTCGAAAACAGCCGATCTCTAGTTTTGCAGCGCAACGCGAGCTTGTAGATCGGCTGTTTACTAGAGGGAAACACTGGCATTACTAGTGCAGAGCCCTGAGGAACCCCCTTCTACTAAGGTATAGGGTTTAAGTGGTTAAAGGGATAGTGCACCCTCAAAATCTTCCTATTCCTAATTTTTGTTTTTGTCGCATTCCTACGCCAATAATTTGAGGAGACTCTTTGTGTCTCCATAGGGAACAAATTAGACGTTGTGTCTCCATACGGAACCACTGCTGTGGTCATCAAAGTTCTCATTTGAATATTTGCTACTACCACCAAGATCTGCACCTGCGGCGTCTCCTACTTGTTGTGGCGTCGATTAAAACTCAAAAAGTATAATATCCAGTATAACAAGACAAATCTGTTTTGGGGTCCGTCCGGGTCCGTTGCATGAAATATTTTGAAACGTTTTGAAATATCTTTCTTCAGATCGGGGTCCACGTGGTAAATACATTTAACCCATTTTGGGGCGGGAACCCCTTTTGGTGTTTTAAGCATTATGTCATACTTTAGCTATTGCAAAATAGCAGATCTACAAGCTCATAGCGTGGCACTCGGTGCCACGCTATGAGCTTGTATAGGTCTGCTATTTTTGAAACATCGTGAAAATGTGGCCCAAATGTTTATTGAATACCGGTATATGTTCTTTCAGACAACGTTTTTAACTCAAATCTTTGCTTCTGGGGGAGGGTCCCTGGAACAACATATTGTCAGATGGGGGTCGGCGGCCAAATATATATATTTTTGGAGGTCCTTGACATGAAAATGTGAACGACATGAAGATATTTGTAGGATCGTTCCCAGGTCAAAATGGGTTAAACTTGACATGAAAAGGTTTGAGAAGCACTGGGTCTTTTTCCAGATATTAACAGCCTTCTTGTTAAACGGCCTCTTCCAGGACAGAGTCTGTTGCTAAGCATCGGAGAGGAGTGGTCTCGCAGGAGACGTCTGTTAACGCCGGCCTTCCATTTTGACGTTCTGAAGAACTACACCACTGTGTTTAACACCTCCACTAACATACTGCATGTAAGACACATACACACACACACACACACACACACACACACACACACACGCACACATACACGTGCACGTCGAGTGCACGCATGCACTCACACACATGAACGCGCATGAAGTGTGAACACTAATTGAGAGCACTAACAGCTAACCCTATACTAACCGTCCGTTGCTGTACGTGATCTTTCCATTTTTGATAATGCAACATAACCGCTCCGGTGGTGAGCTGACCACCGCTCCGGTGGTGAGCTGACCACCGCTCCGGTGGTGAGCTGACCACCGCTCCGGTGGTGAGCTGACCACCGCTCCGGTGGTGAGCTGATGGTGAGGTGACCACCGCTCCGGTGGTGAGGTGACCACACCGCTCCGGTGGTGAGGTGACCACCGCTCCGGTGGTGAGGTGACCACCGCTCCGGTGGTGAGCTGACCACCGCTCCGGTGGCGAGGTGACCACCGCTCCGGTGGCGAGGTGACCACCGCTCCGGTGGCGAGGTGACCACCGCTCCGGTGGTCAGCTGACCACCGCTCCGGTGGTGAGCTGACCACCGCTCCGGTGGTGAGCTGACCACCGCTCCGGTGGTGAGCTGACCACCGCTCCGGTGGTGAGGTAACGTTGAGCGGTGGTGAGTAAAAACAGAGATTAAGGGCTGGGGCGGTGGCGGTGGTTTGCTCTTCACCGCGGCTCAGTGACCTCATGTTGTAGTTCGGTGGTCACCTCAGTGACGTCATGTTGTAGTTCGGTGGTCACCTCAGTGACGTCATGTTATAGTTCGGTGGTCACCTCAGTGACGTCATGTTGTAGTTCGGTGGTCACCGCAGTGACGTCATGTTGTAGTTCGGTGGTCACCTCAGTGACGTCATGTTGTAGTTCGGTGGTCACCTCAGTGACGTCATGTTGTAGTTCGGTGGTCACCTCAGTGACGTCATGTTGTAGTTCGGTGGTCACCTCAGTGACGTCATGTTGTAGTTCGGTGGTCACCTCAGTGACGTCATGTTGTAGTTCGGTGGTCACCTCAGTGACGTCATGTTGTAGTTCGGTGGTCACCTCACCACCGAAAATCCAGACTATGAATGAGCCTTGACTGTATGTCTAAAATCTCTTCAGTGGTCTCGCATGAATAGTAGGACAAGAACATATCAACACACACACACACACACTCATTTTATTAATAACTAAGCGTATATCCGCCTTTCTATTAAACATGATGTTAGCTTGCCTTTCCAGTAGCTAAAGCTTTGTAAAAGCTCTGTCTACACATTGGAAAGTCATGGGTTTGGTCTTCTTGGGCTAAAAGCATGCAGTGATGTAAACAGGTTTTCAATGTAATGAGTCCCGGGATGCAGGGATGGTCTTTTAGAAATGAGTCCCAGGGACATTTTATCAGTCCAACTTCAACCACGTTATAGGAGTCATATTTTGCCATTTTTACAAATTGCAGCATTTAACTCCCATTTCATTTTATATGGCTATAATGTGGCTATATTCATGTAGAAAACAGAAGAAGAAATTATTATTATAACTAAAGCTAGCAAAATAATCTAAAATAAAAAACATTACAGCAGTGCATCCCGTGGATGCAGAGGTCGTTGTTTTATTAACTATAAACTGGCTCGCTACGAGCTTGTAGGTCTGCTATTTTTGAACGACTGACATAGAAACATAGCTTTTTCAGAAAACTGTCAGGATGTAGAAGACGTTTTTAGAATCTGATCTCAGTGTCACGTTCTGTCCCAGAACGTCCCATGCCTGGTCCGCCACCCTTATGTTCTCTCCTACCTACCCTGTTGTATTCCCCTCCTCCACCCTACCTGAGAGACAGTTTCCTCCTGGGAACACAGCTGTGGACTATTGTGCCAATTATTGACTCTATGATTTAAGTGGTGTGTTTGCTGGACTCTGTGTCGGTTTATAGTTTGGTGTTACGCCAGCTTTGCGCTGCTGTTCTTGTATGTTTTAGTTCCTGCCCTGTGTGGCGTTCCTGTGTTCTTTTGATCCTATTATTTTAGTAAAGTGTTTTATACCAGTCATTCTTGTGTTTCGTTCTCCTGCTTGGTTCCACACACATACTCCGGGTCGGCAGCCTGACACTCGGGTCAAAATGGGTTAATCTCTGAGCATGTTAGAACTAGAAGTAGAAGTAATCGTGTGATGAAAACTCACAGGGCCACATATCAGATGATCAGATTGGCTACCGGTGGAATGCTGGCGTTCCTCTGCTTCCTCTGTGGTCAGACGGTTTCGTAACTGAACACTGAGAAACAGAAAATGTGCCAACCATCTGCCGCAATGCTGCTACATACTGTACATAGTAAATGGGGCCATTTGTGCTTGACAACTCATGCCACCCCCTTTCACATTTAACCTCAAAATGCAGATTTTATTTTATTTTATTTTATTTTATTTTATTTTATTTTATTTTATTTTATTTTATTTTATTTTATTTTATTTTATTTTATTTTATTTTATTTTATTTTATTTTATTTTAGTTTAGTTTAGTTTAGTTTAGTTTAGTTTAGTTTAGTTTTGTTCAATCTGATTTAAGCACAACATACTACTAGATAATCGTCTCTCTCTCTCTGTGTCTCTCTCTGTCTCTCTCTCTCTCTCTCTCTCTCTCTCTCTCTCTCTCTCTCTCTCTCTCTCTCTCTCTCTCTCTCTCTCTGTCTCTCTCTCTCTCTCTCTCTCTCTAGGCTAAGTGGCGCCGCCTGCTGGCAGAAGGCAGTGACAACATGGAGATGTTTCATCATGTCAGTCTGATGACCCTGGACAGTTTGCTGAAATGTGCCTTTAGCTACAACAGCAACTGTCAGGAGTAAGGATTCTATTCCGTTATATCCTTTAATATTATCCTCGGTCGGAATGAGATGATGTATGATGATAAGAGCGCCCCTCACTTCTTCACACAGGTGTGATATTTATGAAGCATCATGAACAAATTGGCACTTGATTGTTAGCCTTCATATAATGAAACCAGGGCTGAAGGTGCACAGTTGAACGGTACATAATGTCAACTAAAGCAATGGGTTTTCAACAGGTGGTCTGTGGACCACTGGTGGGCCGTGAAGGTATTGCATGTGGTCCCTGACCATGCATTTAGTAATGTAGAAAAGTGAAGATTTGCATTTTAATTTATTGTATCGACCACAAGTTGAGAAACAATGCAGTAAATGACGTGGTGACATACGATGATGTTGTCAGTTACTGGGAAGTCGGACGTGAAGAACTTCCACAGAAAAGGGAGGTAGAATCTCAAGGGAAACTGTACCGGATTGCCTGGTTGAGTCACCATTATAAGGAAATGTGCCCATAATGAATTGCATGTGTCTGCTCAGTGCTCGCTCATACATACAGTAAGTTACAATAGCAACATGATATTAATATGGAAGGTAAATATCCCCCCCACACAACGCCCATATCCCCCGGCCCCTCCCAACACAACGGTGGTCCCCCCAGGTTGATTCTCAGTCAGGGTGGTGGTCCCTGGTTCATAATCATTTGAAAACCCCTGAACTAAAGAAACATTTCAATGACACAAAGTTGACATGCTGTGTGTGTATGATGTGTGTGTGATGTGTGCATATGATGTGTGTGTATGATGTGTGTATGATGTGTGTGTGATGTGTGTGTATGATGTGTGCATATGATGTGTGTGTATGATGTGTGTATGATGTGTGTGTATGATGTGTGTGTATGATGTGTGTGTATGATGTGTGTATGATGTGTGTGTATGATGTGTGTGTATGGTGTGTGTATGATGTGTGTGTATGATGTGTGTGTGATGTGTGTGTATGATGTGTGTGTATGATGTGTGTGTGATGTGTGTGTGTGATGTGTGTGTATGATGTGTGTGTGTGATGTGTGTGTGTGATGTGTGTGTGTGATGTGTGTGTATGATGTGTGTGTATGATGTGTGTATGATGTGTGTGTGATGTGTGTGTATGATGTGTGTGTGTGATGTGTGTGTATGATGTGTGTTTATGATGTGTGTGTGATGTGTGTGTGATGTGTGATGTGTGTGTATGATGTGTGTATGATGTGTGTGTATGATGTGTGTGTATGATGTGTGTGTATGATGTGTGTGTATGATGTGTGTGTGATGTGTTTGTATGATGTGTGTGTATGATGTGTGTGTATGATGTGTGTGTATGATGTGTGTATGATGTGTGTGTATGATGTGTGTGTATGATGTGTGTGTGTATGATGTGTGTGTATGATGTGTGTATGATGTGTGTGTATGATGTGTGTGTGATGTGTGTGTGTGATGTGTGTGTGATGTGTGTGTATGATGTGTGTATGATGTGTGTGTGATGTGTGTGTATGATGTGTGTGTATGATGTGTGTGTGTGATGTGTGTGTGTGTGATGTGTGTATGATGTGTGTGTATGATGTGTGTGTATGATGTGTGTATGATGTGTGTGTGATGTGTGTGTATGATGTGTGTATGATGTGTGTGTGTGATGTGTGTGTGTGATGTGTGTGTATGATGTGTGTGTGATGTGTGTGTATGATGTGTGTGTATGATGTGTGTGTGTGATGTGTGTGTATGATGTGTGTGTGATGTGTGTGTATGATGTGTGTGATGTGTGTATGATGTGTGTGTGATGTGTGTGTATGATGTGTGTGTGTGTGTCTGTGTGTATGATGTGTGTGTGATGTGTGTATGATGTGTGTGTATGCAGGTCTTCCTGTGAGTATGTGTCTGCCATAGAGGAGCTCGGGGAGCTGATCATCGCCCGGCGCCAGATGATTCTTCACCACTGGGACTGGATCTACTGGAGGTCTGAGCAGGGCCAGCGGTTCAGGAAGGCCGCCGATGTTGTTCACGGGTAAAAACACGCATGATATACTATCACATTGTACACTTGTAAAACATGCATGATATACTATATCACATTGTACACTTGTAAAACATGTACGATCTACTGTATCTCTTCACCACTACATTCTTCCCAAACATTTTTAGTCTAGTTTGTTGGTGAAATTGTCAATATTTTCTTTAGTCTTTAGTTTTCGTAATCATAGCTTAGATTTTATTTCGTTTTTATTTAGTTTTCGTCAGTGAAAAAAAGATAGTCAACGATAGGTTTTCGTTATTTGCAGGTTCACCAGGGGTATAGTCCAACAGCGTCGCGCCATTATCAACCACCGGAGGGAGACAGAGACAGAAGATGAGCATGCAACAACAGCGCACAGAAAGAAGGATTTCATTGACATAGTGCTGATGGCAGAGGTAGGTACAGTAGGAGGTACAGTAACCATGTATCTGTACTTTACTTGAGTATTGCTATTATTTTTGAATACTTTTGTACGTTTCAAAGACAAAATATTGTACTTTTTACTAGAAATTTCTAGAAATGGAATGAATTAACCATCTGTCTAACTAACTATAGCTATCTAGATTACATTGTAACCTTTTGCTCTCTCTGATTATAAATATGTAAAAACAGTAAAAAGTATGGTCTGTTTTATCAAGAATAGAGGGGTTGGGGTCATCAGTGCCCATACCCGAGGCGGGGTTGGCGAAAGGGCCTTTCTGTGTGGAGTTTGCATGTTCTCCCCGTGTCCCCTATATAGGGTAGCTACCCTCACAAAAACATGCCGTAATACTGGTCTCTAAACTGCCTCTCCCTGGCCAGCCGGGGCGCCTGATGGAGGGGAAAAGGAACTGGTCGGAATAACGTGTTCCTTCCATGCGCTACGTCCGGCCGGGGAAACTCCCCCCTATCAGGTGAAAAGAAGCAGCTTGGACTCCTCATGCATAGAAGGAGGCATGAGGTCAGTCCGCTGCTCCCCCCCCCCCCCCCAGGTTGGCAGAGGAAGTGTAGCGCCCAGGATTACATTAGATAATTGACACTGGGTGAAAAAATGGGTTACAAAATTGTGGGATAAAAAAAAAAGAATAGAGGGGTTTAAGTGATTAAATGTGTGTGCGTGCGTGTCAGGATGATGCGGGTGTGGGCCTAACAGACGCAGAGATCCAGGCTGAAGCCGACACCTTCATGTTTGCAGGTCAGTGGTCACGGTGGTGAAGGTCAGCCTGGCATAGCGGTCAGTGTTGTTTTCGTCGACTAAAACTACGACGAAAAATGTTCGTCGACTACCTTTTTTCCACTGGCGGAAGCTCAATGAAAACTAAGCCATGATGACTAAAACTAAGACTAGTAAATATATTGACAATTTCGTCAATAAAAACTAGACTAAAATGTCCGGGACTAGTGTTAGGGACTAGTGGACAAGAGATCCAGTATAAGTCATTTTACATTTGCTTGCATGCTGAAAATAGCCGATCTACAAGCTCACAACGCGTCGCAGCTCGGCTATTTTCAGCTAGTGTAAAAACAGTCATTACGACGGCATCAAGGCCCGTCAAAATACATTTTAGTCGACTAAGTCAACTGCAGATTTATTAGCCTTTATTATCTAGACAGGGCTATCACATATCAAAACAAATAAAAAGCTGGTGGCTTTTTACAAATAAAAAGCGTTTGGTGGTTTTTTTATTTGTTTTAATTTGTGATAACCCTGCCTGCTAGACTGGAGTCATCACCTTTTTGTACCTCAGCAGCACTTGACTCGCCTCTGTTCTTTTTAAAGGCCCAGACAGAAGACAGTAGCTCTTTGAATATTAAAAATCACACCCGTGTGAAGTGAGTGGTGCAACTCCCCTCTCCCCCCCCCCCCCCCCCCTCTCTCGCTCTCTCATTAGTAGGCACTGTCTCTCTCTCTCTGTTTCTGGCAAACAGCGCCCCTACTGATACTCATTATGGTGCTCATTAATGCATACATGAACAGTTGAACACATACAGTAGGTGAACACATAGGCGGACACGGACATTGCTGTTCCTTGGAGTGGTTGCACCACTCAAAAATAACCTCTCTCTTTCTCTCCATGTTCAGGTCATGACACAACCTCCAGCGCCATCTGCTGGACGCTGTATAACTTGGCATGTCACCCCCATTATCAAGACCGATGCAGACAGGAAGTCACTGAGCTGTTGAGCGGACGACAGGAACAGGAAATACAGTGGTGAGAAACAGCAGGATGCAACGTAGAGAGAGCCACTTGGGAATCGTATGGTTACATTAAATTGTTTTCAATCTGCGTGTGTGCGTGCGTGAGTGCTTGCGTGTGTGCGTGCGTGCGTGCGTGCGTGCTTGCGTGCGCAATGAATGAATGAATAAAAAATGTTGTGTCTTTTCATAAGACCCATCCCTTACGGCATTATAACTGACCCCATAAAACATGGCTAAACAATATCACTATGCTAACATTTGGTTAATACGCAGAAACACAATTATGTGTTCTTTGTTTGTTTGGCCCACGCTTTCAACCATATCAAGTCTGAATTTTTATACCTGTTTATCCTTTAAAACCGGGAAAGCATCCGTGTCATTTTAGATGTCTTTGGCTCTTAAAAAATTGTGAGCATTTTTTGCAATTCTTTTGAATATATATATATTGAAAGCGAACATTTTTAACTGAAATCTTTGCTTCGGGGGGGTCCCTGGAGCAAAGTATCTTGAGATGGGGGGTCCCTGGAACAAAGTATCTTGAGATGGGGGTCCCTGGAACAAAGAATCTTGAGATGGGGGTCCGGCGATCAAATTCATATAGTTCTTGACATGAAAACTTGAAAAGGCTTGAGAACCTGCACTGATATATAGTAACGTGTGTGTGTGTGTGTGTGTGTGTGTGTGTGTGTGTGTGTGTGTGTGTGTGTGTGTGCGTGTGCATGTGCGTGCGCGTGCGTGCGTGCGCGTGCGTGCGTAGGGACGACCTCTCCAGCCTTCCCTTCACCACCATGTGCATCAGGGAGAGCCTCAGACTGCACTCCCCTGTGAGTGCAGTGACCAGACAGTACAGCCAGGACATGAATCTGCCCGGCGACAGGACCATACCCCACGGTCGGTAGGCCTATATTGCAAATGAAATGCAAAAAAAACCCTCTACCTATTCCATTTCTCCCCCTTTCCCATTCCAAGTGTTTTTGTCTTAAATATAATGCCAGCGCCGCGATATTCGATACACCGACATAAGTCCAGCCCCTCACAGGAGGCAAAGGGACAATAAACGAATTACAACAGGGGGTAATTATCTCACAAAACAGCATGAACTACCCCGGGCTTAACTGATAACCAAGGGTTAATGAAAAGGTTAAGAAACACAGCTGGCTTAGCTGGCTTAGGGCTCTTTAAAGTTTAACCCAACATTCCTTGACAATTTCCCCGTTCATTTTCTCCATAGGCTTTTAAAAAAGTATTTATTTAAAGACGTTTACGCCGCGGACAAAGCCAACTCTTGTCGTGACAAATCATGACAACAAACACAACATTTTTGGGCCGATTGTTTGAAATATTTATTAACAGTTTGCAGAATTACAGTACATTTTCATTGCCTTATAGTCAAGGAGCTGGCTTACCATTGGCACGCACAACATTAATTCTGAGTGTTCATTTATCTCTGAGTGTGTTTTAAATGGAACCAAAATGAACCCGAACAGTCATAGTCCTTATGTGTTTAATTTATGATCAGCCCTGATGGAAACTAACTAGGGTCATAGCAGGTATGTGAACATTCAGCTAAAATAGGCCAAGGAAACAACCTCTGGAGGCTATTGAAAAATAGCAGATCTACAAGCTCATAGCGCACCATCGAGTGGCGCGATACAAGCTTGTAGGTCTGCTATTTTTGAAAAGTCGTGAAAATGTGGCTAAAATATTTGCTTCTGGGGGGTCCCTGGAACAACATTTTTTCAGATGTGGCTCCGCGGCCAAATACAGATAATTCTGGGGATCCTTGACATGAAAAGGGTTGAGCACCACCACTGACATGGGTTCACAGGATTTAGAAGCCTCTTTTTTTTTCATCGACCTCAGTCCAAAATGGGTTAACAGGATTTTACAGAGCAGCTTTTGTGTGAACCCTCTGCAGGCACCATCGTTTTGGTCAGTATTTATGGAACTCACCACAACCCAATCATCTGGACAAACCCAAAGGTACAATAATGTCCTCTTCTCTTGCTATTTTTTATTTTTTAACTATTTTTTTTAACTCTCTTCTTTACTCTGACCTGATCAAAGGCATTGTTTTTTTATTTTTTTATTAGCGTACGTCTTGATGACATCTAGGGCTCCATCTTGCGCCACCCTTATCCCTTCTCCTTTATCCCTAAACGTATTTGCCATTTTGAAAGTTTTTTTTTAACCCATTCTGAACGGGAACCCATTTTGGTGTTAAGCATCATGTTATGCTTTAGCTATTGAAAAATATCAGATCTACAAGCTCATAGCGCGCCACCGAGTGGCGCGCTACGAGCTTGTAGGTCTGCTATTTTTGAAAAATCGAAGAACGACTGACATTTTTAGAATCTGATCTCAGGTCAGAATGGGTTCATCAGACCAGTGTGTGTCCCGTGGAAACCTCGTATGAATCTGATCTCAGGTCAGAATGGGTTAAATAGTAATAGTAATTGTTGTCCGGAACCGCCACAAAAGGCCTCTCTCTGCCCAGAGCTGGCCTGTTCTGACATTCTGACAACACTTCATATTTCGGCATATTTGGGCATGCCTGACACAGAACTCCATAATAGGAATAAAGGGAGACAGAGAGACAGATACAGAAATCTCCATATATGGGCATAAAAGGCACTCATAGCCAGGTGGGGCATGGATCTTCAACCTCCATCGTTACCGACGGGCACCATTCTAGTCTCATTATTGATACGAATATGCCATTTAGGGGGTTGTGATTGTGAATTGAAACCCCCTGATCTAGAGTGTGAACATGCACTATTCTGATAGTGAGCATATTGATGATAATAACAGCATTATCAATATTGATAATTAAATAATGTGTGAAGCTTATGTCTTATGCTCTGTGTCTCAGGAGTTTGATCCGCTGCGGTTTGACCCTGCCAACTCAAGGGGGCGCAATCCCCACGCCTTCATCCCCTTCTCTACTGGCCCCAGGTACAGTGAAGTGAAGTCACTTAGAGGACCTATAACATATAAAACAGTTTCAATTTAGAATTTATTTTGTGTTTTTGGGGCTCCCATACTGTATGTGTTGAACAACCAATTTTGAACAATCAGGCTTTCATATCATATTATGTGCTTTAATGGAAATTGCTCTCAGGAACAGCTCAACTTATTTTGTCCTCATCGTGATGTCATCAATTCCTCCCTCTCTTCAGTCTTCAGTTCCAAATTTGCATTTCCACTTTGTTTACAATGTCCACCATTGTTGGTTTTCCAAGCTGGCATGGAATGGAAACAAGCCTGTTTTTTATCTAGCATCAGTAATAAAGACTAAAATATCGTTCCAAGTAGGCCAGTGTCCAATGGACACCGCAGCACCACTCTAGTTTATTAATAAACACAGATTTATTCCATTTCTTATTTTTAGTTTTAATATATTTTTTATCCCACGATTTTGTAACCGATTTTTCACCCCTGTGTCAATCATCTAATGTGATCCTGGGCTCTACACACCCTCCACCAACCTAGTCCCCATATATGGGGGACAAGGGGAGAGCAACGGACTTGAACTCATGCTTCCTTCATGCCTGAGTGTCCAAGTTGCTCCTTTACACCTGACAGGGGGGAGTTTCCCTGGTTGGACGTAGCGCGTGGAAGGAACACGTTATTCCAACCAGTTCCTTTCCCCTCCATCAGGCGCCCCGGCTGGCCAGGGGGAGGCAGTTTAGAGACCAGGATTACTGATTTATTCCATTTCAACTCACCCTATATATGTAATGTGATCGTGTGTGCGTATGTCTTGCGTGTCTCTCAATATTACAGGAACTGCATTGGTCAAAAGTTTGCCATAGCAGAGCTGCGTGTGGTGGTGGCCTTGACCTTGCTCCGGTTCCGTGTGACCCCGGGCGTGAACCCCGCGGACCACCCCCGGGCCGGGGCGGCGGCGTCAGGAGGAGGAGGAGGCGCTGCTCGCCGTCTGCCTCAGGTGGTCCTGCGGGCCGAAGGAGGCCTCTGGCTGCGTCTGGACTCTCTGAGCGCTGCCGGACAGGACGACGGACCGCACGACGAATGACCCGCCGGCATCTCTGAGACCGCTACCGGACAGGACGACGGACCGCACGACGAATGACCCGCCGGCATGACCTTCATTCAGGGTTGTTTTGTTGGCAGCACATTTTGATTTTAAGTTTTTAGTCGTAGTCTCTTGAATAGTTTTCATTTAGTTTTAGTCACATTTTAGTCACCTGGAATGTTTTATTGTTTATACTGGCTCTCTTGTCCACTAGTACCCTTCCTAGCATAGTCTAGTTCTTTTTGTTTTTTTTGTGAAATTGTCAGCATATTTAGTCTTAGTTTTAGTCATCATAGCTTAGTTTTTTTTTTAGTTTCCATTTAGTTTTCGCCAGTGGAAAAAGGTATTGTCGACGAACATTTTTTGTCTTAGTTTTAGACGAAATCAACTCTCTGCCTTCAATAACACATTTTAGAGAGCAGATTCTACAAAAAATGTCTTCTAAATCCTGATAGTTTTTTGAAAAACCATATGTTGCTATATCAGTGGTGCTCACAGGGTTAAACCTTATGTTTCTATATCAGTGGTTCTCAAACCATTTCATGTCAAGGACCCCCAGAAATGATAATGTATAATATAGGCTGCCGACCCTGTATGTGTTCTTCTATTTTCACTATTATTGATACTTTTGTACTTTGTATTTTTGTACTTTTTATACTATTTAGTTTTGCTGTTTTGTTGCACTGTTGTCTTTGTGTAGTGGTTCTCACCCTGTTCACTGTTTTATTTTGGTCATCAGTTCATGTACAAAACTACGGACTTATAAATATAAATAATACATTGTTATGACCAAAGAAGGTGTAGGCTGAAGCTATAGCTTAGGCTATTATGCCTACCCTTACCAATTAGAATTATACATGACGAACAAAGAAAAAAATAAAATAATAATAAGTCTCTGTATAACACAGGATTCATATTTGAACTGGGGACCTCCCCCCCCAAAAAAGCATTGTATTAAAATGGTCTTAAAAGTCAACAAATTGTCACATGTCATCTGTCATCTACTTTTTATTTACTTCATTCAAATTTGTTTTACCCATAGCACGAGTCACTATATAACGACATCAGAGGGAAAAATCAACATTGTAGATCTACTCAATTTTTATATTATATTATAAATCAATAAGTTGGGAGTGGGAAGTGACACACACACACACACACACCAGTATTTTCAATATAATTTTGCGCACAATGAGTATACTTTCTTACTTTTTATAGGCTACTTTTACTCAGGTACATTTTGAACACTGGAATTTGACTTGTAACACTAGTTTTTGAGTTTTGATACTTTTACTGGAGCAAAACATGCTAGTATAGTCTACTAGTAATTCTTCGCTTTCATAAGTTGTCATTGTTGTAGTAACTGCATATGAACACTGGAGGGGGCGAGAGCATCATCCTGTGCATAGAACTCGGATGGACAGAAGCTGCAAGAAGTAGGTTGATTTCATTTGAATCAGTGTCACACAGTCAGTCAGTCAACAACAGTTTGCATTGTCAGGGTGTCATACATACTGTCCTGTATATTTAATGACAACACATGACTCGAAACGCAGATAAAGTTAACTATTACTAGGCTAAACTTTCGTTTTCACTTCAACATGCTGGTCGTAAGAATGCAAGTCTGTCTCTCGGCTCTTTGTTGTTGTATGTGACAAAACAAAACACATACAACGCCGTCCGTTGTAATGGATTCGTAAAGAAGAAGAAGAAGAAGAAGAAGAAGACATTCAGATGATCGCCGCGAGGACCTTTTAATTAATAAGGTCGTCTTTTTAAATCTTTAAACACCCAGGCTGCGTCCGAAATCATTCCCTATGCCCCATATAGTGCACTACTTTGAGGTTCCGCCATTTTGTTATAGTGTCCGAATATGTAGTGAGCATTTTTGCACCCTAACGTAGTGGACTGAAGTATCCCACAATGCACCGGGAATTGTAGGGAGCATCCGATGGTCACTACAAAAACACAGCGAAGCAAATCTGCCCCATAATGCATTGCGCAAGCTCGCTCTTGAGCGCACATGCATGCGTTTGCGCACGTGCGCTGCTTCTGCATGCATGCGCTCATTGCGCTCCAACTCAGAAGAGGCAGAAGTTGAACCAGCGAAAGAAATCAACACAAATGTACTTTTTAAACTTTCGTTTTCCCCTCTTTTCTTCCCTGGCGGATCTCGAAGCTACAGATCTCGAGACAAATGATCTGTGCATTTATTTGAAATTGTTTTATTTTATTTATAATAAATCTACTCATTTGCAATAGTAGGCCTATTACTAATCTGATTCATTGTATCACCCAGGCCCAGCGCATGACGTTAGGAGAGGAATCAGTTGCTTGCTGTAGAATATATTTGTGAGATTCTTTATCACAAACGTAGGCTAAATAGTAAATACATGTGAGACACATATTAATTGTGTCCGAACATATGTTTTATTAATATGAATTCATTCCTGCCATGAAAAAATATGCTATCTAACATTATTTCATTGAATTGCGATAAATGCATTAAAACTTCATTGTGTAGGCACTAGGCAGTCATTTATTGGACTGCTGTTTCTGTTAACACCAAACGTCCGTATTGTGAGCAGAGCTTGTAGATCGGCTACTTTTGGTAATTCTTTACCAAAAGTACCCAAGTAAAAGTATACAAGCTCACAACACGGACGTCGCGCGTTGCTTATAGATCGCTTATAGACCGCCCCAGGATTAGCGGGGGTTCATGTGGTTAAGATTCAATCATGCTGCTGATATTTTCATATATTGTCAAGGTTGTGCACTGTTTTCATATTGCTGGATAATGGATATAGCCTAATATTAATTTATTGATAATAATCATAGGCCCATTGTTATGGGCCTATGATTTTAAAATAACCTTTTTATCATAGATATATAGGCCTAAATGCCTGCAAACATATTTTCATTAACCTATTTTTTCTTTATTCATTCATGAATTTAAAAATAACTTTACAAACTGTCCTTGCAGGGAGGTGACAGTCTGCAGTCACTTATTTGATACAGTCTGTTCCTAGCGGAAATTCAGCAGCAGCGTTTTGATTGGTTTCTTGTAGTCAGTTGATTCTTCATATCCAAATGAGTGAAACGGCCGGGATGATTTGTTTATTTTTCAAACAGTTCTTTATGAGGCGATCTGAAAAAACCTAATGGGGATTTCATGCAAATAAAAAGTACATGAACCCGCGGAACTACAGCGCCCTCTATCGATATTGACGTCAGAGTCGGTGCTCCCCATACAGGGAGTATTGTCCGAAATCATCACTAGTAGAGTCCACTAGAGTCTGGATCCCCGTATGGGGGATAGGGAGTAGGGAACAACCCTAGCAATTCGGACGCAGCCCCAGACATTATGAGGCGTTCTTCTTCATTGCATCAGGCCGCTTTGTGGTGGTGCGTTCTTCTCTGCCTCGCCGTGCGGATCACCAGAGCACAGTCACGTACGTTTGTTTCACTTCGTTCTTTGACTGTCTCTGTGTCTGTTCTGTTGACTTGTTGTTGTTGTGGGGGTTTTGTTTAGTAACTGTTCACACAGAGGGTAACAAACAAACTCGTTCGCTTTGGTTTGCAGCCTACTCTCTGAACATCCAGTTTAATATGTATATAGCCCTTCATAGTTACGAGGAGGGAGATCTGGAAAACATCACGTCATATAGCCTATAACCTTTTATGCGACCGCACCCATCCCATGCATGCTCGATTTCTCATGTGGGATCAGTGTTCATTTTTTCACAATATTTTGATTTAGTCCTAGTCTTTTGAATAACACACCATTTAGTCTTCTTAGTCCTATTTAGTCTTCTGAAAAACCTTAGTCGACGTCGCCCAGTCTTTACTCTTAGTCTTAGTTAGTCTCAATGCAATGTTAATTGCGGCAGAAAATATTTAGTCCTATTTTGTCTTCTTAAAAACCTTAGTCGACTTTGTCTTTAGTCTTAGTCAACACAATTAACACTGTGTGGGATTCATATGGGATATAATAATAACTTGTTTGAACTGGACAAGAGAAGTCTCTTTTACACAGTCTGAACTGGCCAAGAGAAGTCTCTTTTACACAGTGTGAACTGGACAAGATAAGTCTCTTTTACACAGTGTGAACTGGCCAAGAGAAGTCTCTTTTACACAGTGTGAACTGGCCAAGAGAAGTCTCTTTTACACAGTGTGAACTGGTCAAGAGAAGAGGAGACATTGTTGGGGGCATATATACTAGTCCTTACCCGTTCTGAATAAACTACACGGTTTGCACACATCTCACCATGCACAACGGCGACAGGTAGCCTGTCCACACATGGACCGCTACTTTGCATTCATATTCATGTGATATTGACAGTACAATACCCATTTTTGCATTTTTTAATCCACTAATAAATTCATTATAAATCATTAATGTGTCAAATGGGAAAAAGGGCTCCGTTAAGACCTCCATATAATTATGGTCCATGCCTGTGTGAAAAGTGGGAGTGATTCGTGCAGTTAATGATGAGATAATTCGCTGTCAGTGACACACATTCAGACATTCAGAGATTCGCTGAATTATTATAAGGATTATAAGGATAATATATATATATATATATATGTGTGTGCATGTTCTTCACATACATTTTCTGTTACAGCCTTTTGTGATTTGCTTTGTTGGTCGTTTTCCAGAAGATCTGTACCGGAGCGTTGGAGACGTGGTGGTGCTGAGACCAGACCTGTCCTCTGTGGGAGAACCCGTCACCTCCATATCATGGAAGCACGGGGACCACTTGGCCATCGAGTGGGACCGCGACGGAGGGGTTATTGAACCCTACCGTCAGTTCAGAGGTATTGTGGGAGCTATATTCAGTCATTTTCTATTTCAGTATTTCTGTTATATATGTAATGCATTTCTTATTTTTAGTTTAACCCATTCTGAACGGGAACCCATTTTGGTGTTACCATCATGTTATGCTTTAGCTATTGAAAAATAGCAGATCTACAAGCTCATAGCGCGCCACCGAGTGGCGCGCTATGAGCTTGTAGGTCTGCTATTTTTGAAAAATCGAAGAACGACTGACATTTTTAGAATCTGATCTCAGGTCAGAATGGGTTCATCAGACCAGTGTGTGTCCAGTGGAAACCTCGTATATGAATCTGATCTCAGGTCAGAATGGGTTAAGTTGCTTTGCTTAATTGGTTTGTTTGCAGCCATTATTTCTGTTGCAGCTAATGCTTTTGTTTTGAAGGTGATGGGCAGTTCTGGGGGCACAGCTGAGGCTATTTAATTAAGTGAGCACACAGGTAGTCAGTGAGCACTGGGAAGGTCCATGGTTTTTTTTACCAGCAGGTTAGGGAGAGCACTGTCTGTGACATGATGACATCTTGTACTGTCTGTCTGGAGAAGCGAAATAAAAACTTCAAATCAAATGTGGCTGCCCTGACTGGACAATGGTCTTATTCCCTTACCAACTGACTGGACAATGGTCTTATTCCCTATACCAACTGACTGGACAATGGTCTTATTCCCTTACCAACTGACTGGACAATGGTCTTATTCCCTATACCAACTGACTGGACAATGGTCTTATTCCCTTACCAACTGACTGGACAATGGTCTTATTCCCTATACCAACTGACTGGACAATGGTCTTATTCCCTATACCAACTGACTGGACAATGGTCTTATTCCCTATACCAACTGACTGGACAATGGTCTTATTCCCTACCAACTGACTGGACAATGGTCTTATTCCCTACCAACTGACTGGACAATGGTCTTATTCCCTACCAACTGACTGGACAATGGTCTTATTCCCTTACCAACTGACTGGACAATGGTCTTATTCCCTACCAACTGACTGGACAATGGTCTTATTCCCTACCAACTGACTGGACAATGGTCTTATTCCCTATACCAACTGACTGGACAATGGTCTTATTCCCTACCAACTGACTGGACAATGGTCTTATTCCCTACCAACTGACTGGACAATGGTCTTATTCCCTACCAACTGACTGGACAATGGTCTTATTCCCTACCAACTGACTGGACAATGGTCTTATTCCCTTACCAACTGACTGGACAATGGTCTTATTCCCTTACCAACTGACTGGACAATGGTCTTATTCCCTTACCAACTGACTGGACAATGGTCTTATTCCCTACCAACTGACTGGACAATGGTCTTATTCCCTACCAACTGACTGGACAATGGTCTTATTCCCTACCAACTGACTGGACAATGGTCTTATTCCCTTACCAACTGACTGGACAATGGTCTTATTCCCTTACCAACTGACTGGACAATGGTCTTATTCCCTACCAACTGACTGGACAATGGTCTCATTCCCTACCAACTGACTGGACAATGGTCTTATTCCCTACCAACTGACTGGACAATGGTCTTATTCCCTTACCAACTGACTGGACAATGGTCTTATTCCCTACCAACTGCGTAAGATTCGCTGCCCGGTGCTTTTAGTGGCCGATGCACTTTCTTCGCTTCCGATCCGATCCGGATACCTCGATTTCTGTGTTTAGCCGATAGCGATACCGAATACCGATAGCAGTGTCGTGATCTCATGTTGTGTTTATAGCTATTTATCTGGTGTTGTGTTTATAGCAGACGAGTCCTCACTCAAATGTGCACTTTGCAGTTTTGGCAACACCAAATCAAACTCCACAACAATGTCCCAACATTTTTATTTACCTGCCATAGTGTCGACTCCTTACCCCTGTGTCGGATAGGCTTTGTAAAGAAATATTGTACAGGGCAGTTATGACAAATAACTGATAAAGACGTTACTGACAATGATTGTTACGAATGATCCAAAACAAACCATTATTTAATAAATTGTATACGAAAAAGATCGACAAGCTCACAAATTGTGCCACGTTGTGAGTTTGTGGGTCTGTTATGTTTGCATGTCTTTGAATAATTATGAAATGCTTTCAAAACACATACATTTTTTTTTTTACAGGTGAATAGAAAAGATTCTGACATATTGTCGTGATTAATGATAATCGTGACAGGCTTAAACCAACCATGTCAACGCCTTTCCTCCAGGGCGGGCTACCCTGAACATCTCAACCGCAGAGTTGAAGATCTCGGGTTTGACTGGAAACTTCAGCGGCAAGTATGAAGTGGAGGTCAACGGAAAACCAATCGCCAGGAGCAGCACGGTCCTTAAAGTTATATGTAAGTATATTATGTATAAAACTAGTATAGGTCGACCCTTTGTGTGTGTGTGTGTGTGTGTGTGTGTGTGCGTGTGCGTGGGTGGGTTTTTTAACCCTTTCTGGGCGGGATCCTCTTTTGGTGTTTTAACTAAGCATTATGTTATACCGGTACTTTAGCTATTGAAAAATAGCAGATCTACAAGCTCATAGCGCGCCACCGAGTGGCGCGCTACGAGCTTGCAGGTCTGCTATTTTAGAAAAATCGAAGAATCACTGACATAGAAACATAGCTTTTTCAGAAAACTGTCAGGATGTAGAAGACATTTCTTTAGAATCTGATCTCAGGTCAGAATGGGTTAGTTATAAAGAAGCACTAATAACTATTAGTTTATTATCCCGTCAGCTCCTGTGTCCAAGCCCACCGTATCCTGGAGATGTGACGAGGGACTGACCAGCTGTCTTCTGAGCTGTGATGGAGGAGACGTCTCTGCCCAGGAGCACCAGGTCATCTGGAGGAGAGACGTCCTCGAGGAGACGGACTTACCAAAACAGCTTAATATCACTAAGGTACGGACCAGGGGGGGCAGTCAGACAGATATTTTGTGAAGCCACTGAGGAAATCGGGATTTCCTGAAAGTTCATATAATGGCCTGTTGTGGCGCTGTCATTGGGCCCAGAAAAACCCATAGCCCTATAGAAGTCCATGTATTTGGGCCCAACTTCACCTAGACTGTATTACCTTAATAAACATGGTCATGAATACTTTCTTCTTCCAGTCCCAAGTTTAAAGTCTCATTTCTAATGTCATAATATTCTTTTTGGAAAATTATGGTCCCATTTATTAAAGAAATGACCATAAAGTCGCGTATGTTCTGAGGGGCGTGGCTACCGTTACATTCTATGATCGGGATTCCCCTCCCACTCGAGTCAAAATAAAAACCAACGGAGAAGAAGGGGGGAAGTCCCGCCTCGTTGTCTGGGCCAGCCAATGGCCAGCTGGGCCAAAACGGAAAGATGGCGACTTACAATACAAGGACTGACAGGCTTCATTTTACGTTCATGTTAGACCCGGAGAACGCTTTGTCCATATTTTTTACAGTCTATGGTACGGGTATGGGGCAAATTTGGACAAAGTCAAACATCACACCATTTTTGAACCAAGTACCTTTATCTAGGCCTGACGTAGAAATTAAGAAAATGTTCGCTCTGAAAGAATATTATATTCAAAGATTTGTGCCGCATTTCTTACGATTTTTCAAAGATGGCAGACCTACAAGCTTGTAGATCTGCTATTTTTATATATGTTTCAATAGCTAAAGTATAACATAATGCTTAGTTAAAACACCAAAAGGGGTTCCCACCCAGATTGGGTTAAGATAATTGTGTACTTAATATTCGTTGTAGCAGATTTTATTTGTCAAGCTTGGGAAAGAAGACAGAGTACTCTGTATACATCTGAGGTGTAATTGCGAACGCAGTGAGCACTTACTATGAGACCTAGCAGATCATGTCTGTTTGTGTGTCTGTCTGTGTGTCTGTCTGTCTGTCCCGCTTTTGTGCCCATATATGGAGCTGAGTGATTACGTCACCATGACTCAGCCATAACCATATAAGGAGTCCCCAAAGCAGCTATACGTCCAAAACCCAAATGTGTACGAGCTGCGTTCGCTTCCCGCGTTTGCGCGTCTTACTGGTATAATGAATTGTGTAATGTAAACATGCTGTAAAATGCATAAATTATGTATTGTAAAACATGCTGTAATTGCAAATGTGAAATGGTGTCTTATAAACCCATGAGGGTTGGGCACAAGGTGTGCATGACACGAAAATAAATAAATAATCAATCAATCAATCAATATAAGTACAATAGTGAAATGGGCCTGGGCCGTGGCTCAGCGGTCCAGGCACCTTGGCCGGTAGTCCGAGTCTGGCAGTGTGCCGCGGGTTCGACTCCCGATCCCGACGGCCTTCATTGCATGTCACTCCTCCCATCTCTCTCCCCCATTTCCTGTCAGCCTACTGTCTGTCTCTCTAAAAATATACAATAAAGGCGAAAGCCGCAAAGAAAACATAAAAAAATAATATATATATATATATATATAGTGAAATGGTGGATCTACTTGTAAGCTCACAACATGCAGCTATTATTAGATATTTTGATTGAGTACTTTGTTAGTCGTAAATGAAAACGGCATGATGGTACAGTCGGACATCAAGGCTAAAAGGATAACGCAAAGAAGCTCCTGGGGACTAGTTTCCGTTGTGGTCCTCCTGTGTATGTATTCAATTAACCCTTCCTACTCGTGACACACTGTACCCAAACTGGGAATCAGCACTTTTAATTTTTGAAAAATCGTGAAAATGTGGCGCAAATCTTTGAATGCATATTCTGTCAGAGCTCTGGGGGATCCCTCCTGGAACAACATATTTTCAGATGGGGGTCCGCACTAGTCAAATGTCCTTGACATGAAATAGTTTGAGAATCACTGTTTTTCTGAAAACTGTCAGGATTTAGAAGGCATTTGTAGAATCGTCCTCAGGTCTTAAATGTTTTAATTGTTCCTCTAGGAGAGAGATGCAGACTACAAGGAGTTTAATTTTTGAAAAATCGTGAAAATGTGGCGCAAATCTTTGAATGCATATTCTGTCAGAGCTCTGGGGGATCCCTCCTGGAACAACATATTTTCAGATGGGGGTCCGCACTAGTCAAATGTCCTTGACATGAAATAGTTTGAGAATCACTGTTTTTCTGAAAACTGTCAGGATTTAGAAGGCATTTGTAGAATCGTCCTCAGGTCTTAAATGTTTTAATTGTTCCTCTAGGAGAGAGATGCAGACTACAAGGAGTTCAGGTGTGTTCTGGTGAACCAGGTCAGTGAGGAGAGCAGTGAACCTGTGGTCAACCCTCTGAGCAAAATGAGCAGAACTTCTGGTGAGACTGGTGAGTTCAAGTTCAGCCACTGAAGGCTCATACATAGTCTGGATTTTCGGTGGTGAGGTGACCACCAAACTACAACATGACGTCACGAGCCGCGGTGAAGAGCAAACCACCGCCGCCGCCACCGCTCCAGCCCTTCTCTCTGTTTTTACTCACCACCGCTCAACGTTATCTCAGCTCCGGTGGTCAGCTCACCACCGGAGCGGTGGTCACCTCACCACCGAAAATCCAGACTATGAATAGGCCTTAAAACCTCACATATTGTAACCTTGTATCTTCATATCTCATATCAAACTATTGATGAAGCACATTTAAAACAACCAAGATTGACCTGAAGTGCTGTAACAGAGTAAAAATCAACGATGTACACGAGCACAAAACATAATATCGTTGCGTTCGTGCAAAAATCTTTTTATCACCATTTTTGGCACCGAGTGCCGCGCTACGAGCTTGTAGGTCTGCTATTTCTTTTAAATCGGGAAAATGTGGCGCAAATCTTTGAATATATAGTTTCACAGCGAACGTTGTTAACTCAAATCTTTGCTTCCGGGAGAGTCACTGGAACAACATATTTTCAGATGGGGGTCGGTGGCCAAATACATATAATTCTTTGGGTCCTTGACATGAAATATTGAGCACCACTGATACAGAAACAGAAAACTGTCATTTAGACGACATTTTTTTACGTCAGGCCTAAATGGGTTAATATGATACAGAAATAGGTAGGTATAGGTATGGTCACATATTATGCCAATCATGAAAATTGCTCAACATATGCAAGTTAGCATCCGGCAGTTTCTACATGCTGGGGACCCATACTCAACATTTATAACATCAGTTTCTACATGCTGGGGACCCATACTCAACATTTATAACATCAGTTTCTACATGCTGGGGACCCCTACTCAACATTTATAACATCAGTTTCTACATGCTGGGGACCCCTACTCAACATTTATAACATCAGTTTCTACATGCTGGGGACCCCTACTCAACATTTATAACATCAGTTTCTACATGCTGGGGACCCCTACTCAACATTTATAACATCAGTTTCTACATGCTGGGGACCCATACTCAACATTTATAACATCAGTTTCTACATGCTGGGGACCCATACTCAACATTTATAACATCAGTTTCTACATGCTGGGGACCCATACTCAACATTTATAACATCAGTTTCTACATGCTGGGGACCCATACTCAACATTTATAACATCAGTTTCTACATGCTGGGGACCCATACTCAACATTTCTAACATAAAACGTTGGTGTGTACTCGACATGATGTCCGGGTTCACATCCAGGCAAGTGGGCTATATACTGTACTAGTATGATGCAGTCTTTAGAATACAGTGTGAAGCTGAGCCAAGCTTGTTGTCGTCTGTAGAGAAACCAGTGGAAGGTCAGAAGTGGATGACGGGGCTGACCGTCTTCATCTGCCTGCTTGCTGTCCTTGTAGTGGTGGCTCTAGTGCACAGATCCAAAGCAGGTAAGGACCAAGGTTATCATATGGTTTAGCATCTTTTTTGCATTGGTGCTTTCTTTTAATTTTGTTTTGGCTTTGTTTTCAAGTTCAGTGGTGTTTTTAATTAATGTGGGTTTGATATAGTTCAGTTTAGTTTTTATTTTGTGAAAACGCTTTCTAGTTCTAGTTTCATTTTTATAGAGCACCGAAGTCCTGACGTAACTCGCTCATCCCTTCGATGGGGTGATCTTAATATCGTCTACTATAAGCGCTGTGGTCCAAAAATAAACAAGCTGTCTCGGCATTATTGTCAGGGAGGTGTTTCTGTATCGTTTATGGCAGTCAGTCACTCATATTATGATGCAGTCTGTTTCTAGCGAAAATGTAACTAATTCAGTATAGCGTTTTCTCTCAGTCAGTTGATTCTTCATATCCATATGAGTGAAGCGGCCGGGATGACATGTTTATTTTTCAAACACAGTTCTTATTTACAATGTAGGCATTTAGCAGACGCTCTTAATCCAGAGCGATTTACATTAAGCAAGAACAAAAAAGCATCGTACTGTACATCACATAAAATCACATAAAAAGCATTTATCATGAAACATGCATAAGCTAAGAACGTAACAGTGGAATATCTATATAATGAAACTATACATACAAACTATACATATATACTATACTATGTTATACATAATGTACTATGACGTGCTATGGCTACATACAATGCAATTATAGTGCTGTCTACATAACATGCTATAAATCTGTATCAAATGCTATCTAAGTCTACAGAAATGCTATATGAGGCTTATATGAGGCGATCTAAAATCCCCCTATGGGGATTATAATGCAAATAAAAAGTACATGAACCTGTGGATTTGCGCCCTCTACCGATATTGACATCAGACTTCGGTGCTCTATTATGTTCAGTGTTAGTGTTTTATAATTAGAATGGATTAGTCGGGCCGAGATTCAACAAGGTCAGAAAGAAATGCAGTAATATGCAACAGGCTAGAAGATCTTCAAGCTCACAACACAGTCACAGCGCAACGTGTTCTCTACAACAACCAGCTCAGTGGCCTTGTGGTTAGAGTGTCCGCCCTGAGACTGGGAGGTCGGGGTTCGATCCCCGGCCGGGTCATACCAAAGACTCTAAAAATGGGACCCTTAGCACTCTAGCATCAAGGGTTGGATTGGGGGTATAAGTCCCTGCGACATACTAGCGTCATGTCCAGGAGGTGTACTTGTACATCAAGCTGCCTCATGGCTACAGAAACAGGAGATAGGCTCCTGCCCCTATATGGGCCTCATGGCTCGGCAAGGCTACTTACTTTTACTTACTTATAATAACCTGGTAAGGACCCAGCAGATGGTATATTGACTTGAATTTGATCAACATTTAATACTGTATTAAGAGTTGGGGGACAAACACCTAGGGCATCAGCAGGGGGTGGCCATCGCTCTGCCACCATGAGACGTACTGGGGTTAAAAGAGCCAAACGTTGATGAATGGTGGTCCCATGCAGCTGATGACCCGTCTAGGCCCACAGAGGTGTTCTGTTCAGTGAGGTGTCACAGCACACCTGTTCAAAAGGCACTGGAGGAGGTGCGTCAGGCAGGAATACCATCACCTGTATCTGATATGTGCGTCTGACTTGACTTTTATAAAAATCACATTGTTGGTTTAATATTATATACTATAAGTATATCTGTCTGACTTATTTGTTTGTTTGTTCTTTTCAGGCTTCTGGTTCTACGACACGGGTAAGAAATCACAACATGCTCTGCCCTTCATTCATTTGTTTGCTCTTTTTAATTAGAGAAAAATAATCCTGCACACTGTCTTCACTTGAGTTTAGATTTTATTGTTCATCAGACCTTCATCAGGCATCATCTCTTTAATTAAAATGACTTTAGGCAGTTTTTTTTTGCTCTATTTTATCTATTTATTTAGAGAGATGTAACACTGACAGCAGAAAGGTGCCTTGGGGGTGGTTCTCGGGAAAAATAAACCAAAACATTATTACCTGCTGCGTTATTATATCTGCAGAATTGGGGGTGAAATAAATAACTAGTGGCACATTATTTAGGAAGCATTTCTGAGAAATAGACGGGTGCATTTCCGTTCGATGTTTTAAAAACAAGTAAAATCATTTTTAAATCTATTCTAAAATGTATATGCAGCCAAAGCAGGGACTTTAAAATCGGTGTAATGTGTGCTCTATACGTTTGGTCTTTGTCAGCACGCTGGCAGCTGCATTTTGGACAAGTTGTAAGTAACCAACCAATAGATATTTTGGGGTAAGCTAGACCAATCCCAGTCTAGGGGGCAGTCCCGCCCCCTTTCAGAAAAGCGAGTGGCCCAGGAAGTGGAAGCCCCATGCATTCTCCCATAGGCACTTTTAATATAATTTATTTAAAGACGGTTACGCCGCGGACAAAGCCAATTCGGATCGTGACGAATCATGACAATGAACACAATATTTTGGGCCGATCAAATAATTTATAAGACGAAAAACAAAACAAATAGTGTTGTCTCCTGACTTTCTTTTCTTCTTTCTAATGATTTGATCGTCCCAAAATATTGTGTTCATTGTCATGATTCGTCACGATCCGAATTGGCTTTGTCCGCGGCGTAACCGTCTTTAAATAAATTATATTAAAAGTGCCGATGGGAGAATGCATGGGGCTTCCACTTCCTGGGCCACTCGCTTTTCTGAGAGGGGGCGGGGACTGCGGCGCTCTATAGGCATTTCAGAAAACTGTCAGGATTTAGAAGACATTTTGTACAATCGTCCTCAGGTCTAAATGGGTTCAAACTCGTCCCATTGCGACCCAATGTGAGCCACTATCCCGTCGAACGTTTACTTTTCAACATTCCCGCGGCGGTCCCGCGTCATGTGACTTGACAGTGGAACGCGGACGTGCATTCCTTCCTACTCCCACCGCGTAACGTAACGGCTTGACGGCGTGCCAACAGAAATATGTTACAAACAATGCAGGCTGTGCCGTCTCTCTCCAGTGAACTGGAGCTCTGTGTGGCAGCGCTTCATGTCAAGGACCCCTAAAATGATATGCATTTGGCTGTGGAGCCCCATCTTAACCCATTCTGACCTGAGATCAGATTCATACGAGGTTTCCACTGGACAACACACTGGTCTGATTAACCCATTCTGACCTGAGATCAGATTCTAAAAAATGTCAGTCGTTCTTCGATTTGTCAAAAATAGCAGACCTACAAGCTCGTAGCGCGCCACTCGGTGGCGCGCTATGAGCTTGTAGATCTGCTATTTTTCAATAGCTAAAGCATAACATGATGCTAAACACGAAAACGGGTTCCCGGTCAGAATGGGTTAAAATATGTTGTGACGGGGGGACCCCCAGAAGCAAAGATGTGTGTTAAAACTTTTCATATATATATTACTAGAATTTCGTGCGCGCTTCGCGCGCACTCATCCCAGAGCTACTTCGCCACGCACTATGGGAAGAAAGAAATGGCGGGAGTTGACTCCACATGTAGTAACGGATGGGTTATTGGAAATGTACCATTGTTTTGTCGTGAATATTTCCACAGCCTAATTACTAAAGGATTGTGACTGTGGGACAGACATACAGTCTGACATACAATAGGCTACACGTGTGCACAGTGAAGAAACAATGACCTATATGCCCAGATTTCTTAAATTAACATAGTTGGATTTGAACAGAAAGACAATGCCATAAATCAGTCAAAGTAAGTGACAGACTCAACAGTAGCACACAGCATGCAAGGCAGCGATGCATGCATGCAAACATGTTTGTCCAGCTGAGATTTAGTGTCTCCATCTCTCTGTGGAAGAGGTTGCACATGACCTGTACGGCCACACTGAGGCGCTCCAACACAAACACAGACACAAAACAACACCACGCTGTTTGTCCAGTTGACCCAAATCAACACCAATACCTAGCCTGTTTGTCCAAAACACAGTATCTGCTGGCCACGTTTCTACTTCGCCACAACCTAATGTTAGTAACAAATGTAGGGGAGAGCCGCCAAGGTTGTAACGCTTCACGGTTGTAACATGGACGTTATATCTTGATTGGTCAACGCCACCATGACGCCATGGCGTCAGTATGTGTACAGCAACGTACTCTACGTGCCCAGGAAGTTTGAAGTGTTTACCTTCAAAATGCGTATAATTTTACACCTGGAGTATATGTGTGCTACAATGTTTGTCTTTGGTGTTGGTGAATAAAAATCCACATGGATGTGTTCATGCTTATGTTCTTCATTAGTTTGCATGGTGTTTAGACGGAATTCACGTTCATTCTGGTCTGTAAGCAACTGCAAAGAAAACTTGCAAAAGCGGGTCATTTGTAACATGTGTTACAAATGGTCCGCTTCCATTCAATGGGATATGTAATATTTACATATTTGACATATTGGCCAATATTATATGTTCTGAAATTGTATTGTATTGTGTAGTGTATTCGAAAAGTAGTTTAGGGTTGTATAACATTGTACAACTCAATCAATCAAACGTTTGTTTAATCAATGTATTGCCCCATTGAAAAAAAAGAAAAGGCCAAACTGGTACACCCGATACTATTTAATATTTCCCTTATGTTTGATATTTTCTTATCACATCCATGGTATGAAAACAATGCTAAGGAGTTGCTTCAATGAAATATAATTGCTTTAAGCTGAAAACGGGTTATTAGTTATTATGTGTAGTGTAGTGTAGTCAACATGTTAAGGCTCATACACACTGCCCGGTATTTGCTGCGATTATGCTTTCGGGGAGCATTGTTGGCGCTGGCCGACAAAAACCCCTGATCTGACGTTAAGTGGTGCCCAAATGGTAGATCACGATCTACAAAGGCTTTGCAGGTAGACCACATGACATGGCAGTAAAAATATATATAATTGTAATAAAAAAAAACGATTTTTGCATCTTCCGCTTTAGATGAACTGAAATGACTTGAGTGATTGACATCAAAAAGGGCCTGTCAGCTCAAACACACAATGCAATACTTGTTGTTGCTTACAATCATCAGTAGCAAAGTCAAATACCAACAAAAATAAAAGCCTACGATTTGCATTGTCCCCCCTCTATTTCCCATTCCATGTGCGTTTGTCTTATATGTAGCCTATATGAAAGGCCCCTCAATTACATTTTGTCACTATTTGCAGCAATGGGATGATAGTTTTATTTGGTGGGTATGTTGTGCTGGTGGTTTTGAAAGTAGCTCTCAAGTCCATAAAACAAACTAACATAGGCTACTTCTCTATAAGCAGAATCATGAATAGGCCTATTTAATTTATACAAAAGGAGAAGAGAGAGAGAGAGAGAGCAATGTGTTTGTGTCTCAAACTTTGTCTAATATTGTTTTAGAGCAGTGGTTCTCAAACATTGTCATGGCAAGAGCAAAGGACCCCCAATATTTTTTCAATGTACAAAAATAATCCCAAAATTGCGCATCTATAAATTCTAAGCATGTGAGCCGGGACTGTGTGTGTGTGTGTGTGTGTATATACATTCCGTCTGTAATTCCCTGTAGGCTTCACGTGAATAATGTTGTGTGCGCGCGTGCGGAGAAATAGTTATTTAATGAATCGCATGTTGGTGTGTGTGTGTGTGGGGGGGGGGCCTTACAGGCGTGCATGTGCGTGTGTGTGCGTGCAGGCGTATGTATACATTAGGGCTGTCACGATTCGCCTAGTCCACGATTCAATTCAATTTTGGATTTGCAGCTCACGATTCGATTCGATGTTCGATTCGCTATCACGATTCGCCTAGTCCACGATTCAATTCAATGTTCGATTTGAAGCTCACGATTTGCTTCGATGTTTGATTAAATTTTTTCAATCTATTTTTTTAAAACCTTCTTTTTCAGCATTGAGGGCTATATTCATTATAATTTAGGCCAATATCTTGGTTTGTAAAGAAAAACACTTGTTTCCCAATAAGTCACATTTATTTTCTATAAATAACAAATCAGAATGAGAATAAGAAAAGGTTTAACAACTTTGGGTTTTATGCCCTAACATTTTTTAAATGTTTCTTTAAGATGAGATGACTTGTAACATTCTTGTTAAGCTCTAAGTAAGTAAATGAAAGAAAAAAGAAGAAAAGACAAATAGTATATAGACCCATCTGTTGTTAGTTCAAGTATTAAATACTAATTTAAGTGTGTAATTTCACTTATACACTACCTGGTTATAAATAGCTGCAGTAGGCTACACCATTTTATGCAGTATTTTATACTATTTCTATTTAGTGTACATTTAGTGGATGTGGCTTACATCCGGTCTAAAGCCCACCCACTGTATGCGCTGATTTCCATACACAATCCGTATCCTCCCCTCACCGGATGTTGAATTAACAGTACTAACGTCCATATATTTGACGATCTTTTACACAAAACGATTTTAACGGGCAACGTTTCACATGTATTATTAGTTTTATACATTTTAGGAGTGAAAACATGTGTGACCTGCATGGCATTTTGTAACGTGGTTCTGCTGTTCTGCAACTCTCATTAAATATTGAAAGCCAGCGTTTGCCACCACTGATAGTGGTCGCATGTCTGCAGCTATGCAGACCGCAACTCCGTGCGTTAATTGTTTTGCACGGGGCGAATTAGCTGAGAGCTTTTCTCTATAAGAATATAGTTGGCTGTGTTGTTGTCTTTGTACCATCGTCGTTGGACAGATCGATTTCTTTGTGATGTCTGCTAAGATGCTGGCCCATATTTGACGTGTTGCCTTTGGGATACGGAACTCGTTTTCTTTTCCACACTTATTTCCGTGTATCATCGTCGTCGCTGTCTACAACAGCACTGGCCATGGTGAAACGCAACAGCCGTCTCGTTCTCTCACTTGTCAACTCCTCTCTGTGTGTGTGTGTGTGTGTGTGTGTGTGTGTGTGTGTGTGTGACTGAGTGTGTGTGTGTGTGGCACTGCTCCGATACAGTTGGATTTTCGTCTCTTTTTTTTCTCCATGCATTCGCATGGGCGGAATGGCCCGGCCGCTCGCGGAAGTAAATTGGCTGTGTGGCGAAAATAGGCAAAGTGATCGGTGTAAGGGTGATATTTTGGCCCAATCCGATTATTGACAAAGAACAATGTTGATGTAAGTAAGGGAATCGTCGAGTCATTTTTTTTGTAAATAAAGAGATTTAGATGGAATAAGCGAAATAGCGATCGTATAATCTCTCCTGTTCCTTCTGTCTCTCATCAATGTCCTGCGCGAGATCAGATTCTGTGCTGCGCGAGATGACATTGTCAAGCTAGTGTGGGGGCGGGGCTGGTAAGAGAGGGCAGTGTTGCCAGGTTTGCGAATTGTAAGCGAGTTGCAGTGTATGCAAGTAGCGTGGTTAAATTCCTTGTGTTGTGGCAACAGCGTAGGGCGCAGCAAATACGACATTGAGGGGTAGAAACCATCCCGGGCGCGTGGTTCATGTAACATGTGTGTCACTGTGAAAGACTGGCCCCATTAAGTGAACGTAGTTGGCGTAGTAGACGCCAACATGACGATTTTGGTAGACGCCAACATGACGATTGTGACGTAGGCTGTTGACGTTGAGCAATAACAGCGTGTTTCATAAAAGTAATATTTGCAGAGTAAATGAGACACTTGAAGGGCTAAAAAATAGGCTATGTCAGTTCGGGGAGCGTGCCGAATTTATTTTGCATATAGAGATGTGTGGTGAAAGTGTGGTTCGGTCGGAGATAGAGCATGAAGAATGAGTATGGGTACCACTTCTCACTTGTATATATAGATATACACAGTTGTGATCAAAAGTTTACATACGTTTGTAAAGGACATACTGTCATGATAGTCCTGACTTTCCAATAATTTGTTCAACTCTTTATTTTTCTGTGATAGGTTGATTGGAGCAAATACTTCTTTGTCATACAAAAGAATCTTGAATTTATTTGTATTTTTATGAATGTTTTTAAGGGTTTTCTGAAAATGTGACCAAATCCGCTGGTACAAATATTTTCACAATTTTGTGATGCCCTATACAATTTTCAATTTAGCAGACGCTCTAGTCTTAATCCAGAGCAATTTTCAGTAAGCAAGAACAAAATACTTAAAAAGTTAAAAAATAAAAAATGCCACCTGGCATTGCATACTGACTGTTACAGTACGTAAGCTGGAATATCTCTATATAATGAAACTATATGCACATATAGAGAGATATGTCTACATAAAAAGTTACATAAGTTGAGCAGCCTCCTTCTGCTCAACTTATGTAACTTTAGATAGCATTGTATGTAGAAGACACTGAAGCAGCATGGACATTTAGAGAGCCTTTTATTAGGTGCCAAGTAGACACCTATACAGTCGTTCTGTATACTTTTAGCACCTAATAAAAGACTCTAAATGTCTCTAAGTCTCCAGTGTCCTCTCCTCCTTCTGAAACTTATGCCCTTGTACCTGTTGAAGCAGCCGTTCCAGGCTTGAGGCACGTTGGTGGTAGACTCGATTTGTTACATAAGTTGAGCCTTTGCATTCGCCTGTAAGGTCGTCAAGGCGGAAGGTTGGGAGTGAGGCTGCAGTTCTGACTGTAGTGCAATGGGAAGAAGTGCATTCCATAGTTTTGGAGCCAGAAGGGAGAAGAGTTTGGGACGTGTGGAGCGTTTTGAGCTATGAGCTTGTAAATCTGCTGTTTTTTTTAATAACCAAAGTATAATATGTGGTTTTACTGTAAGTGGTTGAAATGATCGTGACTCTATTAATTCATACATTCTGGGCGTTTTGGCGTTCAAGCTTGTAGGTCTGCTATTTTTTTTAAAGTCGTGAAAATGTGGCTCAAATCTTTGAATATATATTTCAGAGAGAACATTTTTAACTGAAATATTTGCTTCTGGGAGGGTCCCTGGAACTACATATTTTGAGATGGGGGGTCTGTGGTAACCTGACTTTGCCAGCTGGGGGCGGTATTGGGTAACCATGTTCCCCAACACCACATCCATCTGGAATCTCGCAGGCAGTTGAGCTAACGTCGAACCGCTCCGTACCGAACCAATCAGCGTGAGCTAAGGGCGGGATATGTGCGAAACCGGATGTGAAGCTATACAGACACGTCAATATGATTGGTTGTGTTTGCACGCCCACACGGTGATAGACAGACGGTCCCATCCAATCATCTACCATGTATCTTGAAAAAAAGGAACAGCCCCGTCATCGAATTTGCTTCCGCGATCCCAGATCCCAATAAGCTGTGAAACAAACATGTGTAGCAAGCTTCTTGGATCTGGCAGCGTCAGGTTAGGTCTGTGGCCCAATAGAGATAATTGTGGCCTTGGAGGTCCTTGATATGAAAAAGGTTGAGCACCACTGACACAGAAACATGGGTTTTTTCAGAAAATAATTGCGATTTAGAAGCCTTTTTTTTCGACGTCAGTCTAAAATGGGTTAATACATTTTGCAGGACCCCACTTTGAGAACCAATGCTGTTGGGCACTGTCCACTGTCCACTGTCCACTTCTGCATACCGATAGGCTAGGAGTCATAACAGGACAGGGGATCTGCTCTATCGCAGTGGTTCTCAAAGTGGGGTCCGGGGACCCCCAGGGGTCCTTGAGGGAGTTCCAGGGGGTTCCTACGTCCTATAGCTGTTGATGGATATAGTTTGGAACCAAATGGAACCATGGATATGTACAGTATGTAACTCTGAGAGTGTACACATGGAACCACATGTTAGGGTCCGGAGTTAAATTGACACTGATTATAATACAATATAAATTGGGGTCCCAGTCCTAGAGATAGAAATGTGTGTCCGTAGCCTAATGCATGTCAAACCGGTGGGCTCCTTGAAATTAAAATGTTGACAATCACTGCTAGAGCCGTGAGGAATCTTCTCTTATGGGGGTCCCTCCCTCCCTGGCATATCTTTTTCAAATGGGGGGTCCTGGGTCCTGGGTTCGATTCCCGCTGGGGACGCTGTGGGCACCGGCGGCGTGTTCCCTCCTCCGCGTCATAAGTGCCCATACCCGAGGCGGGGGTTGGCGATAGGGCCTTTCTGTGTGGAGTTTGCATGTTCTCTCGTTCAAAGCTCACATCACAGCTGTCACTCGATCCTGTAGGTTTACACTCTATAACATACGACGAATTAGACCGTTCCTCACCCAGGAATCAGCCCAGCTCCTAATCCAGACAACAGTCTTGTCAAAACTTGACTATTGTAACTCCCTCCTTACTGGCCTACCAGCATGTGCACTTAAGCCTCTCCAGCTGATCCAAAATGCCGCAGCTCGCTTGGTCTTCAACCAGCCAAAATTCTCACATGTCTCCCCCCTGCTCCGCTCCCTCCACTGGCTCCCGGTCGCTGCCCGCACAGAATACAAAACTCTGATGCTGGCATTCAAAGCAACCAAAGGTATGGCTCCCCCATATCTTGCAAGTATGATTGAACCCTACAAACCCTCCCGCGCACTCAGATCAGCTAACGCAGGGAAGCTGGAAGTACCCTCACTAAAAACGCCGGGACAACGCTCCACACGTCCCAAACTCTTCTCCCTTCTGGCTCCAAAACTGTGGAATGCACTTCCCATGGCAGTCAGAACTGCAGCATCACTCCCAATCTTCCGCCGTAGTCTGAAAACCCACCTTTTCAGACTCCATCATGGCCCATAGCACTTACTCTACCCTAGATAGCACTTCTGTAGACTTAGATAGCATTTGAAAAAGACTTATAGCATGTTATGTAGACAGCACTAGAATTGCATTGTATATAGTCATAGCACGCCATAGTACATATGTATAGCATAGTAGTATATATGTAAAGTTTATACGTATAAATTTCATTATATAGATATTCCACTGTTACTTTCTTAGCTTACGCATGTTTCATGATGAATGTTTTTATGTGATGTATTCCCATGCTTTTGTTCTTGCTTAATGTAAGTCGCTCTGGATTAAGAGCGTCTGCTAAATGCCTAAATTGTAAATTGTAAATTGTTCTCCCTGTGTCCCCTAGGGTAGATACCCTCACAAAAACATGCCGTAATCCTGGTCTCTAAAACTACCTCCCCCTGGCCAGCTGGGGCGCCTGATGGAGGGGAAAGGAACTGGTCGGAATAATGTGTCCCTTCCACATGCTATGTCCGGCCGGGGAAATTCCCCTCTGTCAGGTGAAAAGAAGCAGCTTGGACTCCTCATGCATAGAAGGAGGCATGAGGTCAGTCCGCTGCCCCCCCAGGTTGGCAGAGGAAGTGTAGCGCCCAGGATTACATTAGATAATTGGCACTGGGTGAAAAGAAAACTGGGTTACAAAATCGTGGGATAAAAATGTAAAGAAAAAAAAAATGGGGGGTCCGCGGGCTAACAAAGTATCAATTTGGGGGTCCTTGACAATGAAAGAGATTGAGAAGCACCGCCCTATGGGCTCAGATGTCGTCGTCCAACTGGTCACTGCAGCCCAGCCGCGTGTGAGAATGTTTGGTGTGGTGGTCAGGCCTTTAGACCAGTGGCTCTCCACTTTCTATCATGTCAAGACAAGGACCCCCCCAATTAATTTGAAACCTCTATTTCATTGAAATCCAACGAGACCATTGTCTCTTTCTCAATGGCTCCCTGTGTCTACAAATGGTATGTATTGTATTTATTTGACCACGCGGACCCCCACCTGGAAATATCTTTGTTTAACCCATTCTGACCTGAGATCAGATTCATACGAGGTTTCCACTGGACACACACTGGGTCTGATTAACCCATTCTGACCCGAGATCAGATTTAAAAAATGTCAGTCGTTCTTCGATTTTTCTAAAATAGCAGACCTACAAGCTCGTAGCGCGCCACTCGGTGGCGCGCTATGAGCTTGTAGATCTGCTATTTTTCAATAGCTAAAGCATGACATGATGCCAACACCAAAACGGGTTCCCGTTCAGAATGGGTTAAATGCGTTGTGAGATGATTGTACATTGAGATGAGATGTATTTGGGTTGAAATGGGTCTAATGCTGCATTAACACATTTTCTTTTTCTTCTGCAGAATTCATGCCGTGGGAAGCAAGTGAGTTAATTATAGTTTGTGTGGTGTTATGGATAAAAACGGACACAATGAAATAACAGTAATGGCAACAGATTAAGAACATTAGTGTGATCTTGAATCCAAGTCGAATTTAATGTCCCCACTTTGATTTCTTGTCTTGCTTCACCGTTCTAGACTTCTGGCGACGATCGGAGACAGGCAAGTTTTCAGCCGTTTGTTTCCATCTGTATTTTTGTGGTTTTATTCAGCGTTTATCATTCTTTGCTGTCACCAGTGTTGTTTTTGGCAGCACATTTCTATTTTAGTCTAGTCATAGTCTTTGGACTGAAACTTCATTTAGTTTTCATCATATTTTAGTCACCTGGAATGTCTTAGTGTTGGTCTAGTTTTAGTCGACCAAATGTCAAGGTTTTAGTCAACTAAAGACTAAAATGTGTTTTGGGCGGGCCTTGATGCCGTCGTAATGAGTGTTTTTACACTTGCTGTAAAAACACTCCTGTACGATCTACAAGCTCACAACGCGTCGCAGATCGGCTATTTTCAGCATGCAACCAAGTGTAAAATGACTTATACTGGATCTCTTGTCCACTATAGTCCCTTCCTAACATTTTAGTCTAGTTTTTATTTGTCTACGATATTGTCAGTATATTTAGTCTTAGTTTTAGTCATCGTAGCTTAGTTTTCATTTAGTTTCCATTCGTTTTTGTCAGTGAAAAAAGGTAGTCGACGAGCATTTTTCGTCTTAGTTTTAGTCGATGAAAACGACACTGGCTGTCACACCTCTGTCATGTCATGTCATGTCATGTCGTGCGGTGTATATTTATGTCCGCCTCTCTCTCTCCTCCTCTCCTTCAGCGGGGGCAGATCACGCTGCTAATGGCAGAGCCGTGTCAAATGCAGGCAAGTACTTTACTTGACTTTAAGGGAGAATTCCATACTAGAAGTCTTTCTTACCTTTTTTTTGTAGTTGTTACGTCTCCAACCAAAGAGGTCCAGGTGTTATTTTGTGCAAAAGCGCATTATTGGCTATTTCCCTTACCATAAGCCCTCAATGAATTGCATTGAATTGAATGGGGCTATGGGGTGTTGTGATAATTCGCTTATTTTAAAATAAAGGTAAGAAAGCCTTCTCGTCGTCAATTCTCCTTTAACGTAATGATCTCATGTAAATATGCCACATTTAGCTGTAGAAGCTCATTTACATCCCAACTGAAAATGCAACATACAATAATTACAACGGACTATAAATACATTTATACATTTAACAACATAAGTACCTACTATAAAGTATAGTCAGATTTATCTCAAGACGGATTCAATCAGAACTCGGCTGAATCTTGTTTGTTGTTAGTAGGAATGAAAACAAAGACATTATGGGTGGTTAACACTGATAATTAATATGATAATTAAAACGATTATTTGATCATTTCTGTTAATTATAATAACTGTTAATTAACAGCATGCTGTACTTGACCTGCTTTCAGAGGCTGCTGAGTCCAACGGCACCAACGCTGCCAGAGAACAGAGACATGAAGGTAAGACACACACACACACACACACACACACACACACACTTTAAGAATTTATTTATGTCCACACAAAGGAAAATGCACAAGGACACCAACATTACGGGTGCAGTTATGTTACAATCACAAGCCTACTGTATGACACATGTCTTGGAATCATGAATGATACAGCAAGAATGTCGCTCAGTCAGCAGCGTCTCTGATAGCCACACACACACTGGCACACACACACACACACACACACACACACACACACACACACACACACGAGTGACTAATTCCTGTGCCAGTTAATATAATATACGATTGTCATTTTCAATCATACTTTATTCCTATAGAGAGTGAGTGACAATTATATTGAAAAAGCGTTTTATAGAATGCACTTAGAACATTTTTATGTTATTTTATAATATTTATAATATAATATTAATGATTTACTTTTATTTAAAAGTTGCGAGTTGCGAAAAGTTGCGAGTTGCGAAAAGTTGCGAGTTGCGAAAAGTCGCGAGGTGTGAAAAGTCGCGAAGTGTGAAAAGTCGCGAAGTGTGAAAAGTCGCGAAGTGTGAAAAGTTTATGACTTTTTTTATTATTTTCGTGCCAAGATGGGTTTAAATATATTCATGTATTCATTTATTTGGCAGAAGCTGAACTCATGGCAGAAACTGCGATCCCGTAACTCTAGACTGCATAGAGCTACCAGACCTCAACCAAGACCCAGTAACTCTAGACTGCATAGAGCTACCAGACCTCAACCAAGACCCAGTAACTCTAGACTGCATAGAGCTACCAGACCTCAACCAAGACCCAGTAACTCTAGACTGCATAGAGCTACCAGACCTCAACCAAGACCCAAGACCCAGTAACTCTAGACTGCATAGAGCTACCAGACCTCAAACAAGACCCAAGACCCAAGACCCAGTAACTCTAGACTCCATAGATCTACCAGAACCTCAACCAAGACCCAGTAACTCTAGACTGCATAGAGCTACCAGACCTCAACCAAGACCCAGTAACTCTAGACTGCATAGAGCTACCAGACCTCAACCAAGACCCAGTAACTCTAGACTGCATAGAGCTACCAGACCTCAACCAAGACCCAGTAACTCTAGACTCCATAGAGCTACCAGACCTCACTCAAGACCCAGTAACTCTTGACAGCATCAAAAGCAGAGACATGCATTTGATTTGCACCCCCCCCCCCCCCCCCCCCCCCACACACACACACACACACACGACACACCCACACCTTACTTTTCAGGATTCAAATTGGCGAGCGCTAAACCCTTATAGATCTGTTACCGTTTGATCAAGTAGGGGGAAAAAAATGTTAAAACACAAAAAGTTAAGAATATGGAGAGATCTATACAGCAATAAGTTATAACTAAAATGCCACAGGCGCTCCGAGCTTGAAATGTTAGAACAGCATATTGGTGTAAATTAAAACCCCACCAGGGTTCAGTTTAAACCTGTTTTGATCCGTTACACTTTAACGGATCAAAACACGTTAACCCATTCTGGGCGGGAACCCCTTTTGGTGTTTTAAGCATCATGTTATCCTTTAGCTATTGAAAAAATAGCAGATCTACAAGCTCATAGCGCGCCACCGAGTGGCGCGCTACGAGCTTGTAGGTCTGCTATTTTTGAAAGATCGTGAAAATGTGCCTCAAATCTTTGAATATATATTATTATTATTACAGAGTGAACATTTTAACTCAAATATTTGCTTCTGACGGGTCCCTGGAACAACATATTTGTCAGTGGCCAATTACATATAATTTTTTAGGATCCTTTACATGAAATATTGAGCACCTCTGACATAGAAACATGGGGTATTTCGGAAAACTGTCAGAATTTAGAAGACATTTTTTTAATTTCGACGTCAGGCCTATACATGGGTTAACCTGTCTCGATCCGGATCAAACCGGGTTAATCCATTCTGGGCGGGAACCCCTTTCGGTGTTTTAAGCATCATGTTATGCTTTAGCTATTGAAAAAATAGCAGATCTACAAGCTCATAGCGCGGCACTCGAGCTTGTAGATCTACTATTTTTTAAAGATCGTGAAAATGTGGCGCAAATTTGGAATATACCGTATATTCTTTCAGAGCGAAGTTTTTAACTCAAATCTTTGCTTCTGGGGCCGGGGGGGGAGGGCGGGGTCCCTGGAACAACATATTTTTTGGGGGGGGGTTGGTGGCCAATTGCGTAATATAATTTGCGGGTTGCTTGACAAGACATAAAATTTTGACCACCACTGATTGAGAAACGTGAGGTTTTTCTGAAAATGTTCATGATTTAGAAGACTTTTTATTTTATTTCCGACGTCAGGCCTTCTGCTTCTTTTCGTGTATCATCAGATGGCCAACTCAGTGTCATGCAGCCATGCCCTCGTCTCTGGTCCTATAAGTCAAAAAAGGCCAGCTTCTGAGGTTGGGCTGTATATGGGGGGCAGCCTGTGATAATGTGCTCGGCAGTCTGTTCAGGCTGTTCAGGCTCGCCACACTTTCATGCCGTGCTGTCCGACAGGCCCCACTTCAGAGACGTCAGGCCTAAATGGCTTTTAAACTGAACCCTGGTTGGTGTTACCTGTGTGTAACTCATGGTCCAGTAGAACGTGGGACCGCCGTGTTCTGTGCTGTGAAGAACACAGAGCACTTAGTTCAGTTCACAGCAGCGGAAAACCAAGGAGGAGAAGAAAGAAAGGTCCCCATTGTTGTGTGTTCTGTCTGTCACTTTGCTCAAACGACAACTGAGGCATTGTGTGTGTGTGTGTATGTGTGTGTGTGTGTTGCATGTTCATTGTACTTGAAACTGGCCTTCTGTCTCTCCAAATGCATACATTTCTTTCTGTGAGACTATTCTGATTTGGAACTGAACATGCTAGAAGTGTCATTGAGTAAATATGGCAGAGTGTTGCGATGTATGACTGTACTAATGGCAAGAGAGATCAATCAAAAATAGTTTGAGAATTGTGTTTTTAAGCTCTGTTGTTGTTGTTGTTGTTTTTAAAACGAATGCTAATGATCACATTTATGTTGTACTAGAAAGGTGCTCTTATGAATATCAATATTCCCCAAGTGTGTAGTTAATGATGGAGGCGTTTGTCTATAGGCTTACCTGCTGTTAATTCTTCTTATTCTTTTGTGATGGTTTGTGGTTTTATGGACGACCCTGTAATTGCAAACAATTGTATATAAAACGGCGTGCCCTCTCTGATATATTTGAGCGTGTACAGTAACCTGCCTTCAGAACGGTATAACGGGTACGGTCGCCCCAATTCCATCTCGTTTTACTGAGAATAAGGTTAGAAATAAGTTTAGGGTTAGGCATAGTTTTACTGAGGTTAAGTTTAGGAAATAGGGTTAGGTTTAGACATAGTTTTACTGAGGTTAAGGTTAGGAATAGTGTTAGGCATAGTTTTACTGGGGTTAAGTTTAGGAATAGGGTTGGGTTTAGGCATCGTTTTACTGAGGTTAAGGTTAGGAATAGTGTTATGCATATAGTTTTACTGGGGTTAAGTTTAGGAATAGGGTTAGGTTTAGGCATCGTTTTACTGAGGTTAAGGTTAGGAATAGTGTTAGGCATAGTTTTACTGGGGTTAAGTTTAGGAATAGGGTTAGGTTTAGGAATAAGGTTAGGTTTAACCGTTTAAGCATCGTTTACTTAAGGCTCATACATAGTCTGGATTTTCGGTGGTGGGGTGACCACCGAACTACAACATGACGTCACTGAGCCGCGGTGAAGAGCAAACCACCGCCACCGCTCCAGCCCTTCTCTCAGTTTTTACTCGCCACCGCTCAACGTTATTTCAGCTCCGGTGGTCAGCTCACCACCGGAAATCCAGACTATGAATAGGCCTTTAGATTACTTTAGGAATACCAGGCCGCGCTGTTCCCACCGGCTGTACGCCCGGAGCGAGTTGGTAAAGGGGTGAAGTTGGTAAGTTGGTAAAGGGGTGAGTTGTTTTGTATTCTTTGGAGCAACATGCCTTAGTTGTCAAGATGCCTTGTCAAAATCCATTCATTTGTATTCTGCACTGTAAATGTTTTTTGTTTGTTTTTAGTTGGGGTTTCCCCCCCCCCCCCCCCTTATTTACATAAAAGTGTATTGTCCCAAACGAATGTGCTGAACAAAAATATATTTTGAAATAACATTTCACCTTCAGTTGTTTGAGGCCAAACATTTTCAGTTAATATCTTCCTTCACTAAATCTGATCATCTTAGTAAAATTACTGACTGACGAGAAATCTGAAGCAATATCTGTATGTGTATTTTGTGGTTATTACAATATCCTCCACTAGATGGTAGTCTAAAGTAATAGTAAAACTAAACGGAATATTACATGCCCAGGAGAGCCTCAATTTGCCAGTGTTGCCACGTCCACTTTACTTTATTATAACCGACTTAGCGGCGCGCTTGTTTTCCCTGTAAAGTTGCTTGTACATTTTGGTAGTTGCAGCTAGCTCTTTTAGGGGCTTGTTACTAAAGTGCAGTTGCTTATTTGGGCTTCCTTGCATGGCTACATGCTGTTTAAAAGGCTGTCAAGGACCCAAATTGTACAGTACTTGTCCATGGATGGACCAACATCTGTGATCATTGGGCCTAAGTAGCTTTTTGGGGGTCTTGTTTTCCTACCCGCAATACCAATATTTATAGCAGATGTGACTTATATATTCCAATGAATACATTTGTAAGTCACAAGCAACGTTACAGAAAAACGAGTTCAAATTCGCTTATAATAAGCAGACATGGCAACACTGGGTGTAGGAGAACCTAACGTGTTTTATTTTGAAGGTGTCACCGGAACCGTAGTCGTGTTATTATTGGTGTTTTGACGCTCTTTTGATCGGTTGTGTTGCCAATTGTCCGCTTATTATAAGCAATTTGGGGTTTGTAGTGTTTGTGTGGGGATTGTTTAAAAAGAGATTATTATTTTATTTATTTATTTTTGTACTTTTAAGTATATTTTGATACCGATACTTTGCACTTTTACTGATTTTGAATTCCGGCTTAGTTCCGTTGTAACAGAGTATTTCTAATTTTCTACATCGCTGTCGCAGGATGCTTTACTTCCCGCAAAATATGGCAACACTGCTCTGTTGGTTGTTTAGGTACAGTAAACTATCCTATCCTCATGCAAGATGTGTGTTAATTGTTGTGCAAGCTAACGATTAGCTCACAGATCCATCCTCCTGCCCAACAACGGCCAGCCGCAGCGTAACAATGTTATGATCATCCAGGCCAGCTATGCTTCTGTAACTGCATGAGGGAAGGGAAGCCAGTGTCTGGGACATTGACATCGTTTGAGTGTCAGACAAAACCACGGAAGGAGCTTGACTGAGAGGTAAGCGCATGCCATTGATTGAAATGATGTATTAACAGTTTGCAGAATTACAGTACATTTCAAGCACAAACTCAAGACTGTTAACTGTGAGTGGACGACCCAATAAAGCATTACACTTGTTTACAAGAGGGTCCACTCCACCTTCTTCAAATCATCAAATTACATCAAATTATTATTATTATTATAGCTTAGTTTCAGTCGCTGTCTTACTTAATTTGTGTCATAAGGTAATGCTGTAAATTCGATCATTATTATTGCTATAAGGTTCTTAAAAAGTTATAAACGCATGATCGATTGGGAAAGTACAGTTCAATACAATTAAGGTTCTGCTGAGAGGATCTAAAATCCAACAAAGTACTGGCTTAATTGTTTCCATTGGGGTCCTTAATTGTCCTCCTTTATTCAATTCATCCAAAGTCTCTTTAATGCTTAGTCACAATGACATTTTGCTATAATTATTACATTACAAATGCAACATTGATTTAGCTGCCTGTATTTATTTAACCTTTACTGTAATATTTGTAGAAATTGACAGACGGGCACACTACTCTTAAACTTTTTCTTTTTTTCAATTATAATTACTGTTTCGGAGAATCATAATCTTTCAGTGAATCTTGAGTACCTAGAAGCAATAAAGCATCACCAGTTTTATTATCACATCACACTGCTGGTAAGCCTATAACATTCTTTGTTTTATACAAGCTCAACATTTGCAGAGCAAAGCAAAGTTCTTTGTTTACCCAGGGAAGTGGACTAAGCCAAGGACTTGTTTACAGCCACACCCTGCTCATAGAACATTTCATGGTAGAGGTTCAATGCCTTGCTCAAGGGCACTTCAGCGGTGGTAATTTTAACGTGCCGGTCCGGGGATGCGAGCTGGCGACCTTCCGGTATCAAGACCGCTCCGCAAACCTTTCGGCCACCGCTGCCCCAAGTTAGAATATAGGGAAGGAGAATAAACAAGGAACACATGCAGTCAAATAACCAGAAGGGACAGCTATTAAAATTAAATGTTTATTTATATACCCATTAAGACCTGAGGCCAATTCCACAAATGTCTTCTAAAGCCTAACAGTTTTCTGAAAGACCTTCTATATCGGTGGAGCGCAAACCTCTGATCATGTCTCGGACCCCTCTAATTTGGCCACAAACCCCTAACCCCCATCTCAAAATATTTTGTTCCAGGGACCCTAGAAGCAATAATTTCTTTGCTTTAAAATATATATTCAAAGATCTACAAGCTTGTACATCTGCCATTTCTTTTTTTTAAATTATAAAATAATGGTGAAAGTGGTTAAAAACTAAAATGACAGGTGCTTTCTACACGACCATCATGGTCAAAGGTGTGTTTTATTGCTTTAGTGTAGACCGTGACACAGCAGTCTGCATCGACTCCAGACTCTTTGACTCGTATCATATAAAACTGATGAATCATGATGAACCAGTGCTCACCGATCACGAAAGGTACCTTAAGCAAAGCAAAGCAAAGTTCTTTGTTTACCCAGGGAAGTGGACTAAGCCAAGGACTTGTTTACAGCCACACCCTGCTCATAGAACATTTCATGTTAGGGGTTCAATGCCTTGCTCAAGGGCACTTCAGCGGTGGTAATTTTAACGTGCCGGTCCGGGGATGCGAACTAGCGACCTTACGGTATCAAGACCGGCCACGGCCACCGCTGCCCTTAGGCTTAGTTACGTCATCACGAATGGTGGTCCCTTATTGGCCGGTGGACAACACCGACTTATACATACATACCCAGCCGATCGCAGTACTTGCGCACACTGCTTGCCCAAGTAATGAGGAATAGGCTATAAGCCTTTGAGCAACACTGTTGGATGTTGACAAAGTAACAGTTACTACCAATCTTTATTTTTTTATTTCTTTATTTTTTGTTCAGAGATCCGTCACTATCCTCTGAATCACCTAAGGAACATAAGTTAAACTTAAAACATTAACACACAACTGTGGTGCAACTGTGCTGCAATTGAAACAGGAGTTGTGCAAAAAAAATAAGTTTACAAAGCACACCGGGGTTGGTCAGATGTGAAAATAGATGTTTTTCAGGGGTTGAGTTGAGTTCAACCACTTGAACTCTCACTAACTAAATGTAAACTTTATACCTTTGGCTGTTTACTGTCTGCTCTTTTTCCCCTTTACACAAACAAAACCTCGTAGCCAAAAGTAGCAGATCTAAAAGCTCACAGTGTGCCAACTGTGCCATGCTGCAATGCGTTGTTGTGACCTTGTAGATCTGCTGTTTTGGTGGATTTTTGCCCCAGAATAGAGGATGCTGGTGATCAATGTAAAAATCACACCCGTGTGAAGGGAAAATGTACGTGTGCCTCATTACGTCATATTGTCTCTTTATTGTTAATGGCGTTTAATGTTTGTTTTACATCACCTAATCAACATGAGTTGGACTTTAATATATTAGCGCCCCTCACTTCACACGGGTGTGATTTTTATTTTTTTGGGGCATTGAATATTGAAATTTGGAACAAATTACATTGTACAATTACATTGTACATACATGAAAATGTTTCGACACCATTATCAGACGATTATGTGAAAAATAATGGTGATTATCTAAAAATAATTAGATTATAGGGCAGGCGATCATGTAATAATTGTGGCAGGCCTATAGGTGATATTCATTCAAGTTACTATGGGTGCATGATCCAGTATGTACCGTGGACTATATTTCGCAATTTCACCTCAAGCCATTGAACCCATTTAACCTGAATGTATGTGGGTCAAGGCAGGGAGTGTTATGGTGGTCTTTGACCAATCTGTGTAAGCAAAAGGCTACTGATACACTTGTCAGTGCTTTATCAGAACACTGTAGCCTATGCCCTGTGATATATGAGACGCATTGTGTTGTTGTATTACCTTGTATTCTTTTCCATATCTGTTGACTAATATCTCCTAGTGCTCATGCGATGTGCTCAGCAGGCTACCATATATTCTATATGTGTTTAATTGATTGATTGAATTTTTTTTGAATATTCTTTTAGGCAACATAAATGCAAACAGCACAGTGTACAGTCGAAAGACCTTGCGGCCTTGTTTCCATTCGGGTCCCGTCCACTCACACATGACATGAATAATAAGTTAACACAGTAACAATAATTGATATAATAACAATAATAATTTAAAGCAACATACATTTCCTCTTAACATAAAATATACAGTATTCACAGGTTGGGGCCCGAAGGTTAATCGGAAGGGGATTATTTGCACAAAGAGGCTGGGGCCATCACCTCCTCTCCCTTTGACCTTTGACCTGCTGACAGGTGAATTTTTAGGCCTGTCTTGAAGGAAGCCAGTGATTTGTTTGTTTTGAGCGATGGGGGGGGGAGGGCATTCCGGGCATAATCAACTTCAGACCTTTGTCGTGTCGTATGACACTGCTTTGGTGTC
>NC_137877.1:4768286-4898286 GCF_963924005.1 Protomyctophum bolini | reverse complement strand
TGTCATGCCTCGGACAAACGCCACCGGGAGGAGGAGGAGGGGGGGCCCCACGGGGACGCCCTGTACAGGCTCCTGGAGCACGACCCCCACTCGGCCCTCAATGCGGGACAGACGGCGGCCTGCGCCCCCCAGAAGGGTACGGTGTCAGGGCGTCGGACATTATGTTCAGAGGTCTTATTGGGCTTGTCGGCTTCCAGTGTCTGTGCGTATAGAACTAGAAGAGCGTTGTTTTTGTGGTGGTGGGAAGCATCCTGTCGTGCTTGTTGTGTTTTACTAATTACGCCAGTGCTTACACTCATTTGGAGGCTAAAACTAACGAGTTAATCTTCATTGTACTGCTGCTGCAGAGAGGGACATGCTGTGTGTGTGTGTGTGTGTGTGTGTGTGTGTGTGTGTGCGACTGTGCGCATGTGTGTGTGTGTGTGTGTGTGTGTGTGTGCGATGTGTGCGTGTGTGTGTGTGTGTGTGTGTGTGTGTGTGAGTGTGTGTGTGTGTGTGTGTGTGTGTGTGTGTGTGTGCGCGCTTGTCTGTGCTCTTAAATCTATCAAACACGGCTTCTTGTCAGGTCGTCTGTTTTCCCTGATAACACCGTTTTACAACATTCTGCCTTTATAAATCCTTGCCAAAACTCTGCTGTTGTGAGAGCGGTCGGTCTTCCTTGTTAGAGGCTTGCCCGTCGCTGTGCAAATTGTTGACCTTTTCTTACGTTTCAGAATTCAGAATCTGTTTTTATTTGTGTCTGTGTCTGTCTCTGTGTCTCTGTGTCTGTCTCTCTGTGTCCCTGTGTGTGTCTCTGTGTGTCTGTGTCTCTGTCTCTGATCAGCTGCTGAACTCTCAGCTCTTCTGAGGGAGATGATCCTGAAGCTGTTCTCTGAGTATCTGTCTGCCGATGGCAAGGTAATAACTGATAACCTCTGTGTGTGTGCGTGTTGCGTGTGTGCGTGTTCTCAAAGTGAGGCCCAGGGACCCTTGTGGCTCCTTGGAGGGGTTGCAAGTCTGTAACTCTGAGAGTGTACAATAATATAGATTATATTTAAGCGATTTATTCCATTAATATTTTAAACGTAATTTTGGTTCATTCAGGTTATTTAGTCCTACACGGTTTAGTGACAGAAATATTACCGTCCCATTCTTAACTGCCTTAGCACACCCACCCCCCACTAGGGCATTCACTTCTAGTCATTTTTACTAGTTGACTAGATGTTTAACTACCTATTATGTACCTATAATTATTATTATATTTATTATTTTTTTTGGGGGAAGAAAACTGTGTGCATTGGTGACTATAACTATAATCTACCTTATTTTCATTTATTTTTATTATCAACTAGTACAACTTAACAAGGTCGACTAGTGGACTTACTAGTCGACCAGTTGAATAGTCGACTAGTTGCTTAAAGCCCTACCCCCCCCCCTCTCTCTCTCTAGAGTGTGGACTACAAGGGCATGTCTCTCTCTCTCTCTCTCTCTCTCTCTCTAGAGTGTGGACTACAAGGGCATGTCTCTCTCTCTCTCTCTCTCTAGAGTGTGGACTACAAGGGCATGTCTCTCTCTCTCTCTCTAGAGTGTGGACTACAAGGGCATGTCTCTCTCTCTCTCTCTCTAGAGTGTGGACTACAAGGGCATGTCGGCGAGTCCTCTGTTCGAGCGCTACGGTGAGCTGGCGGTGCAGCTCCAGAGGGTGGAGCTGTTGTCCCTGAGCCGAGAGGAGAAGCTGGCCTTCTTCATCAACACCTACAACGCTCTGGTCATCCACGGGTACCTCCGCCTGGGGCCGCCCACCAACCTGTGGCAGAGATACAGGGTATGTACGCAACGCAGAGCAGTGCTTCCCAAACCTTTTTCTTTTTTTTATATATTTTTTATCCCACGATTTTGTAAACCATTTTTCACCCCTGTGTCAATCATCTAATGTGATCCTGGGCTCTACACACCCTCCACCAACCTAGTCCCCATATATGGGGGACAAGGGGAGAGCAACGGGACTTGAACTCATGCTTCCTTCATGCCTGAGTGTCCAAGTTGCTCCTTTACACCTGACAGGGGGGAGTTTCCCTGGTTGGACGTAGCGCGTGGAAGGAACACGTTTTTCCGACCAGTTCCTTTCCCCTCCATCAGGTGCCCCGGCTGGCCAGGGGGAGGCAGTTTAGAGACCAGGATTACTGCATCACTTTTGTGAGGGTAACTACCCTATAGGGGACACGGGGAGAACATGCAAACGAACATGCAAAGGCCCTTTTGCCAACCCCGCCTCGGGAAACGTTTTCATGTCAAGGACCCCCGAATTGACACTGATGAGTGCACGGACCCCCCATAAGAGAGGCTTTTGAGACGGCTCTAGCAGTGATTCTCAACCCGTTTAATTTGAAGGACCCCCAGTTTGGCATGCATATTAGTCTACAGACCCCCATTTAATGTCATTTCTGTCTGTGGGACCCCAATGTATATTGGGAAATCAATGTTAATGTAACTGAGAGTGTACAAAACTACAAATGGAACCAAATTGTTTTGTTTCCATTTGTACACTCTCAGAGTTACAGATCCAAACTATCATTTAACTGGGGACCCCCTGGAACTCCCTCAAGGACCCCTGGGGGTCCCCGGACGGACCCCACTTTGGGAACCACAGTCCTGGCGACCTCACTCAAATGTGGAGAAACTAGGTTTCTGCCCGACGACAGTAACGACAAGTTGCTGAAGAGTGGGGAGATTGTTTTTCCCTAGTATGTGAGCTACCTGATTGGACGGTATATATAGGCGCTAGCCCCTCCCATGTCCAGCTTGTAGTGTGCGTGTAAACCTAACACAAACATTAAAGGCCATTGATAATGAATGGCCAGTTTTGAGTGTATTGTGTGTAAACACACACACATTAAAAGACTAATGATTGGCAATGAATGAGATGATGTATGATGATAAGAGCGCCCCATTTTTGGGCGGGAACCCCTTCTGGTGTTTTAAAGCATTATGTCATACTTTAGCTATTGAAAAATAGCACTCGGTGCCGCACTATGAGCTTGTAGGTTATTTGAATGTATTCTTTCAGAGCCAACGTTTTTAACTCAAATCTTTGCTTCTGCGGAAGGGGACAAATATTCAGATGGGGGGTCGGCAGCCAATTACATAATAATCTTGGGGGTCCTTCCTCCTTGACACTGTCAGTAGAATCGCCCTCAGGTCTAAAGGGTTAACAGGGGTGTGATTTGTTTTTCTTTCTCTCCATTGTGCAGTTCTTTAACTATGTGAGCTACCTCATCGGGGGGGAGGTGTTCACCCTCTGTTCTTTAACCCTCAGTTCTTTAACTATGTGAGCTACCTCATCGGGGGGGAGGTGTTCACCCTCTGTTCTTTAACCCTCAGTTCTTTAACTATGTGAGCTACCTCATCGAAGGGGAGGTGTTCACCCTCTGTTCTTTAACCCTCAGTTCTTTAACTATGTGAGCTACCTCATCGGAGGGGAGGTGTTCACCCTCTGTTCTTTAACCCTCAGTTCTTTAACTATGTGAGCTACCTCATCGGAGGGGAGGTGTTCACCCTCTGTTCTTTAACCCTCAGTTCTTTAACTATGTGAGCTACCTCATCGGAGGGGAGGTGTTCACCCTCAGTTCTTTAACCCTCAGTTATTTAACTATGTGAGGGAGGTGTTCACCCTCTGTTCTTTAACCCTCAGTTCTTTAACTATGTGAGGGAGGTGTTCACCCTCTGTTCTTTAACCCTCAGTTCTTTAACTATGTGAGCTACCTCATCGGAGGGGAGGTGTTCACCCTCCAGGACATCGAGAACGGGGTTCTGAGAGGGAACAGGAAAGGAATGGCTCAGCTCCTCAGGCCCTTCTCCAAGACCGACCCACGTCTACAGGTACACAATATGTAGATCCATATCCATACACGGACACATCTTTTTTCCCATATAGTATAGTTGTTACGAAGGCTTTCACCAAGAGCTCCATGTATGGAGACAATAGTTCCATGTATGGAGACCGGCTCAGTGGTTAGAGTGTCCGCCCTGGGTCTGGGAGGTCGGGGTTCGATCCCCGGCCGGGTCTAACCAAAGACTGTAAAAATGGGACCCAGTGCCTCCCTGCTTGACACTCGGCATCAAGGGTTGGAGTCCAGGTAAGTCCCTGCGACATACTATCGTCATGTCCAGGGGGTGTACTTGTACATCAAGCTGCCTCACGCTACAGAAACAGGAGATAGGCTCCTCCCCCTATGGGCCTCATGGCTCGGCAAGGCTACTTGTGGAGACAACAGCGATATCCAGCGCTGAACCATATATAAGAAGAGTCCGAAGAGGTTTAGGCAGCTAGCAGCATAAATTGCTACACTCCTTGCGAGAGACTCTATTCCTTTACGTACGAGACAAGGATATTTGGCCTTACAATCCAAAAGTCCTCAGCGATCCCAGATGTTTCCGCATCCCGGTTAAGTTCGGATCGGACACCACTGCAGCCAGCGGGCTCTAACGAGACAACCAGCACTGGTTTTGGAGCTATCTAATAATAGTCATACATACATGAGAAAATGCATCTGAGCCTGTGCTTCTTGCATCTTTTATTTTGGACTGCCGCTTTTTTTCCATCTAGTAGGTTTATGAGTTAAGAATTATGTTAAATGATGTGCTTCGATTTGGTAGACACAAAACTGTGGTCTCAAGGCAGACTGTTTCACATCAATGGAATGCGGATATGGACTCAACTAATAATTTGGCAATTATAATAATAATTATTCCGAATTGAGGATCTGCTTTTCTGGGTCCCCCACCTACTCACTCAGGGTTGACGTGTCACACCTGCAGTGACGGGAGGGGCACCAAAATGTGGTGTTTTGATTGGATAATGGGGGCACTCCCTTATTATTAAAAGTACAAACTTTTGTGTACGTTCATCACATGACCTGATGAAGATCAAATGGATGGAAACGTTGTCAGAGTTTTCTAATAAAGAACGTCTTTCTTGTACCTGTGGTGTGCAACAGAGCTCCGTCCAATACCTACCGCTATATGCATTACCCATGTGTTCTGTCCATAATGTGATTCTCCTGCTGTCCACTAGGTGGCTCTCCCTGATGCTGAGCCCCTCATCCATTTCGCCTTGAACTGTGGAGCGAAGGGCTGCCCACCCATCAAAACGTACTCCCCACAGGTACGTAGGTCCACCCATCAAAACATACTAGTTTTAGTCATAGTCTCTTGAATAGTTTTCATTTAGTTTTAGTCACATTTTAGTCACCGGGGAATGTTTTAGTGTTAGTCTAGTTTTGGTCGACTAAATATAAGATTTTAGTCGACTGAAATGTATTCTGGCGGGCCTTGATGCCGTCGTAATGACTGTTTTTACACTTGTTGAAAATAGTCGATCTGGTATTTTCTGCATGCAACCAAGTGTAAACGGACTTATACTGGATCTCTTGTCCACTAGTCCATTCCTAACATTTTAGTCTAGTTTTTAATTGTCAATATATTTAGTCTTAGTTTTAGTCATCATAGCTTAGTTTTCATTTAGTTTCCATTTAGTTTTAGTCTGGGCACCATTTCATTTAGGGTATATGATCCTGTCGGGAGCGGATGATATCGTTACGTCATGTTGTAGTATTGTTTTGTAGTCGACAGGCAGGAACAACAGGCGGCAACTTCCTTTTCCCTCAAAACGAGAGCTTTTATTGAGAGGGAAAAGGAAGTTGCCGCCTGTTGTTCCTGCCTGTCGACTACAAAACAATACTAGAACATGACGTAACGATATCATCCGCTCCCGACAGGATCATACAGACTTTTGAAACAGAGACCAGGCTTTCCTCCGAGGTGGTGGAAAGCCTGGTGAGGCCAGGTTAGTTTTCCTTAGTGAAAAAAGGTAGTCGAAGAACACTTTTCGTCTTAGTTTTAGTCGAGGGAATCACCGTGTTCCTCTTGGTTCCGCCGTCAGGACATCGACAGCGAGCTGCGGACGGCGGCCGAGGCCTTCCTGGAGAACGACGACGGCTGTGTGGTGGATTCTGGGAAAGGAGAAGTGAGACTGAGCCAGATCTTCAAGTGGTACAAAGCTGATTTTGGAGGCACCGACGAGAAGGTAAACGGCTCTGTTCACGTCCCTGTTGGACAACATTATAGGCTTTGTAAAGTGATAATAGAGCGTCACAAGTACTTTTCAAGTACTACTTTATAGTACTTTTTCCACCACTGCATGGATGTTGGGGTTCAAAGCACTTAGAGTGAACGTGTGTGTGTGTGTGTGTGTGTGTGTGTGTGTGTGTGTGTGTGTGTGTGTGTGTGTGCGCGTATGTTATTGCAGCTGTTGCACTGGGTGATGGAGCACATGGGGGACTCTCCTAAGAGAAGCAGCCTGCAGACGGTGCTCTCTGACGGGAGGAAGACCAAGGTCACCTACCTTCCGTATGACTGGAGCACCAACAGCAGCGCACACTGATACACACACACACTGACACACGCACTGACGCACGCACACACACACACACACACACACACACACACACACACACACACACTGACGCAGTGACGCATGCATGCAAGCACGCACACATAAATGCAACACGCATGTGCATTTCTAAGCGTTACTGTCCTTATTTACGCGTGATTCATTGAACAAAGTGTCTTCCAGTTCCAGTGTGTTCTCCTCCAGCCTGGAGGGAGACGTTTTAAACACTGTTATGCAAAACAAATCAAGCACACCTCTTCATAGTCCCATCCATCCATCATCCATCCGTCCGTCCGTACGTCCATCCCAGGGGGGCAGTCAGACAGATATTTTGTGAAGCCACTAAGGAAATCGGGACTTCCTGAAAGTTCATATAATGGCCTGTTGTGGCGCTGTCATTGGGCTCAAAAAAACCCATAGCCCCATAGAAGTCCATGTATTTGGGCCCAACTTCACCTAGACTGTATTACCTTAATAAACATGGTCATGAATACTTTCTGCTTCCAGTCACTAGTTTAAAGTCTCATTCCTAATGTCATAATATTCTTTTGGGAAAATTATGGTCCCATTTATAAAAAAAATGACCATAAAGTCGCGTATGTTCTGAGGGGCGTGGCTACCGTTACAGTCTATGATCGGGATTCCCCACCCACTCGAGTCAAAATAAAAACCAACTAAGAAGAAGGGGGGAAGTCCCGCCTCGTTGTCTGGGCCAGCCAATGGGCCAGCTGGGCCCAAACGGATCTAGAAAGATGGCGATTCACAATTCAAGGACTGACAGGCTTCATTTTACGTTCATGTTAGACCCGGGGAGCGCTTTGTCCATATTTTTTACAGTCTATGGTCCATCCATCCATCCATCCATCCATCCACCGGAAATATACCTTTTACGAGCTGTTCACTTTGTTGCTGTTGGGCAGAAACCTTTTATTATTATTTTTGTATGTTTTTTTTTTTTTTTAACACTTGAGGCAGTATATAGATTTTTTTGCTGGTATTGGCGAAGCATGCCATTCTGATTCGATTCATCCACATGATATTTCACTTAGTCATATTTTGAATGCTTCAGATGATGTTGCACTATTACTGTTTTATACTCTGCTGTACTAGTCTATTTACATTTTTTTTTTTTTACTAACTTGTAGCTGCACACAAACGATTATTAATGTCATTTTAGGCTATTTATTCTTACTGTATATCAGTGGTTTTTAAACCTTTTAATTCCTGGACACCACTTTGAGACCCACTGTGCTAGATTTAAGCAATATTACACCAGAGGGTTTAACGTGATTATTGCCACGAGTGATGCGGTCAGGAACGAGACGAAGTCGAGTTCCGCAAGCATCACTGAAGAGGCATTAATGACGTTAAACCACACCCTCTCGTGTAATATTGCAATTCTACAACAGTTACCCTTAAAACTAAGAATCGCTGAAAAAACTTTTTTTAAATTTCAGATATAGTCACTATGACCACAAATGTCCCAAGAAACTAGCTAGCCTAAAGCCACCGAGTTTGCTATAGCGCTCTGGGAAAACAGAGCAGCTGAATTATTTGTTTTGATCAGGTGTGGCGTGGTGCTGGTTTGAACCACGGCTAGAAGGCTGTTTCAACCAATCAGATTGCTTCCTCGAAACGACCTGTTGTATAATAATTGTTTAAATTACACACTGGTGTCGAATCGCCGGTATATACTCGTATCGATTGATGTGCAATAAGTTATTGGTATCGTAATCCGGTACATCTCTGCCTGTACTGTATATGTAACATATCACCATGCTGTACTGTAATCTTTCATTTGAGACCTCGGTAAATGTGCTGCTCATGCATTTTCATATCCTATATTTGTTATTATAGATAAATTCATTAAAACAGTCATATATTTGATTAGTGAAATATTTATTGATACTTAACCCACCACTGAGACACTTGTTTGCATGTGTATGGTCAACGTGTAATGCAGGGCCAGATTAACACCTCTGAGGGCCCCTGGGCCCTGAAGCTCGAAGGCCCCCCCCCTTCACATGTACACGTAAATCTTTGTGCGAGCGCTTATTGCGCACGCAACATTTGTGCTGTTTTGGGCCATTTTGGGGCGGTTTTATGCTGTTATATTGGCCTATTTCCGGTCTCCTACCCCCCCAGAGTGACAGCCAATTTAGCGCATTGCTGCTTTACACACATTTTGCACTTTTCAGCTGCCTTCCAACAATAAAACACATCTTTTTAGACACCATTTATTTAATTCGGATTAGCAGGGAAATTTTCCGTGGAGCTAAAAAAATTAAAATAAAAACTTTTTTTTTGAGGGGCCCCATGGTGCCCAAGGGCCCCCTGGGCACGTGCCCAAAGTGCCCATATGGTAGATCCGGCCCTGGTGTGATGCCATGTGCACATTTTTATTTTTTTATAATAAAATGGAGAAAGAAAAGCTCACGGTGACCAGAGTGTCCACCTAACACGTCTGGGAACGTCGATGTTAAAGAGACATTCCTTTCCCCAAAAATGTACAAAAATATAAAGAATATATGCTTGAATATGCATTGGAAAATTGTCTGAAATATGGTTAAGTGTACACGATTTGAGCTTGAACATTTAAGGCATAATATAAGTGCTAAAAAAAAAGTGGGAAAAAGTCAGTCAATAGACAATAAGTTGAAGGTTAAATTTAGGTCTGATAATGATTTTCAAATTATATGCTTTATTTTGTTTCTGACCATTTGTTTTAACTTTTGTTTTCACTCTTCCTGTGTCCAAGCTAATTACTATTTTGTCAATCTACCGTGATATTTCATTTGTTGCTGTCAGAAAGCTATCTTCAATTCAATTCAAAAAGGGCTTTATTGGCATTTGTATACTTGCCAAAGCAAAAAGTGAAACAATACAATCAAAACAAAATGTATGTACAATTGGAAAGTCAGAATCTACAATAAATCAATTTTACGTGTACGGTTCTGAGATCTCTCGTCTCCATGCAGAGCACGTGTGTCAAACTTTTACTAGAGTTATAGGCTAGTTACATGATTAGTAGCCTACATGATTTTCTATGTAGCTATAGGGGGGGGGTGTGTGTGTGTGTGTGTGTGTGTGTGTGTGTGTGTGTGTGTGTGTGTGTGTGTGTGTGTGGTGTGTGTGAGAGACGCAACTTGGCCTGTTGTAGCGCCACCATGAGGCTGATTTGAAAACTGTCAAGTGACATTTCTTCCTCAACCTATAGTGGGAATAGGCATGCACGGCTTGGGATATCCGTGTGGATATGCACGGTTTGGGGATATCCGTGGATATGCTCCTGAGGAGGAGGATTCTAAAAACTGTGGTCAACCTGTCTGTCGTTGCCGTGGTCGGCGCGTCTATCATGCGCTGTATATTGACTGGCTGTTTGATTGCAAACTGTTTTGTGGTGTCTGCGCCCGCACTCTTCACAGTGAATGCCCTGCGTTCTACAATTACGCGCGACATGCCTGCCTATACCAGACATACAAAACACCTGCCTTGTTACCTCAGAGTTTCTCTTCTTAGTTCAACAGTCAGTTCAGTAGTTCTTGGATTTGTGATTACCATTACTTACAGAATGTGCATTTTGAATGAAACTCTGAAACTCGCAGCATGGAATGCAGCTGTCGACGCTGTATAGGTTTTCCTTTTTTCCGTTCTTTTCTCCCAGTTGCGCTCTGAGCGCTCTCTTGATTCTCTCTCTGGGGGTCATGCGTTCCTTGCGTATAAGATTGGCCGTTAATTCTCTCACGGCTCTCCACTTCTTTTTGTACAAATGATGACATTAGGTTTTTTTTTACACTGAACGTATTGTTCTTTCCATCACCATCCTCATCACCGCTAGTTTGACGAGTGAACCCTAATGATGTATAATTTTCATGAGAATTGGGCACAATACGTTTCCATACTGTGTGTGTGTGTGTGTGTGTGTGTGTGTGTGTGTGTGTGGCTGTGGCTGTGTGTGTGCGCGCGTGTGTGGCTGGTTATGGACTGGAGGCTGCAGGAGCCTTTGCTTTGAAAAGCACTGACCGGATGCTGTCATTTTTCGTGCAGACTCGACTCTGCTTTGCTCGGCTGGTCGGTGATGGGGGCGGGGCGGCCAATGGGAACAGAACACTATACACCCAGCATGCATCTGCCCCCCCACACCCCACCCCCCCTCCCAGGAGGAGGAGAGAGAGTTGATCACTCACTCTGTCTGTCTGTCTGTCTGTCTGTCTGCACATGAATGATATAACAGTTCCTAAAAACAAACAATGCATTTATAGAGAGAGTCTAGGAGGACGTTTAGGTGAAACAACGTCGTAACTAAATGGATACAACAACAGCAGCAGCGGCTCAGCGGGCGGCACGTCTCTCTGAAGCAGACGAGAAGAAAAGACACATTGTTGTATCGAATCCACCGGCCTCTTTAATCTAGTCTATAGGAGGGGCGAGAGAGTTCCATTCTAAAAAAAAAACCCCAACCAACCACCAGATGATTCTTCTCCTTGATCTCCGTCTCCGTTCCTATTGCTTCCTTCACCTTCCATCGGAATGATCGATCATCATCATCATCATCACGTCGACATGATGGCAAGTTTAAGGGGTGAATAAATCCAACTTGACAGTTGACGTACAGTCACACATCATCATCATTATCATCATCATCATCATCAGCGACGCTGCCTGCAAACCATGTTACATAAAGTATTTTCGTGGCTGCTGCTGCTGCTGGGACTGGGTCTCGAACCGCCTGGACTTTGTCTGGTTCTGGTTCTCGGCTCATCCTCCTCCTCCTCGGACCCGGCGCCCTCGGCCCCACCGCCGGCGGCGCCGCAGCGGCAGAGAGCAGCGGCCGGTCTGGTGTGGGGACCCGGACTGGAGGCGAACATTGTCCTGCCCGCCCGGTTCTTCTTCATCCAGGCGCTGGACGGCTCGGGGAGAAAGTGAGTATAGGACACTATAGACTAGAGAGAGATCAAAGGGCCTAGTTAGTATATTTTATATTATATAGTAGTAGTAGGCCTATATAGTATTTATTACACCACTGTATAGTATAGTCTACAGTATATAGGCTACTGTATATAGGCCAGTGCTTCCCAAACTTTTTCATGTCAAGGACTCACAAATTGACACTATAATTATCCCGCGGACCCCCCTTTGAAAAGACATGCCAGGGACCCCCCATATAAGAGAAGATTGTTACGGCTCTAGCAGGGATTCTCAACCCGTTGAATTTCAAGGACCCCCAGTTTGACATGGATTATTCTACGGACTCCCCGTTTAATGGCATTTCTATCTCTGCAGGACCCCGATTTATATTGTAAAATCAATGTTATTTTAACTCTGAGAGTGTACAAATGGTTGGTTCCATTTGTACACTCTCAGAGTTACAGACCCATAAGGGTCCATTTGGTTCCAAACTATCATTTAGCTGGGGACCCCCTGGAACTCCCTCAGGTACCCCTGGGGGTCCCCGGACCCCACTTTGGGAACCACTGATATAGGCTATACTCAACTTGGCAGTGTTGGTCTGTTGGAAGAATGTATTACTTGAAGGTATTGGCATCAAAATATATGTTTAAGTACCAAAAGTAAAAGTACAAAAAAATACAAATATAATAAGGCTAAAATTCTTAATGTAATTTCTTATAATATAATAATTTGTATCTGAAACGTAACTATAGTATAGCCTACTTGTACTTTTAGTGGAGTAACAGTACAATATTAGTATAGTGGACTTAGCCTAGAAGTAAAAATGTAGAAAATTGGAAATACTCCACACATTTGTACTTAAAGGTCCGCTGACACGCCCCGAAATTAATATGGGTGGTACAGCACATCACGTGGTCTGACTGAAAACAGTTTGAAACAGTTTGAAACGGGGCTACGGCGCTAGCAACAAGTGGCTATAGGTCAGGCTAGCGTTTTTGACGGTACATTTAGCGTCATATTGGCTATAAATGTAATTGAAAAAATTTATTTTTTCGCCAGAAATGCTTAGTTTGAATGCAATTGAGGTTGGCGTGGGGTTTTTTAGGGGAACTGCAGCACAAGCGCAAATTTTGGACTCTAGTCCCATGTTCCCCCGGTCGCCAACACCCCTGTCTGCCCGCTCTGAGACCTCTCAGCCCCGCAGCGCGACAGTCGCGACTACGGGCGGTCTGCTGTTGTCTGGCCGCGGCGCTGTGAGAGCAGCCCCGCAGCGCGACTACTGTTCTTTTCCCCTCTCAGCCGCAGGCTGACATGTACACCCTCGTTCTCACTCTGTAATACCGTAGTTAGTTACCACAACATTGTTCAAGTGAACTATCGTGTGTTTATGTTTGTATTCATTGTAATAATAAATATCGCTATGCCGAGGCATAGTCTTGCGGACGAGATCATGAGCCTCTACGGGGGACTGGGCATGTGTGTACACACACACACACACACACACACACACACACGCATGTACACACACATGCAATGGCACGGAATCTGCCTCGGTCGTCTTTAGCTCTCTTCCCCGCTGTCATGCACTATAGCCACGGCTAAAAGTTGTGTGTGTGTGCGTACACACATGCCCAGTTCAATGCGGGGACCTGACCAGAGACTATACGTCCGTCCGTCCGTCCGTGTGTGTGCAGCCTGCATCTGAGACGGGCTAGACTGTATGTTGTCATGCGGAGCGACGCGGCGATAAATAAAATAATCATAGCGATATTGATTATTACAATGAACAAGCATAAACACACAGTTCACCTGAACAATGTTGCGAAAAAATATTTTTTTGCATGAGACTTTCACCCAGTATTCAAGCTAAATGTGACACCAAAATAGTAGCATAAGTTGCTATGCTACCACGGCCACCAAGCCCGGCGAGCCCGCATAGAAGTCGTTGGGGAAAGCCCCTCGCCACTCTGACGTCAGAATCATGATAGCATTGTTTGATAGCAGTTATTAGCTCCCGAGGGGCGTGTCAGTCCTCCTTTAAGTAGACTGTACTGTACTGTACTGTACTGTACTGTACTGTACTGTACTGTACTGTACTGTACTGTACTGTACTGTACTGTACTGTACTGTACTGTACCTTATAATACTGTTACTTTAACCCTGGGTGTACAAATGGAGGCAAATGTGTGAACACTCATGAGTCACAGACCGTTATGTTAGTTAGTGGACCATATATTGTCAAGGACCGGACTGTTAACTAAGTGGTTAAACCGTATTATAAAGTCATTTAGCTGGGGAACGCCCTCTTTTTATTTCCCTCCTGAACGCCACATTTGTCATTTGGGGGATCCTGAGGTGTTTGTTCCCCAGGCCAGTATGGCCTGTTCCTGGCTGGGTGGGTAACAAGACAACTCACCCCGTTTCAAGGTAACAAGACAACTCATCCCGTTTCCGTTTTCCTCCCAGAATCTTCCCCCAGTGAGGGGACGTACGGTGGGAGAGGCTGGACATCAGACGGCTGGACTTTGAATTTCTCTAACTATAAACTTTCATGACAGCAGACAGAACAGCCTAAGTACAAATATAATTTATGAAAAGCTACTACAGTGAAGTCAGTTCACAGAAGTTGTTGTAGGATATGTGGGGATTTATCTGACGAGGTACCATTTGAGTGGGCAAAACCTTACATATACTAAATAATACTACATTGTTTATTGGGTCAATATAAGTAAAATAATATAGCCTTTCCACAGGAGTATCTTTTTTTTTATATTTTTCCAAAAAGAATACAAACAGCCAATAGCATATTACAAAGTTATCCCCCTCACTGGGGAAAATTCCGGGAGGGAAAACGGGCACGCCCCGGGGTGAGTTGTCCAGTATTCGCTGGGTGTGCCTAGTGGGAAAAACATCTAACATTTTATTCCCCCAAAACAATTTCCTGATTTTGTTTTAATTGGAACTCCGACTGTGAGCATATTGGAGCCCAACACTTAACACTTCGGCTTCGTTCATGTTCTTTTGGTACATTGTGTCCATTTGTTTGTGTTTTGCGTGTCGGGCCAATTAAGTACAATGTAACGACGGGAGCGTAGTAAATACACAGGGGTGTAAGATGTCAGAAAGCTGAACCAACTGCTGGCGTCACAGGCTAGCCCATTCTGACCTGAGATCAGATTCTAAAAAAATGTCTTCTATACATCCTGACAGTTTTCAGAAAAAGCTATGTTTCTATGCCAGTCGTTCTTCGATTATTAAAAAAATAGCAGACCTACAAGCTCGTAGCGCGCCACTCGGTGGCGCGCTATGAGCTTGTAGATCTGCTATTTTTCAATAGCTATAAAGCATAACATAATGCTATAACACCAAAAGGGGGTTCTCCCGTCCAAAATGGGCTAGACATGAAAGGGCGTCTTTCGAGGACATCCTCCTCCATTGATCATTCTTTTCACATGAACAACTGCCCTGGGGCCAGATGTTGGGGCCCAGTCGACGTGTCCACTTACAGCACAGCAGTGTGGTGTGGGTGTCCTGTTTACCGTTTAGTCATATTTCTTGTCACTCCCAAAGATGAAGTACGATACGGTTCCAGTCATGCGTGTGCGAGCACACTATAGCACAGGCAGGACATACAACGTTTCGACCGGTATTCTGTTTGGATGTATGGGGCTGTCAACGCCAGAAAGTCGTTTTTTTTTGCCACTTTTTTGCGTTCCTGCATAACTTCCGGGTATGATGATGATGTCATGTGCCATACCCTCTATAATAATAATAAAACTTTATTTGTATAGCACCTTTCATGACATGAAATGCAGCTCAAAGTGCTTTACAGAACAATGGAGAAGAAAAGAAAAGCAAGGCAACGACATTAAAAAAACACAGTAATGCAATACAGTGAGGACATGAATAACAAAAAATAAATAAAAGATCAATTAAAAGCAATGTTGTAGAAGTGGGTCTTGAGCTGAGCTTTGAAAATGTCTACAGAGGCTGCCTGACGAAGGTACAGTGGGAGCTTGTTCCATGCCGACGGCCCGTAGAAGCAAAAAGCTATAAACATCTTATCTTATCTAGTGCCGTCATAGATTGATTGATTGAAATATTTATTAACAGTTTGCAGAATTACAGTATACATTTCAAGCACAAACGCAATACAAAGACTGTTAACTGTGAGTGGACGACCCAATTAAGCATTACACTTAAGAGGGTCCACCTTGTTCAATTCATCAAAACATTTAGAGACGTACAAATAGACACTTCTATATAGCCAAAGAACAGAAGTTAGGAATTCATCATAAAGGAGGTAAAAAGGGGAAAGAAACATATACAGCATACAACGTTTCGACCGGTATTGGTCTTTCTCAAGTATACTTGACTTGGTTTTGTGAATAAAAACACCTGGTAGCATAACATTACAAAGTAAAGAGTCGCGAGCCCTTGCTTTTTTGTTCATGATATCCGTTAAGTTTAACAGTTTGGCTCAGCACCAAAGTCCGGAGGATGTGCTGTTGTCTGTTCTATCTCATTCTGAATCTCTGTCAGATGCACACAGGACGGGGGATGGTCCAGAGTCCAGACAGAGATTCAAAGTCGTACGATTTGTCACACACGTTTACCGCGAGTGAAATTTGTTCTCTGCATTTGACCCATCTCTCTTGGAGCGGTGAGCTGCAGCCGTGCCGCGCTCAGGAATCATTTGATTAGTAGATTTGACCCCCCAATCCAACCCTTTGATGCTGAGTGTCAAGTAGGGAGGCATTGGGTCCCATTTTTACAGTCTTTGGTATGACCCGGCCGGGGATCGAACCCCCGACCTCCCAGTTTCAGGGCAGACACTCTAAATATAAATATATATTTTTATTATCCCAGGATGTTGTAACCCATTTTTCACCCCTGTGTCAATCATCTAATGTGATCCTGGGCTCTACACACCCTCCGCCAACCTAGTCCCCATGCATATATGGGGGACAAGGGGAGAGCAACGGACTTGAACTCATGCTCCCTTCATGCCTGAGTGTCCAAGTTGCTCCTTTACACCTGACAGGGGGGGAGTTTCCCTGGTTGGACGTATAGCACGTGGAAGGAACACGTTATTCCAACCAGTTCCTTTCCAGGGCAGACACTCTAACCACGAGGCCACTGAGCTGGTGGTGAGGCTGATTCAACATTTTCTTCCCCTTTGCCTTTATTCCCAACAGTTTGACGAGGTCGCCCGGCGAGAAGACGTTCGAGGTGAAGATCGTCTCTCCGTCGGAGCAGTTCACCAGGATCTGGGTCCAGGTTCTGGACCGCGGCGACGGGTCGTTCGTGGTGCGGTACCGGATGTACGCCAGCTACGACCACCTGCACGTCCACGTCCTGCTCAACGAGCAACACGTCCACACGTCTCCGTTCATCGTCAAAGGTAGCGGTGGCATCGTTCATTCCCGCCAGGGTTGTTTTTGGCACAGTCTCTTCAATAGTTTTCATTTAGTTTCAGTCACATTTTAGTCACCCGGAATGCTTTAGTGTTAGTCTAGTTTTAGTCGACTGAAATTCGAATTTTGGCGGCCCTTGATGTCGTCAGAATGACTGTTTTTACACATGCTGAAAATAGCCGATCTACAAGCTCACAACTTGAGCTTGAAAACAAGCCCTAAACGTACAGAATAATAGGCAACACATGAACGTATATTATTTACAGCCAACATTGGTAAAGCAAAGCAAAGGTACTATGTTTACCCAGGGTAACTGGACTAAGGAAAGGAAAGGTACTATGTTTACCCAGGGTAACTGGACTAAGGAAAGGAAAGGTACTATGTTTACCCAGGGTAACTGGACTAAGGAAAGGAAAGGTACTATGTTTACCTGCAGGGTAACTGGACTAAGGAAAGGAAAGGTACTATGTTTACCCAGGGTAACTGGACTAAGGAAAGGAAAGGTACTATGTTTACCCTGCAGGGTAACTGGACTAAGGAAAGCAAAGGTACTATGTTTACCCAGGGTAACTGGACTAAGGAAAGCAAAGGTACTATGTTTACCCAGGGTAACTGGACTAAGGAAAGGACTTGTTTACAGCCAGGCCCTGCTCATAGAACATTTCATGGTAGAGGTTCGATGCCTTGTCCAAGGGCACTTCAGCGGTGGTAATTTTAACGTGCCGGTCCGGGGATACGAACTAGCGACCTTCCGATATCAAGACCGCTCCGCAAACCGTCGGGCCACCGCTGCCTTTGATCACTTCAGTCTGTCATATTACCAACACCTGGGAGAAGAAAAAACACCTGCTCCTCCAAATAGACCGACTGCCTATAATGGAGGAGATTGAAAAGTATGTTGCGAGCTGCTTTGCGCACACACACACACACACACACACACACACACACACACACACGTGTCACTCCGCACCTGCACGGATCCCATTAATGTCCTGTGTCTCCTCCAGGCCTACCGGTCTACCACGAGGGCTGTGACTGCCCCCAGCCCAGTGGCTCTGGGTTAATGTCTGGCTTAATGTCTGGGTTAATGTTCTGTCTCCTCTAGGCCCGGTCTACCACGAGGGCTGTGACTGCCCCCAGCCCAGCGGCTCTGGGTTAATGTCTGGGTTAATGTCTGGGTTAATGTTCTGTCTCCTCTAGGCCCGGTCTACCACGAGGGCTGTGACTGCCCCCAGCCCAGCGGCTCCACCTGGCAGCGGGACATGCACTGCCCCTCGTCCTACCCCCAGATAGAGGCGGACCTGGCCCGGTTCCCCCGAGGAGTGGACCTGGAGCGCAACGGCCAGGAGATCACCCAGCGCTTTGGACAGAGGCAGAGCCTCTGTCACTACACCGTCAAAGACAACCAGGTAAAGACACTACAGATCACCCACTACACCGTCAAAGACAACCAGGTAAAGACACTACAGATCACCCACTACACCGTCAAAGACAACCAGGTAAAGACACTACAGATCACCCACTACACCGTCAAAGACAACCAGGTAAAAACACTACAGATCACCCACTACACCGTCAAAGACAACCAGGTAAAGACACTACAGATCACCATCAAAGACAACCAGGTAAAAACCAGAGAAATGGGGCGGCCAATCGGGACACGGTATGCAATATGGGCGGGCTTTGGTACAGTGACTTTCAACGCTTGAGACCTTTGACTGACAGTAGCTCTGACCAATTGCGTCAAAGAGAAAATGTTTCAACCCGCCGCCCTGGAAATGAAATCCAAGCTGAGCCTCCCCAGACTAATATCCCGCGGTCCGTGCGATATTAGTCTGGTTTATTAACCAGGCTACCACTGATCTAGGAATAGATAATATAATAATAATAATAAGCTTTATTTAAATAGCACCTTTCATACAGGGTTGCAGTTCAAAGTGCTTCACAGGCAGGGCATACATCAAGTGCTTTACAGTTAGGTCATATAGGTTATATCAAACACAATACAAGACAGTAAATGTGCATAAAGTCAGACTTTGAGATAAAAATAGGCATGAGAAGGTCAAGCATGTCTGTCTGACACACACACACACACACACACACACACACACACAGAGAGAGACATTCCTCCTGGTTTCCCCTGCGTGCAGCATCATGTATATTCAGTTCCTAGTAACTCGTAGGGACCATAAAACAGACACAAAGCCGAGCAGAGCCCTGCCTGGCGGGGCTTTCTTTGTGCATCCAGGTGACATCCAGGTGACCCTGGACTTCCATTTCAGGTCCTTGTTGTAACGGCGATATTATGTTTTGACGACCATTCCCACGCCTGAGGGTGTCTAGTCATTCGTAGTGATTGATGGTTGTGTCTGTGGTTTCAAGTGGGTTCCCATGTCAAGTGGTATACCGGTATGTCTGGTTTGTGAGGATTCTTTTTTTGGACGGAGGGTAGATAATGCAAATCTAAATTTCCTTTTTAAGGCTCATTCATAGTCTGGATTTTCGGTGGTGAGGTGACCACCGCTCCGGTGGTGAGGTGACCACCGCTCCGGTGGTGAGGTGACCACCGCTCCGGTGGTGAGCTGACCACCGCTCCGGTGGTGAGCTGACCACCGCTCCGGTGGTGAGGTGACCACCGCTCCGGTGGTGAGCTGACCACCGCTCCGGTGGTGAGGTGACCATCGCTCCGGTGGTGAGCTGACCACCGGTGAGCTGAAATAACGTTGAGCGGTGGTGCGTAAAAACAGAGAGAAGGGCTGGGGTCGGTGGCGGTGGTTTGCTCTTCACCGCGGCTCAGTGACGTCATCTTGTAGTGCGGTGGTCACCTCACCACCCAAAATCCAGACTATGAATGAGCCTTAAGTCACAGATATTCATTACTTTTATCATGTTATTTATGATTGTCTGCATCTGGCATACAGTGGCTTCCTATAGAATATCGCAGTCCCGCCCCCTTTCATGACGACGCCAGGCCCATAGGAAATTAATGCCAATGCATTTTTCCACATAGACATTTCAAAGTATTTATTTAAAGACCTTTTAAGTGTCATACGAAGCCAACTCGAGTCGTGACAAATCATGACAACAAACACAATACTTTGGACCAAACAAATAATTACAAAGAAGAAAAACAACAAGTAACGTGTTGTAATCTGCCGTTTTTTTTTCTACTTTCAAATTTTTAGTTTGGCCCAAAACAATGTGTTTATTGTCATGATTTATCACGACAAGAGTTGGCTTTGTCCGCGGCGTAAACGTCTTTAAATAAATACTTTCTGAAAAGTCTATAAGGAAAATGAACGGGTATTTCTTTTCCGTGTCTCTCGTGGGGTGGCGGGACTGCGATGCTCTATGTTATGAGGCCAGTTAAGTACCATTCCCATTCATGATTTCATGATATCATGTAATAATCATATGACTGCTATATGCGTGTGGTTTTTCCAGGTGTACATCCAGACGATGGGAGAGCATGTAGGTTTCAGGATATTTATGGATGCATTTCTTCTGTCACTCACCAGAAAGGTAAGAAAAAAGAAAAAATGATATGATATGATATAGTACTTTATTGTCAGTTCACACTGAAATGTGTCTTGCGACACAGCAGCCAAGTATGCAGAACACACATTTGACACATTTGACACAAAGAACATAAAGAACAAGACAATTTACATACATAAAGACATGAAGACAAGAGCAATATCCACCGCTTAGATTACCCCATGGCTACTACAACTCCTGATTAAGCCTCAAGGTCGACTGGTGGACAAAGGACCTCTTTAGTCTGACCTTATTGTATGCTGGTATACATATCTCCTTCCATAAGGTAGCAACCTATATTCTCCATACAACACATGCTTAGTATTAGAGGTGATATTCCTCGCAATGCATTTTTCCCATTGGCTTTTCCTAAAGTATTTATTTAAAGACGGTTACGCCGCGGACAAAGCCAACTCGGATCGTGACAAATCATGACAATGAAACACAATATTTTGGGCCGATCAAATCATTAGAAAGAAGTAAATAAAGGCATGAGACAACACCATTTGTTTTGTTTTTCTTCTTATAAATTATTTGATCAGCCCAAAACATTGTGTTCATTGTCATGATTTGTCACGATCCAGGTTCGGCTGCCTGACCTGGAGTTCTTCGTCAACCTTGGCGACTGGCCGCTAGAGAAGAGGAAGGACCCGGACAAGCTCCACGCCATCTTCTCCTGGTGCGGCTCCAACGACACCCGGGACATCGTCATGCCCACCTACGACCTCACCGAGTCGGTCCTCGAGACCATGGGCAGGTAATAAGGCACCATGTCCCCCCACACCATTTATTTTCCTTAAGCAACGTTTAAATTGTCAAATGTACTGCGCCACACAGACGTGTCAAACCAAAGAATGAATGAATCCGTTTGATATGGTAAATAATGAATGTCACTAGGTTCGTGGAAACTTTCTTAACCCATTCAGGACGGGAACCCCTTTGTCTCTCTGTCTCTCTGTCTCCCCCTCCTGGCCACCAGAGTGAGTCTGGACATGATGTCGGTGCAGGCCAACACGGGCCCGCCGTGGGAGGAGAAGAACGCCACGGCGTTCTGGAGGGGGCGGGACAGCCGCAAGGAGCGCCTGGAGATGGTGAAGCTGTCGCGCTCGCACCCCGCCGCGCTGGACGCCGCCTTCACCAACTTCTTCTTCTTCAAGCACGACGAGAGCCTCTACGGGCCGCTGGTCAAACACATCTCCTTCTTCGACTTCTTCAAGGTGAGACCCCGACCCCCCCCCCCCCGACTCCCCCGAGACCGTGGCGTAACTTCCAGGGCTCTGCTGAGTCTGCTCTGACCTCACAGTGGTGGAAAGTAACATTAACTTGAGGCAGCGGTGGCCGAACGGATTGCGGAGCGGTCTTGATATCGGAAGGTCGCTAGTTCGTATCCCCGGACCGGCACGTTAAAATTACCACCGCTGAAGTGCCCTTCCTTGGACAAGGCATTGAACCCCTACCATGAAATGTTCTATGAGCAGGGCCTGGCTCTAAACAAGTTATTGAGCTTAGTCCAGTTACCCTAGGTAAACATAGTACCTTTCCTTTCCTTAGTCCAGTTACCCTGGGTAAACATAGTACCTTTCCTTTCCTTAGTCCAGTTACCCTGGGTAAACATAGTACCTTTCCTTTCCTTAGTCCAGTTACCCTGGGTAAACATGGTACCTTTCCTTTCCTTAGTCCAGTTACCCTGGGTAAACATGGTACCTTTCCTTTCCTTAGTCCAGTTACCCTGGGTAAACATAGTACCTTTCCTTTCCTTTAACCCATTCTGGACGGGAACCCCTTAGCTTGTAGGTCTGCTATTTATTTATTTTATCGTGAAAATGTGGTGCAAACTTTGAATATATATTCTTTCAGAGCGAACGTTTTTAACTCAAATCATTGCTTCTGGAACTACATGTTTTCAGATGGGGGGGTCGGCGGCCAATTACATAGATTCTTTGGGGTCCTTGACATGAAATATTGAGCACCACTGACAGAAACATGGGGTATTTCAGAAAACTGTCAGGATTTAGAAGACATTTTTTAAATTTGGAATTTTTTAAAGTTATGTACTGTACTGTACTGTACTGTACTGTACTGTACTGTACTGTACTGTACTGTACTGTACTGTACTGTACTCTACTGTGCTTTTTTTCTTTTTTTTTTAAACTTTTTATAATTTCCAATTATCATTACTTTTACTTCTACTCCACTACATCTCTGAGGAAAATATTGTACTTTTTACTCGACTACAATTATTTGAAAACTTTATAGTTCCTAGTTACTTATTTCTAGGGTTACCACATTGTGGTATTGATACTTTTACTCAAGTAAAAAAAGAGTACTTCTTCCACCACTGACTATAATAGCCTCTTTTAGATCTATGGCTTTGGATTAGATTAGCTTAACTTAAACCCTCTAAGTAACTAAGTAAGTAAGTAACTAAGTAAGTAACTAAGTAAGTAAGTCGAAGAGGCTTATTTTCGGTCAAGACAAGTCAAGTCACCTTTTTTTTATAAAATTATATAGCACTAAAAACAACAGAAGTTGACCTCATAAAATAGAAAGAAAATCTCATTAATTAACCTTCCTCCATTTGCTGTCTTTTTTCTAAGAGTAACAATAACACTTTCACCAGTGTCCCACCAAATGAACAATAGTGCACACATTTAGCTGACCTGTCTGGACACTTCATTCATCTTCTCTGCCCTGTTCCTTCACAGTGTATATAGGGTAGCTTGCTGTTTGAGAGCAGGCTAGCTTAATACTGCCATCTACTGGACTTTACTAGAAGTGGAGTAGAGCACCCCTCAAAAATAATATAAATTGACAAATAGGAGCAAACAAAGATTTGCTACTATTCTCTCAATCACCCAAGGAGCTTAAACACACTAAACCTTCACAACAGAGAAACAAAAGAACATAACAAACTAAAAAAGCTCTCCAACAATACTCAAATTTAACACTTTCAGCCCTATATATTTTTTTTTCCTAAATGTAGATCTGCTATTATATGCGTACTGATTACTTTTACATTTGGTATGTTAAGTACATTTTAATGCCAATACTTTTGAGTATTTTTTACTCGAGTCAATTTTGAATTTGAACTCATAACAGAGTATTTCTATATTGTAGTATTGATACTTTCACTTAAGTAAGAAAATGTGAGTACTTGTTGCCACTAGACTAGGGCATCCACTTCTAGTCCTTTTCACTAGTTGACTAGTTACCTAGTTTAATAGTCGACTAGTTGTTTAACTACCTATTATGTAAAAGAAATACAAAATAAATAAATATTTGTACATTTAAAAACGGTGTATATTGGTAACTATAACTAATTTCTGAAAAACCTCATGTTTCTATACCAGTGGTCCAATGTAATTGGCCCCCGACCCCCCCCCATCTGAAAATATGTTGTTCCAGGAACCTCTCGGAAACAAACATTCGAGTTAAAATATGTTCGCTGTGAAAGAATATATACGATCTGAGCCAGATTTTCAAAAATAGCAGACCTACAAGCTCATAGCGCGGCACTGAGTGCCACGGTATGAGCTTGTAGATCTGCTATTTTTCAATAGCTGAAGTATAACATACCGTAATGCTTGAAACACCAAAAGGGGTTCCCGCCCAAAATGGGTTAAGTTACACAAAGAAATAACCCTGTCTCAGAACCGGTCCATTCTGCTGTCCCCCCTCCTTCCCTTCAGTACAAGTACCAGATCAACGTGGACGGCACCGTGGCGGCCTACAGGCTTCCGTACCTGCTGGCCGGAGACAGCGTGGTTCTGAAACAGGACTCGGGCTACTACGAACACTTCTACAGACAGCTGAGGCCCTGGGAACACTACATCCCTGTTAAAGCAGATCTCACAGACCTGCTGGACGTTATCCAGTGGGCCCGGGACCACGATGAAGAGGTGATGATGATGATGAGCACATCCCTATAGAGCGTTGCAGTCCCGCCCCCCCTCGAGAGACCCGGAAAAGAAATCCCCGTTCATTTTCCTCATAGACTTTTCAAAAAGTATTTATTTAAAGACGTTTATATACGCCGCGGACAAAGCCAACTCTTGTCGTGACAAATCATGACAATGAACACAATGTTTTTCTTCTTTGTAACTATTTGTTTGGTCCAAAATATTGGGGTTAGGGTTTGTTGTCATGATTTGTCACGACTCGAGTTGGCTTCGTACGACGCTTAAAAGGTCTTTCAAAATGCATTGGGATTTATTCCCTGGGCCTGGCGTCGTCATGAAAGGGGACTGCGACGCTCTATTTGTTCTACTACTGTAGCTTAAGCCTTATGGGTCATGTTTCTCTGATTCTATTGATGAAAGCATAATAGCATGTACAATGTTATGCCGGTGATAAATTTTGTATTTAAAATTTTTAATTATCTGATTGCTTAAGAAATGTGTATATTAATTTTTTGGCAAAACAAAACCAACAACTGACGATACTATTTTATAAATACATTTAAAATTATTCACCCAAAAAAATGACTTATTTACGCTCCATGAAGCCTTGGATTCATGTGGCATTCCTGAGCCAATAATTTGATGACAGGCAGAGATAAGGCCGCCTTATCCCTAAACTTAAAAAAAAATATATATATATATATTTTTTTTTAAATTGTTCAACTAGCCGATCTACATCGACACGTTGTGAGCTCGTAGATTTGAACTATTAAAAACTAAAATAGTTTTAAAAAAAGGCAAAGAAGTTTAGAGATAAATCACTGGCGAAAATAGAACTGGCACTTAGTCTCAAAGAGACTCAAGAGTCTCCTACTGACCAATGACCCGGGCATCAAATTATTGGCACAGGAATGCCACGAAAAACTATTGATAGAAAATACTTTATTAATTTTTTTTGGTGAACTACTCCTTTATGTATTGAAACTGACATTATAATTGGGATCGCTAATGATAATGTAAAGACTGTTATTCTGGGCCCAGACCCAGATTAAAACATTGTGAACTAGTTGTGACACTTAGTTGTGTTTAGGTTCTGTAACGGTTTGACAACTTGCACTGCTATGGTTTTCTCTCTCTCTCTTTCAGGCGAGGAAAATTGCTTTGGCTGGTCAAAAGTTTGCCCGCGACAACCTCTTGGGAGATAGCATATTCTGTTACTACCACAAGCTGTTTGAGGTAACATCTCTTAACCCATTATGTTATACTTTAGCTATTGAAAAATAGCAGATCTACAGGTCTGCTATTTTTGAAAAATCGCACACATGTGGCGCAAATCTTTGAATATATTATTATTTCAGAGCGAACGCTTTTAGCTCAAATCTTGGAACAACATATTTTCAGATGGTGGTCGAAGGCCAATTAGCCAGACTCCAGGTCACAAGAGCCTACGGTTAATGTCTCATGTTTATGTGTGTTCAGGAATACGCCAGACTCCAGGTCACAGAGCCGAAGGTCCGGGAGGGCATGGAGCTCATAGAACAGCCTTCCGACGACCTGTTCCCGTGTTTCTGCCACCGGACGGCGGTAAGGAGTAGCACAGCGTCACTGTACTGTACTGTACAGTATGTCTCTCTGGATAGATTTTAAAACAAAACAGCCATCATGAGATTAGTATAAAAATATACTGTGTATTATCACATTGAAGCAAATATTGCGTACAGTAGTGTCCTCTATTTACTTACTAAATAGCCGGGAGCTTCTACATTGTAGAAATCACATAAGAATAGTGATTGATTGTACCTTTCGATAAGTTGTGGATATTCAAAAGCTGAATAACCAAGTTTATTTCAGTTCTCATAAAAATCTTCCTCTTTATTTTGCAGGCCAAGGATGAACTCTGATCCACAGATCTTTTATTAAAACATTGTTTTACATCTGATGTATTATACAATTGTGAAAGTATGAATTGTGGGCATGCATGTCCAAGTCTAATGAATATTGTATAAATATTACTTTACCCATTTTTTTAAATAAAATATTTTTTCAGTGTTGGTATATTTTAACGGTGATCCTGATGCTGTCCTTTGTCACCCATGCATGCACACTAATCTGGTTACTTCAGTGGTTCTCAATATGGGGTCCCAGGGACTACCAGGGGTTACAGGGGGTCCCCAGATAAATTGACTGTTCTTACGAACCAAATGGACCCTTACAGGTCTGTAACTTGAGAGTGCAAAATGGAACCAATTACCTTACGGTCTGTAACTCATTGATTGAAATGTTTATTAACAGTTTGCAGAATTACAGTACATTTCAAGCACAAACTCAATACAAAGACAAGTTAACTGTGAGTGGACGACCCAATAAATAAAGCATTATACACTTGTTTACAAGAGGGTCCACCATGTTCAATTCATCAAAACATTTAGAGACATACAAATAGACACTTCTATTATAGTCAAAGAACAGAACAGGAATTCATCATAAAGGAGGTAAAAAGGGAACAGAATGCATGTTCTCCCCGTGTCCCCTAGGGTAGGTACCCTCACAAAAACATGCAGTGATCCTGGTCTCTAAACTGATGGAGGGGAAAGGAACTGGTTGGAATAACGTGTTCCTTCCACGCGCTACGTCCAACCAGGGAAACTCCCCCCTGTCAGGTGTAAAGGAGCAACTTGGACACTCAAGCATGAAGGAAGCATGAGTTAAGTCCGTTGCTCTCCCCAGGTTGGCGGAGGATGTGTAGAGCCCAGGATCACATTAGATGATTGACACAGGGGTGAAAAATGTGTTACAAAATTGTGGGATAAAAAAAATATATATAAAAAAGGGAACAGAAACATTATACAGAGTCGCCATCATTCCTTCATACGCAGAGTGGCAGTCGGAGCAGAGACAGGAGAGCAGCGGCTACAGCAGCAGTGAAAAGGTGTGTGTGTGTGTACGTGCACGTGCAACAGGCACAAACACATCTGCTGCTATGACATAGACCACATAGCAGCTGTGTCAAAACGCCACCCCCTACCCAAGGTCTGGGTTTCCGAGGCTAGTCTACCCCCTACCAGACTCGGCTCACAAAGAAGCTGGAAACTTGACACTGTAGAGTAGACACACGGAAGACAAACAGATCAGACACGGAATTCCACACAACTTCCAGACAGTGGAGAGACAGACTGCCTTTCTACTTCTACATGAGGGAATACCGACCCAAACCACTGCTACAGGAGGGAATACCGACCCAAACCACTGCTACAGGAGGGAATACTGACCCAAAACACTGCTACAGGAGGGAATACCGACCCAAACCACTGCTACAGGAGGGAATACCGACCCAAACCACTGCTACAGGAGGGAATACCGACCCAAACCACTGCTACAGGAGGGAATACCGACCCAAACCACTGCTACAGGAGGGAATACCGACCCAAACCACAGCTACAGGAGGGAATACAGACCCAAAACACTGCCTTTCTACAGCTACAGGAGGGAAGATCGACCCAAACCACTGGAACAAAGTGAAAGTAAACTTCAGGGAGGATTAAGGAGCATTAGGGACCAAGACAAGACTGGCTGATTTCCTTTTGTTTTTTCTGTGTTTAATTGTTGCTTCAACTCGGAGACAGAAATGGCTTCAAAGTCGTCTCTCTCTCAGAAGAGAGATTTTTCCTGTCCCGTGTGTTTTGACATCTTTAAAGATCCTGTTATCCCGTCATGTGTAGCCACAGCTTCTGTAAAGCAGCTGACGAGAGGAGGAAGATGTGATTGATGACAGTGAAGAGAAAGATGACCACACAGAGCAGCCAAATATTAGCCTGTTGGCTGGACCGGGAGCTTCCGGTTCTACCCCTCTCAGACATGCCCCCCTTGGACACTCAAGCATGAAGGAAGCATGAGTTAAGTCCGTTGCTCTCCCCAGGTTGGCGGAGGATGTGTAGAGCCCAGGATCACATTAGATGATTGACACAGGGGTGAAAAATGGGTTACAAAATTGTGGGATAAAAAATATATTAAAAAAAAAAAGAAGGGAACAGAAACATTATACAGAGTCGCCATCATTCCTTCATACGCAGAGTGGCAGTCGGAGCAGAGACGAGGAGGAAGATGTGATTGATGACAGTGAAGAGAAATAGAGCAGCCAAATATTAGCCTGTTGGCTGGACCGGGAGCTTCCACCCCTCTCAGACATGCCCCCCTTGGACCCTCCCCGCTCAGTTCTACCCCTCTCAGACATGCCCCACTCCGACCCTCCCCACTCAGTTCTACCCTCCTCGGACCCTCCCCACTCAGTTCTACCCTCCTCGGACCCTCCCTCCCACTCATATCACCGTGTAAAGTCAGTGTAACACTGGGCCAGACATAATGACGATGAATACATCGTTATGGATCACTGTCTATATTCAATAATAATCATATAATTAAAAGCCACATAGACTATTATCTAATCAATGTCCATTGTCTATTATGAATTTGCTACTGTATGTAATGTCAGTGATGCTATAATTACTATTTTAATTATGCTATTTTAATGTTATTATTACTATATAATATTGGTATAAGGTATAAAGTAAATCAACAGTAATGTTGATAACTTTATTATAAAATGTACCAGACTATTCTTTCCACAGGCAAAGAATGTCTCTGTGAGTACAGTATAAATGAATATAATACTGTATATTATTATGACACTATACAACGGTATAAACAACAGCTACAAGACATTAATGTACGACTAGGACGTATGCTTCACCATCCAGGCGACGACTCGCGAGTTCACTTCATCCATGACAGATTCCTCCGTCCTCCCCTTCACCGCCAGGCCATGACTGCCTCCTTCTAGCCAGCACACCTCCGCTGTGGCCTTCACGTCCCCCAGCACGCCATCGAAGAGGACCTGAAGGAGAGGGCAGGGAGTGTTAGACGCGAGGGCACTTTTGGACAAAAATAGCAGATCTACAAGCTCTCAACGCGTCGCTCTGCGACGCGTTGAGAGCTTGTAGATCAGCTATTTTCAGGGGCGCAACCCAGCACTCTTCTTTAGCTAGTGGAGATGCAGGTGTGTAACGACATGGATTTCTAAACAAATTTGTTCAACGCAGAATGATGCGTTTAAATTCAGGGGGGGGGGGGGGGGGGAGAGGCTATTATTCTGAATGCTGCCATGGAAAGGAGTGGCATTTCTTTTACCGTAGTAAATGCTGCATTCGTGGTCTGGAAAGGGCAGTTGTTTTACAGACTGTATAAAAGGGCAGTTGTTTTACAGACAGGAAAAAGGTCAGTTGTTTTACAGACAGGGTAAAAAGTTGCCCTTTGACATAGAAACATGAGGTTTTTCAGAAAACTCAGGATTTAGAAGACATTAGTAGAATCGTCCTCAGGTCTAAATGGGTTGAGGACTTTTAAGACCTTTTTAAGAAAAAAGTAAAACTATTACTGCATCAAAAGTAATCACCAAACTATGCTAGTAGCCGAAATGTTGTGAACCTGTAAAAAAACACTGGAGCAGAGCTGTGTGCAAACTTCTCATCTTTTCTCATTAGGACTCTTACAGAATCATGCCCTAAATAAAAGATGGAACCAGAGCAAAGCAAAGTGAAATTAAATAATGTCAATCAAATGCTAGAAGAGTGGCCATCGGTTGCGTTGTTGTGCAATTAATAAAATGTAGATGTTTAGCTCTCCGCTCTCTCCGTACCCTGTTGCACATGTTGTCCTGGGCGCCCGACACAAACAGAACAGGCATCTGTGGAGGCAGCTCCCGGAGGTCCTCGCTCCGCTGCCGATGGCTGTGCGTCTGTCCCGGGGGGTGCAGAGGGAAGGACAGACAGACCACCCCCCGTACCGAGTCCTCTGTCTGCTCGCTCAACTGTCTGGCCAGAGCCACGGCAGCACGAGAACCCATGGACCTGCCTATGGAGATGGCACAGACATGGACAGTAGTTAGTTAGTTTCATTTATTGTCCACATGTGGAAATTTGTCTTCGGTCTATTTTCTCATGTCAAAAAAGTGCAGGACAACAGTGGCAAATACATTGGAAAAACAGCTAATCTAGCGAGACATGGTATCATTTAGTGCCTTAATGGCATTAGGGATGAAGGAATTTGAAAAAATGTTACGGTTAGCTTTTGGTACTTTGTACCGTCTACCAGAGGGAAGTAGTTGGAACTCCCTGCAGAGTGGATGAGAGGAGGTCGTTTGCTATCTTGACAGTTTTTTTTTTACAAAGTACCTCCTTGTAGATACAGCTTCATTATCTATAGTGTACTATACAGTATAGTACAGTACACAATACTCATGAGTGCACGTGTCTAAATGGACCTTTATTACTGTACATACAGGTATATGGAAGTTAGATTTAAGATCTCTTAAGTTAAAACATTTTAATGCCATCTAGAATTTAAATTAAGACCGGCACATTTATCAATTTCTACTTTCTCAACACTTTCTTCTAACAATTAATTAATTTACTACCAACCTGAACCTACCAGGATGGATATTGGATGTACAGTAGCTAGCTATTAAATAATGCACAAGTTATGTTCACACACAATCTTTTTAATTAATGCTTCTTACCTCCGAGGAAAATGTGGCTTATGGTGTATTCATCCTGCGATTTCAGGTATTCCTGGAAAGTGGAAAAGTTATGCATTGCATTTAATCGATGTACGTCAACACATCAGGGGTCTTCAACAGGGGGGACCACTAGGGGTTCTAGTTCTAGAACTAGTGTTCTAGTTCTAGGGGTTCCACTAGTACAGTGGGCTGTGTGTGATAGGAGCTACTTGAACCCAGAGTAATCTAGTAAGAGAGTAATGACACTCCCGTTGACTCTCATTGTAACAATGGAATGGGGAAGTGCTCATTCTATCTCAATGGGATAGTTCCAGCCATAGGAGCAATGTCTCTGCTTCATCTCTCAGCTAAGGGGTCCTTTGCCATGGCTTGAAAAAAAAACCGTTGCATTAGATGTCATTTGAACAGTTAGACATTCTGAACATATTTTTAAGAAGATGCCTTACCCACCCAGGCGGCGCGGAACGCCTTCACCCTGTAGCCCAGGTTGGGGCCCTTGCAGGTGAACCGCAGACAGGCGTATCCGTGGCGGGCCAAGGCGTGAGCCAGAGACACCAGGTGTGTGAAGTTCATGTCTCCTCCGGCGCCGTGCGTGAGGATGACCGCCGCGGCCACGTGCACGCCACGGTCATGTGGCACAGCGGTGGCGGCGGTGGGGAGGCACAGTGCTGCCTCCAGCTGTCTGCTCCCAAAGGGAACCTTCACTTTGACCTGGAGAGAGAGAAGGTAACGTGAATAATAATTAATTGCATTTTTTTATATAGCGCTTTTCCAAGTGCTCAAAGCGCTTTACAAAATGGTTCATTCATTCATTCATACATTGGGAGGTGAAGCGGCGAACAGTCGACACCAGCGTCCTCACTTCCCACATTCACACACCGACGGTGGCGAGCTCACACCGACCGACTCATTGGAGGCAATGTAGGGTTCAGTGTCTTGCCCAAGGACACTTCCACATGTAGACAGGAGGAGCCGGGATTCGAACCGCCGACCCAGTGATCATTAGACGACCTGCTCTACCTCCAGAGCCACAGTCGCCCCTGAAGGACCCCCGTACCCTTGGGAGGGCTCTGGGGGGGGCGTGGAGGTCCTAGGACTCAGAGAACCACTGATTTGTATTCATTTTTGTTTTTAATCAAATCAATATTTATTTATGAAGCATATTTACAACATTCAAAATTGTCCGAGTGCAGAACAAGACAAAACACATCAACAAGACAATTATGCATCATGTGCTACAACAACATATAGATCAGTAGTCACATGGCATACATGTGAAAGTTTAGTGCATGTGAAAGTGTAGAAAATGGACCCTTAGGTTTCACAGTGAAACCTAAGGGTCCATTTTCTACACTATAGTTAGAGAACCAGCTGTCATAGTAAATCAGTACAGTGTCATTATTCTAAAGACTAGCCCGAACATTTAGACTCAAACCTCTACGAGAGTCTAAATGTTTGGGCTACTAAAGACAACCTTATTTTATTTTACTATGTTTTATTTTAAGTTTAGTCCAGTTTGTGAATGCAAAGCAAGCATGCTTCATGTTTACCTCCTGAAACTTGTCCTCCATTCTTCTCTGTGATCTCAAAAACATTCGTGTTCGTGACGTCGGCTTTTATCTGGCTGCGAGTTCGTGACGTTGACATTATAGGCCACTGTGATAGGCTGTGTCGTGACGTCGGCATTTATCTGACTGTCATAGGCTTTCTGAGTTCCTGACGTTTACATGATACGCCACTGTGATAGGCTGTGCCTGTGTTAGTTAGTTCCGTGAGAAGAAGAACTCACAGCACACACACACACACACACACACAGCATGGCAGCCTGATGTCTTCTATGATGGCAGCAGAAGTTGCAGAACCCTGGAATAAAGTCAACGTTCCGTTACCTGGCGCCGTTTCATCTGTCAGGATAACACAGATCACTGATGATACAGGTTAGTTAGTTAGTTAGTTAGTTAGTTAGTTAGTTAGTTAGTTAGGAGGATGTAATGATTACTGCGTTGTTGTTTGTTGTCATTGCTGCTCACTGCCCGAAGTTACTCTAGTCTCACATGCATTATTAGTTACCCACATGGGACTGTTGTTTCCACAGGATCATACTTACAGGCCAGGAGAGTACTGTAGCCTGACACTCATCAGTCTGCATTTTCATTTCGTTTTTGATTGAATGATTGATTGAAATATGTATTCTGTGTTTGCAGAATTACAGTACATTTCAAGCACAAACTCAATACAAAGACTGTTAACTGTGAGTGTGGACGACCCAATTAAGCATCACACTTGTTTACAAGAGGGTCCACCATGTTCAATTCACTGCCAAATAATCCCAAATGAGTACCAATGTCAAGTGTATTCATGTACGGTATGTAACCACTGTTACCTTGGGGTGGTGAACTACATCTGTCAAAGCAAGAAGACTCAGAAGAGTCTGTACGTGTTGTGTATGTTATCATTGGGGATGACATATAAATTATAAATAATGTCCGTGGATATGCACGGCTTGGGATGTCCGTGGATATGAACGGCTTGGGATGTCTGTGGATATGCTCCTGAGGAGGAGGATTCTTAAAACGACTTATATATCCTAAAGCCTTGTTTATACTTCACTGTGCAACGGTCCTATGCTGGAAAATAGCAGATATGCAAACTCACAGCACATCTCATTCAGGTCAGGACACTGAACTTGCAGATCTGCCTTTTTTGCCATCCAAATGCATTATATGGTTAAATGGGACCTATAAGAGATGCAGAAATTAACTAGAAAAAGTGCCCTTCTGGGCACAGGTCTCCACCAGGAGGATAGGAGAGTCAATTTAAACGTGTGTGTGTGTGTGTGTGTGTGTGTGTGTGTGCGCGCGCGCGCGCACACACACACACACACACGCACACATCCCCAGCTCTGTATTGTGGGGGGAAAAATAACCCACACTAGCATAGAGCCGTGAGGAACTCCTCAACTCAACCGTATGTGGTTTAAGTGCAACATCATTTTGATCGTGGTGTTTTCGTTGTTTTCCAGATGAAAATGTTGACCAGCTCCTGCTGGAAAATGCCAAAGTCCTCATGCTGCTCAGGAGCCAGCTTCTCCAGACTGAAGTACGTGTCCTCTATGAACTGCTCTATGTTCTCCACTACAGCACCAGGGGAAACCGAACCATCAGAGCATTGAAACAGGTGAGACTCCTCCAGTCGTACAACCCAGATGGTTGATGTAGAAAGATAAACAGCGGGCCCATCCCAATTGGAACCACTAGCGCAGAGGGGTCCTCAACTAGAAATGCTGAAGGTCCACTAATCATTTTTTGAAAAAGACTAAGGTCCGGTCCCATGAGCGCAGCGCGGGCCACGCAGCAGCCAGCGGAGAGCGGGGCTCTGCCTGTTTTAGTACAGTCATTATTTGATTGATTGAAATATTAATATGTATTAACAGTTTGCAAAATTACCGTACATTTCAAGCACAAACTCCATACAAAGACTGTTAACTGTGAGTGGACGACCCAATTAAGCATTACACACTTGTTTACAACAGGGTCCACCATGTTCAATTCATCAAAACATTTAGAGACGTACAAATAGACACTTTCTATATAGTCAAAGAACAGAACAGGAATTCATCATAAAGGAGTTAAAAATGGAAAAGAAACTTGTACAGTGAGGGGAAAGGGGGGGGGGGATTCAGTTTTGAATTGCAGCCGTCCGTAGGTGCCCTTTGAGAGCGGTTTTGAAGGAGTCAAGGGATTCTTAATGTCTTAATGACTGTTGGTAGGGCGTTCCACATTTTGGTGGAACACCCTACCACACCAAGGCAAGCTTATACAAATCGGATCTCCTCCCAACCAACCAATACTGGGGTATTGTTTGTTTGTATGGAAATAAAATGTTATTTGTTATTGAAATAGTATGGAATGGTCTGTCTGTCTGTCTGTCTGTCTGTCTGTCTGTCTGTCTGTCTGTCTGTCTGTCTGTCTGTCTGTCTGTCTGTGCATTAAAGTATCATCATGTGTGTGGCAGGTTGAACAATGCATCAACAGGTTGAAGGAGATGAAGCTGGATGCTGCCCTTCAGGATTTGGCGGATCTGTGTCCAACTAAATTCCAAAGGTAATGATCAGCTGTTACATTAAATAGCAGATCTACAAGCTCATAGCTATGAGCTTGTGGGTTAAATCTATTTAAGAAATGGCTCTGTTGCTGTGCCTTTTAGCCTATGATGCAAATCCCTACTGTCACTAGTCCAACAAAAACATGAAAAAGGTGGAGGGTAGCACTTTAACTTAAAAAACAACATGCGAGCATGTGATGTCAACTAGAACGTAAGCCTTATACCTGCTCCATTGGTCTTCTCTGCAGACTAATTGAAACTTCATAACATAGATGTTACATTTATGCATGTGTGGTTTCTGTGTCACATGTACTGTATTATACTTTTATTATTGTCTTGTACTGTGTGTCTGACTGCAGTGCACTGCTCACACATTTTGAGAGCAGTCCACATTGTTGAATGGGGTGCAGTACTTAGTTTAGACAGTTTTTGGTTTAGACTAGTCATTGGTTTAGACCAGTCATTAGTCCTATACAACTACAACCTATCTCAAACCCTCACCCTAAACCTAACCTCCCACGGGGCAGCACACCTAAACCTAACCTTAACTCATGTCTAACCAATGACTAGTCTAAACTAAGTATGCACCCCTAACCTCCCACGGGGCAGCACACCTAAACCTAACCTTAACCCATGTCTAACCAATGACTAGTCTAAACTAAGTATGCACCCCAACCTCCCACGGGGCAACACACCTAAACCTAACCCTAACCCATGTCTAACCAATGACTAGTCTAAACCTAACCTCCCACGGGGCAACACACCTAAACCTAACCCTAACCCATGTCTAACCAATGACTAGTCTAAACTAAGTATTGAATGTAATGTTCCTGTATTTCCGTGTCATGTATGTTGCCCACAACGTTAATATGTTTTTGTTGTCCAGAGAGCTGAGCATGCGCAGTAAGGGTATGGAGTGTGACATCCCCATATATGTCTTGTTTTCCAGAGAGCTGAGCATGCGTAGTAAGGGTATGGAGTGTGACGTCCCCATATATGTCTTGTTTTCCAGAGAGCTGAGCATGCGCAGTAAGGGCATGGAGTGTGACGTCCCCATATATGTCTTGTTTTCCAGAGAGCTGAGCATGCGCAGTAAGGGCATGGAGTGTGACGTCCCCATATATGTCTTGTTTTCCAGAGAGCTGAGCATGCGCAGTAAGGGCATGGACTGTGACGTCCCCATATATGTCTTGTTTTCCAGAGAGCTGAGCATGCGCAGTAAGGGCATGGAGTGTGACGTCCCCAGTCAGCCCATGCTGGAGTGGTTCTGTCTCAAGGTTCTGGGAGCTGCCCGGCTCATGAGCTGCACCATGACTCACTGTGGACGAGCCTTCACGTATCCTTCCATGGTCCAAAACAGACAGGATGTTGTTTTAGGGAATAGGATTTCTACTTATAAAACAGAACATTAAACCTGTATCTCCTCCGTGCCACTGTATGGGTTTTTCCCTTAATCTGTAATTCCTGCAGACTCTCGAAGCAGACTCTGAAGTGGGAGGAGTTCATTATCTTGAATGTCGTGCTAACCGCCATGCTCAGCCGCCTGTGGTGAGTCCTTTCTTTCTGCAAAGGTACATAAACGTAGTTGTTCCAGGTCCTAAATGGGTTAAAATTCACACAACCTTAATGTCCGCCCCTCCCTCCCCAAATCAGGGTTCTTTTCCGGGGCATCCTGGCCCACCTGGCTCCCCTCTACACGCAGATCCTGCGTCTCCTCGGAGAGGTGTCCCAGGCTCGGCCCATGCCCTCCCTCAAGGACTACTCCCTTCCGGCAGACATGGATCAGTTCCTGGGACCGTCGGAGGACGAAGAAACCGCCTCCTTGATGACGTCTGCCTCCACCGCCGTGCGAGATCCGAAGCAGCTGAAACGGGCGAGGAATCTGGAGATCCTGAAGCATAAAGAGATGCTGAGAATGGCGAAGGAGAAGGAGGACAGGATGACTGAGAAGCATGACATGGGCATCTCTGTGAAAAGAGGTGTGTAGTTGGCCGAATGTTAAATTAGAATCATTGAGGCTCTCCTAACTAAAACAACCTTCACTTGATTGGACATGGTTAAAGACATCTCAAAATATCTTGTTCCAGGGACCTCCAGAAGCATTTCTTGAGTTGAGTTAAAAATGAAAATTGAGTGGATTCCAGTGACAAAGTGGAAGCTATTATGCACTAAATGACTAAACTAATGAATACATTCCTCTTTCACAGAGAGAAACTCTATCATTGATGGAAGAGCTTTCTCTTGCAATCTCTTCAAGGACTTTACAGAGGTATGTGAGCCAAATAAATATATGATATGATGCTTCTATTATTTATGTTCATATATATATATATATACGTGAAAAAGGTTGAGCACCACTGACATAGAAACATGTTTTTTTTTCAGAAAGATGTTAGGATTTAGAAGCCATTTTTTAATCAAACTCAGTCCAAAATGGGTTAAACTTCAGTCAGAGATTTTGTTTATTCCATGTACTGTATATTGTAGGAGTCTACCGGACCAGAATCTTCTACTCAGGATGCTGCTGCTGCTGCTGCTGTTGTTGGACAGAAAGAAATGTTCCACAAACACGTGAGCGTATCGGCCACCTTCAGCGAGCTGGCGTCCCACCTGGAGAACATGGTCTCGTGGTGCAGAGCCCACCGCCTCAGACGGGAAACGAGGCTTCTGTCCTTCGTCCACCTGAGGTGTCGTAGGATGAAACACCTGGAGGCGGCGGGTTTCAAGTGAGTGACATTTTGGTGTAAAGAGCTATAAATATTATTGTCGTCTTATTTATTATCATCTTATTGTCTTCTTACTTATTATTGTCTTCACTGGCTTCACTGCACTGGCTTCCGGTTGTTTTTAGGATTGATTTTAAAATTATTTTACTTGTTTATAAAGCTCTCAATGGTCTCGCACCTTCCTACCTACATGACTGCCTGCCTAAATACAGTATGTCCCAAACCGCCCCCCTGAGGTCTTCCACTGCTGGCCTGCTCGCTTTGCCTAAAACATTGGTAACAAAGAAATACGGGAAGCAGCTTTTTGCTTCTACGGGCCGTCGGCATGGAACAAGCTCCCACTGTACCTTCGACAGGCAGCCTCTGTAGAGATTTTTAAAACACAGCTCAAGACCCACTTCTACACCCTTGCTTTTAATTGATCTTTTAAATATTTTGTTATTCATGTCCTCCTCACTGTATTGCATTACTGCTCTTGTTTTTTTAATGTTTATGCCTTGCTTTTCTTTTCTTTTCTTTTCTCCATTGCTCTGTAAAGCACTTTGAGCTGCATTTCATGTCATGCAAGGTGCTATACAAATAAAGTTTTATTAATACTTATTATCCCATTAATACATTATACTGGGAAAACATCTGTGTAATTTTAGATTTTTGCGTTGGTTATGAAAGAAATGGCAGATCTACAAGCTTATTATATCTGCTATTTTGAAAACTACTAATTTAATTTTAGAAGGCATTTGTAGAATCTGCCTCGGGTCTTCATAGTTGAACGTGTGTCTCTTTAATGTTGTCCTGACCTCTTTAATGTTGTCCTGTCCTCTTTAATGTTGTCCTGTCCTCTTTAATGTTGTCCTGTCCTCTTTAATGTTGTCCTGTCCTCTTTAATGTTGTCCTGACCTCTTTAATGTTGTCCTGTCCTCTTTAATGTTCTCCTGTCCTCTTTATTGTTGTCCTGTCCTCTTTAATGTTGTCCTGACCTCTTTAATGTTGTCCTGTCCTCTTTAATGTTGTCCTGTCCTCTTTAATGTTGTCCTGTCCTCTTTAATGTTGTCCTGTCCTCTTTAATGTTGTCCTGACCTCTTTAATGTTGTCCTGTCCTCTTTAATGTTGTCCTGCCCTCTTTAATGTTGTTCTGTCCTCTTTAATGTTGTCCTGTCCTCTTTAATGTTGTCCTGTCCTCTTTAATGTTGTCCTGTCCTCTTTAATGTTGTCCTGCCCTCTTTAATGTTGTCCTGTCCTCTTTAATGTTGTCCTGTCCTCTTTAATGACCTCTTTGATGTTGTCCTGACCTCTTTAATGTTGTCCTGTCCTCTTTAATGTTCTCCTGTCCTCTTTAATGTTGTCCTGACCTCTTTAATGTTGTCCTGTCCTCTTTAATGTTGTCCTGTCCTCTTTAATGTTGTCCTGTCCTGACCTCTTTAATGTTGTCCTGTCCTCTTTAATGTTCTCCTGTCCTCTTTAATGTTGTCCTGTCCTCTTTAATGTTGTCCTGACCTCTTTAATGTTGTCCTGTCCTCTTTAATGTTGTCCTGTCCTCTTTAATGTTGTCCTGTCCTGACCTCTTTAATGTTGTCCTGTCCTCTTTAATGTTGTCCTGTCCTCTTTAATGTTCTCCTGACCTCTTTAATGTTGTCCTGTCCTCTTTAATGTTGTCCTGTCCTCTTTAATGTTGTCCTGTCCTCTTTAATGTTGTCCTGTCCTCTTTAATGTTGTCCTGTCCTCTTTAATGTTGTCCTGTCCTCTTTAATGTTGTCCTGTCCTCTTTAATGTTGTCCTGTCCTCTTTAATGTTGTCCTGACCTCTTTAATGTTGTCCTGACCTCTTTAATGTTATCCTGTCCTCTTTAATGTTATCCTGACCTCTTTAATGTTGTCCTGTCCTCTAATGTTGTTCTGTCCTCTTTAATGTTGCCCTGTCCTCTTTAATGTTGCCCTGTCCTCTTTAATGTTGTCCTGTCCTCTTTAATGACCTCTTTAATGTTGTCCTGTCCTCTTTAATGTTGTCCTGTCCTCTTTAATGTTCTCCTGTCCTCTTTAATGTTGTCCTGACCTCTTTAATGTTGTCCTGACCTCTTTAATGTTGTCCTGTCCTCTTTAATGTTGTCCTGTCCTCTTTAATGTTGTCCTGTCCTCTTTAATGTTGTCCTGTCCTCTTTAATGTTGTCCTGTCCTCTTTAATGTTGTCCTGTCCTCTTTAATGTTGTCCTGACCTCTTTAATGTTGTCCTGACCTCTTTAATGTTATCCTGTCCTCTTTAATGTTATCCTGACCTCTAATGTTGTCCTGTCCTCTTTAATGTTGTCCTGTCCTCTTTAATGTTGCCCTGTCCTCTTTAATGTTGTCCTGTCCTCTTTAATGACCTCTTTAATGTTGTCCTGTCCTCTTTAATGTTGTCCTGTCCTCTTTAATGTTCTCCTGTCCTCTTTAATGTTGTCCTGACCTCTTTAATGTTGTCCTGTCCTCTTTAATGTTGTCCTGACCTCTTTAATGTTGTCCTGTCCTCTTTAATGTTGTCCTGTCCTCTTTAATGTTGTCCTGTCCTCTTTAATGTTCTCCTGTCCTCTTTAATGTTGTCCTGTCCTCTTTAATGTTGTCCTGACCTCTTTAATGTTGTCCTGTCCTCTTTAATGTTGTCCTGTCCTCTTTAATGTTGTCCTGTCCGCTTTAATGTTGTCCTGTCCTCTTTAATGTTGTCCTGACCTCTTTAATGTTGTCCTGTCCTCTTTAATGTTGTCCTGTCCTCTTTAATGTTGTCCTGTCCTCTTTAATGTTGTCCTGTCCTCTTTAATGTTGTCCTGTCCTCTTTAATGTTCTCCTGACCTCTTTAATGTTGTCCTGTCCTCTTTAATGTTGTCCTGACCTCTTTAATGTTGTCCTGTCCTCTTTAATGTTCTCCTGACCTCTTTAATGTTGTCCTGACCTCTTTAATGTTGTCCTGACCTCTTTAATGTTGTCCTGTCCTCTTTAATGTTGTCCTGTCCTCTTTAATGTTGTCCTGTCCTCTTTAATGTTGTCCTGTCCTCTTTAATGTTGTCCTGTCCTCTTTAATGTTGTCCTGACCTCTTTAATGTTGTCCTGACCTCTTTAATGTTGTCCTGTCCTCTTTAATGTTGTCCTGTCCTCTTTAATGTTGTCCTGTCCTCTTTAATGTTGTCCTGACCTCTTTAATGTTGTCCTGTCCTCTTTAATGTTGTCCTGACCTCTTTAATGTTGTCCTGACCTCTTTAATGTTGTCCTGTCCTCTTTAATGTTGTCCTGTCCTCTTTAATGTTGTCCTGACCTCTTTAATGTTGTCCTGTCCTCTTTAATGTTGTCCTGACCTCTTTAATGTTGTCCTGTCCTCTTTAATGTTGTCCTGTCCTCTTTAATGTTGTCCTGACCTCTTTAATGTTGTCCTGTCCTCTTTAATGTTGTCCTGACCTCTTTAATGTTGTCCTGTCCTCTTTAATGTTGTCCTGTCCTCTTTAATGTTGTCCTGTCCTCTTTAATGTTATGTTGTCCTGTCCTCTTTAATGTTGTCCTGACCTCTTTAATGTTGTCCTGACCTCTTTAATGTTGTCCTGTCCTCTTTAATGTTGTCCTGTCCTCTTTAATGTTGTCCTGTCCTCTTTAATGTTGTCCTGTCCTCTTTAATGTTGTCCTGTCCTCTTTAATGTTGTCCTGTCCTCTTTAATGTTGTCCTGTCCTCTTTAATGTTGTCCTGTCCTCTTTAATGTTGTCCTGTCCTCTTTAATGTTGTCCTGTCCTCTTTAATGTTGTTCTGACCTCTTTAATGTTGTCCTGTCCTCTTTAATGTTGTCCTGACCTCTTTAATGTTGTCCTGTCCTCTTTAATGTTGTCCTGTCCTCTTTAATGTTCTCCTGTCCTCTTTAATGTTGTCCTGTCCTCTTTAATGTTGTCCTGACATCTTTAATGTTGTCCTGACCTCTTTAATGTTGTCCTGACCTCTTTAATGTTGTCCTGTCCTCTTTAATGTTGTCCTGACCTCTTTAATGTTGTCCTGTCCTCTTTAATGTTGTCCTGTCCTCTTTAATGTTGTCCTGTCCTCTTTAATGTTGTCCTGTCCTCTTTAATGTTGTCCTGTCCTCTTTAATGTTGTCCTGACCTCTTTAATGTTGTCCTGTCCTCTTTAATGACCTCTTTAATTGTGTCCTGACCTCTTTAATGTTGTCCTGACCTCAGTGTCCAGAGGAAGTTGCGGCGCTTCAAACAGGACGCCCGCTGGGACTCTTCTCCTCCGACGGGACCGGTCCTCCCCGCCAGCTTCCGGTCGACCGTCTCTGCCCTCCGGAGGAGGAGGAGAGCCCACCATAGAACTCGTTTCCTGTGTCTCCGGGAGAGATTCAACCACAGGACGACGGCCAGAGGAGTCCTCCACGCTGAACGCAGTCCGTGTGAACGCCACGGCAAGAGGACTGAACTGCCAAAAGTGTTTCAAAAGCCTGCTATGAGGAGGACACAACGAGTCATGGACCAAAACGTTCCGGCTGAGAGTGGCGAAAACGCATCCCAAATCACACCTCTGGCTTCTCTGTCTGTGAGCCGCCACGATGAAATAGATGATATATTTGCCTCGGTTGGCTTCTGACATTTTTAAACCCATTTTTGGGGTCGGGAACCCCTTTTTGTTGTTTTAAGCATTATGTTGTATTGAAAAATAGCAGATCTACAAACTCATAGCGCGGCATCGAGCTTGTAGGTCTGCTATTTTTGAAAAATCATGAAAATGTGGCCCAAATGTTTGAATATATTTTTTCAGAGTGAACGTTTTTAACTCATATCTTTGCTTTTGGGGGGGGGGGGTCCCTGGAACAACACAGTCCTTGACATAAATATGTTTGAGAACCACTGACATAGAAACATGGGTTGTTCAGAAAACTGTCAGGATTGGGCGCAAAAGTAATAAATCACATATATATATATATATATATATTGCCCAACAATGTTGGGAATATGCAGCTGAAAATGACTGAGGAGAGAATGTTGAATATTTTTGTTTTATATCCTGCAATGATTCAGTGTGGCTGATTGGAGACTTCTTATTCCAATTAATTGGATTGAGTTGTAAAAGGAGCTGGCTAAACAGATTGTGTTCTTTAGCAGGTGGAAGGGGCCCGGTTGAAAAGTAATATGTAACTACATTACTCTTGATTCCAAGTAATAACAAGTAATGTAATATTACTTTTTCTAAGGAGTAATGAGGAAAGTAAACATATTACTCTCCTACAGTAAGTAACACTGCAGGTGAGCCAGTAGGGTACAATGTCAGTGGCAACACAGAAAAGTGTGGCGGTAAAAAATTCTATTTGGGGAATAAAAAGTTATTTTATTTTGCACACCTACAAAGGTTACATTACAGGTGCATATGAGGAGACCAGACAAGGGGGGTATAGTTTATGTAACTCGGTAGCTTAATAAACTTTCCCCATCCATCCTTCCTTTTCGATGTCTCCTTTTTGACGGACACCTGTCCATTCAAACTCTAGACGGGCCTGCCCCCAAAGTTATTAGTGCGGGCGCGCCCCGGCAGCCGGCGATGACTAGAGTTCTCAACAGGCCCGAGAATTAAGGCCCGACCCTCATCAAACCCTGTACTCTTCACCCTTAGATCTCCATATATGCAGCTGACCTGTTCTGACCTTCCATAATGTTGATTTGACCTCATCAAACCCTGTACACTCAAGACATGGTCCTTATATGGCCAGTACAGAATTCATTCCATGATGATCTGACCCCCCCCCCCCATGCCAAAGCGCCAGCGCTCGCCCAGCAGTCTGCTGGGCCCGTCAACGAGGCGGATGTGTGCACGCCACCTCGCCCTTTAGGGCCTTCTCGCCCTTAGGCGTCTTACTGGTTTTATCTTAGTTGTGTCTTCGGGAATAGACAATTATCTGGTTCTTGTATCAGCTGTGCTAGATGAGATATTTATGGCTTTTAAAGCTTGTGAGAGCTTTTTAGCTTTATGTAATTAATAAGTCAGTAATATTGCCAGTGTATATAATGAAAAGCTTGTGTGACTGTCAATACAGCTCACTGTACAACCAGCTGTATATCTGCTCCTTCATGTTCCAAAAACCAAAATCTATTTGATTACTTCATTTACTTGGTATACCAGGCTGTTTAAATATGGAGATCGCAGGTGAAGATGGAATGGTCCCTTCACTCGGTCACCTGGCGCCACCTGGTGGACATCCACTTGTGCTGCCAGCACAGATGCATGCCAGTTATCTTTTATTTTTTTAAATACGAGTACTCTCTGCTGCAGCCTGCATTGGTGTGTTCGTGGCTTGGTTTATAGCTTAATAACATAATAATAATAATAAAGCTTTATTTGTATAGCACCTTTTAAGAACCAACCAGTCACAAAGTGCTTTAACAGAAAAACATATAGAGAGATAACAAGAAGGCACACAGTAGAATAAAATACATTGTCAATAATGCACAAAATCACAGAATCACAGAAAAAAATCACACTTGTACTATAACCATATAAACAGTGGAAATGTAACACTGAGGGGAATGCATTTAGAGCAGGGCGAAGTTTAAAGTAGGTTGAATTTGAATGGTGAGTGCTTTAAACGTCATATCCTGTCGGGTTTAGTCCACTGCTGGGTCCAGATCAGATCCCATAGCCTGGGGTGGATAGCCGCCCTGTGATTGGCTAAGAGGTGGCAACGCTGTGCACACTTTATAATAATCACAGTTTTCATATTTATTTTTACAACTGATGTTTCTTTCTTTTCCTTTAAACTACCAACATCAACTCAGGCTTGATAAACGTCTTAATATACAATATATATATAAGCTATTTGTATGACACACACACACACACACACACAATCGTATTTGGCAATACGTTTACATTGCCAAAGCAAAAAGTGGAACAATAGAATCAAAACATCTCCAATAAATCAATTTATATGTACCAAGATCACTCGATACACACACACACACACACGCACACGCACACGCACACGCACACAGACACACACACACACACACACATCAAATTGTGTATAATTGTCTGTACATTATTCAAAAAAACGAAATAAAAAAAAACTAAAAGAAAACTAATATAATGAATAAAGAAAAGTATGCCAGCGGTTGCTGCGAAACACTGGAGCAGCCAATCACAGCGTGGCCGTCCCTCCGGGCCATGGGATGTAGCCGGCTGTGTTCTGCAGCGGAAGGAGAGAGAGAGAGAAGGAAGGAAGGAAGGGAAGGTTTTGGAAGGTGGGGTTTTTTTTTTTAGAGAGAGGAGGTTTTGTTGCAGCTCTGAGTGTCTTCTGTCTGTCTGTCTGTTGTCACATTAAATGCAGCCATCAAGATAGCATTCCGCTACGGGGAGAGAGTCACGGCTAACTAATTCCTGCTTTGGTAAGTTGTAATAAACAACACCGTATATGTGTGATAATAAATAACTGCTGTTTTCATCATGCACACACAGGCTGGCTGCTATACTGTCTGTAAACTGTAGCAGCTCCTTCAATTCAAGGCAAAAAAGGACGAGCAGACAAACCACCAATAATAGCCGCCTGGTTTCAGATTAAATGAGTAGTATTATTAATGTATTCCATCAACTGTGGTGTGTGTGTGTTTTTAAAGATGATATATTCCCGATTAGCCTCGTCTGTTGTTCGTGTAGCAGCTGGATCTCTGGGATACATGTCTATAGACATAATCCATGTTCGATGGCAAACAGGCGTGCTAGTTGGTGTTCATGCATAAGTAGTAGATATTACTATAAAATCACTCTTCAAAATGTGACTTTTCTTTGGGACATTTTGGTGGCGACTTAGATGTGCTGTTGTAATTTGTACTGTTGGTTTACAACTACATGTGTAGTTCTTTGTACACTCTCTCTAGACAGTAGACACACATTACAACACTCACTGACTCACTGAGTATTCTCTCGTGATCTTCTCTGTGTTAATTAAACTGTCTATTAAGTACTCTCCATGCCACAGTCTACTGAACTGAGTGACCAGGCCACCAGATCAGATCACTATTGCGCATGGAAGCAGGCCAATGGTACTGTCATTCATTGCCATCATGGGAGCATTACATTACTATTCCATTATGTTTGACCAACTAACTCCTGTAGTTTCCTAACAACCAGCAGTTGTTCCGCTAACTGTTTACAAGTCAACTCTTTCTGGAAGGTGACACACCCAAGGTTGCTCATTACTGTGTGTGCCTTGAGCGCAGAGTCACCTGTCAGCAAAAAGCTCTTAGTTTACAACACATACACATGACACACACACACACACACACACACACACACACACACACCCTATTGTTGTGCCACTTACCTCAGGTGGGTACTGCCGTCTATTTGCAACTCTAGATTTTTTTTATAATGGGATGAATCTAGAGTTGCAATACCCTCCATTGACTCCCCAGATCATCCAATTTGGTTTGCGATCTGCTTCTCTTAAACAACGTTAAACTCACCAACATTGCAGCTGTAGTCCAAGCTTGAATTATCCTCTTTCAATCTGCCAAGCTTGTTTTTCATAAAAATCTAACGTAGAGATGTTATGAGCTACTTTCTGTCAAGACATTCTGTGCAGGTGATTCTTTTTCTACACACTTTTTCTAAGTGTTGCAGTTTGGAAGCACTCGTTTGTGTTAACGGTTCGCGCTGCTTAGGGTTATTTGCATTATGTGCAAATTCGAAACGGGTGGTACGCAGGGCCGTTCAGTGACATACGACGAGTGCTTCCAAACTCCAACACGTAGAAAAAGAATCACCTGCAGAAGATGTCTTGACAGAAAGTAGCTCATAACATGTCTATGGTGGATTTTTATGAAAAACGAGCTTGGCAGATTGAAAGAGGATAATTCAAGCTTGTACTACAGCTGCAATGTTGGCGAGTTTAACGTCATTTAAGACAAGCAGATCGCAAACCAAATTGGATGAGTGGGGAGTAAGTCAATGGAGGGTATTGCAACTCTAGATTCATCCCATTATAAAAAAATCTAGAGTTGCAAATTGCGGCTAACTGCCGTCCATCTAATGGAGAGAAAGTTAAAAATAGTTTTAGCATTTTGTTGTCGTTGTGGAGAGTGGAACCCTCCTGTGTCCCAAAACAGGAACACTAAAGGGTCTCCAGTCACAGTGTATGTATGGTTATTATTATTTAGTTACAACTTTTCATTGATTCAATATTTGTAAACATCCACATTGAATGATTGAAAACTTTATTTCAGACACAATGGGTCCATATACAAACAACGGGGAAAAACAAGACGGTCCAAACAAAACAATAACAAAACAAAACAACACAGAGATAGCCTTTATGTATCAGGCTATTTTCACTCCAGGGCAGTCCTTGTCAATTAAACACATATAAACATTAGCCTCCAGTGTTTCCACAAACATGAGGAAAAGACTGTATCACTGATCCCTGGTTAAGGCCATAATTAATACATTCTTTGATTCCCTCAGTCGACACATGAATCTAAACATAAAATTCCTCAGTACAGCATGAAAGGTACCAGTACATTACTGGTCACAAACGTTTCATTATCACTGGTCCATCTTGGGAGTTTCAGGAACATTTGAAAGGCAGTATTATGATGATTGATTGAATACTTGTATTAACCGATTGCACGTGGACAAGCACAGGGGAAGTAGAGTACACGATACAAGGGGTTGACTTTTTCCTCCTCTTAACGTGTTCTTTTGGGGCGGTTTTGAAAGAGTTGTTGGCTGTTGTTGTTGGGGGGGGGGGGTAGGGCATTCTGCAGTTTGGTGGCATATACCAGGAGAACGAATTGAGACCCTTGTTGTTTGTGCCAAATCTGCGATCTGTGTGGAGCTCCCTCTGGTGTTGTGGTTCTGGACTTGATTGACAGGTACATGATGGGTATACAATACAATACAGGAGGTGTTGTGTATCTTGTAGACCAGGCAGATTGGAAGTTGCTGTATTCTAAAAGTTCTACCACACACTGACACACACTCTTAACCCACACACACACTTAACCACTTTATGTTGTATGTTGTTTATGTATGTTGTCGTCGTTCAAATCTGGAGACGGAGAGGTTTCTGCCCGACAGCAACGATAGTGTAAACCTAGGAGGGAACGATGGAATGATGCCCACATGCGTTGTGATATAAACCTAGGAGGGAACGATGGAACGATGCCCACATGCGTTGTGATATAAACCTAGGAGGGAACGATGGAACGATGCCCACATGCGTTGTGATATAAACCTATAGGAGGGAACGATGGAACGATGCCCACATGCGTTGTGATATAAACCTATAGGAGGGAACGATGGAACGATGCCCACATGCGTTGTGATATAAACCTAGGAGGGAACGATGGAACGATGCCCACATGCGTTGTGATATAAACCTATAGGAGGGAACGATGGAACGATGCCCACATGCGTTGTGATATAAACCTAGGAGGGAACGATGGAACGATGCCCACATGCGTTGTGATATAAACCTAGGAGGGAACGATGGAACGATGCCCACATGCGTTGTGATATAAACCTATAGGAGGGAACGATGGAACGATGCCCACATGCGTTGTGATATAAACCTATAGGAGGGAACGATGGAACGATGCCCACATGCGTTGTGATGTAAACCTATAGGAGGGAACGATGGAACGATGCCCACATGCGTTGTGATATAAACCTAGGATGGAACGATGGAACGATGCCCACATGCGTTGTGATATAAACCTAGGAGGGAACGATGGAACGATGCCCACATGCGTTGTGATATAAACCTATAGGAGGGAACGATGGAACGATGCCCACATGCGTTGTGATATAAACCTAGGATGGAACGATGGAACGATGCCCACATGCGTTGTGATATAAACCTAGGAGGGAACGATGGAACGATGCCCACATGCGTTGTGATATAAACCTATAGGAGGGAACGATGGAACGATGCCCACATGTGTTGTGATATAAACCTAGGAGGGAACGATGGAACGATGCCCACATGCGTTGTGATATAAACCTATAGGAGGGAACGATGGAACGATGCCCACATGCGTTGTGATATAAACCTAGGAGGGAACGATGGAACGATGCCCACATGTGTTGTGATATAAACCTAGGAGGGAACGATGGAACGATGCCCACATGCGTTGTGATATAAACCTATAGGAGGGAACGATGGAACGATGCCCACATGCGTTGTGATATAAACCTATAGGAGGGAACGATGGAACGATGCCCACATGCGTTGTGATATAAACCTATAGGAGGGAACGATGGAACGATGCCCACATGCGTTGTGATATAAACCTAGGAGGGAACGATGGAACGATGCCCACATGCGTTGTGATATAAACCTAGGAGGGAACGATGGAACGATGCCCACATGCGTTGTGATATAAACCTATAGGAGGGAACGATGGAACGATGCCCACATGCGTTGTGATGTAAACCTATAGGAGGGAACGATGGAACGATGCCCACATGCGTTGTGATGTAAACCTATAGGAGGGAACGATGGAACGATGCCCACATGCGTTGTGATGTAAACCTATAGGAGGGAACGATGGAACGATGCCCACATGCGTTGTGATGTAAACCTATAGGAGAGAACGATGGAACGATGCCCACATGCGTTGTGATATAAACCTATAGGAGGGAACGATGGAACGATGCCCACATGCGTTGTGATGTAAACCTATAGGAGGGAACGATGGAACGATGCCCACATGCGTTGTGATATAAACCTATAGGAGGGAACGATGGAACGATGCCCACATGCGTTGTGATATAAACCTATAGGAGGGAACGATGGAACGATGCCCACATGCGTTGTGATATAAACCTATAGGAGGGAACGATGGAACGATGCCCACATGCGTTGTGATATAAACCTATAGGAGGGAGCGATGGAACGATGCCCACATGCGTTGTGATATAAACCTATAGGAGGGAACGATGGAACGATGCCCACATGCGTTGTGATATAAACCTATAGGAGGGAACGATGGAACGATGCCCACATGCGTTGTGATATAAACCTATAGGAGGGAACGATGGAACGATGCCCACATGCGTTGTGATATAAACCTATAGGAGGGAACGATGGAACGATGCCCACATGCGTTGTGATATAAACCTATAGGAGGGAGCGATGGAACGATGCCCACATGCGTTGTGATATAAACCTATAGGAGGGAACGATGGAACGATGCCCACATGCGTTGTGATATAAACCTATAGGAGGGAACGATGGAACGATGCCCACATGCGTTGTGATATAAACCTATAGGAGGGAACGATGCCCACATGCGTTGTGATATAAACCTATAGGAGGGAACGATGGAACGATGCCCACATGCGTTGTGATATAAACCTATAGGAGGGAACGATGGAACGATGCCCACATGCGTTGTGATATAAACCTATAGGAGGGAACGATGGAACGATGCCCACATGCGTTGTGATATAAACCTAGGAGGGAACGATGGAACGATGCCCACATGCGTTGTGATATAAACCTATAGGAGGGAACGATGGAACGATGCCCACATGCGTTGTGATATAAACCTATAGGAGGGAACGATGGAACGATGCCCACATGCGTTGTGATATAAACCTATAGGAGGGAACGATGGAACGATGCCCACATGCGTTGTGATATAAACCTATAGGAGGGAACGATGGAACGATGCCCACATGCGTTGTGATATAAACCTATAGGAGGGAACGATGGAACGATGCCCACATGCGTTGTGATATAAACCTATAGGAGGGAACGATGGAACGATGCCCACATGCGTTGTGATATAAACCTATAGGAGGGAACGATGGAACGATGCCCACATGCGTTGTGATGTAAACCTGGGAACGATGGAACGATGCCCACATGCGTTGTGATATAAACCTATAGGAGGGAACGGTGGAACGATGCCCACATGCATTGTGATATAAACCTATAGGAGGGAACGATGGAACGATGCCCACATGCGTTGTGATATAAACCTAGGAGGGAACGGTGGAACGATGCCCACATGCGTTGTGATATAAACCTAGGAGGGAACGATGGAACGATGCCCACATGCGTTGTGATATAAACCTATAGGAGGGAACGATGGAACGATGCCCACATGCGTTGTGATATAAACCTAGGAGGGAACGATGGAACGATGCCCACATGCGTTGTGATATAAACCTATAGGAGGGAACGATGCCCACATGCGTTGTGATATAAACCTAGGAGGGAACGATGGAACGATGCCCACATGCGTTGTGATATAAACCTAGGAGGGAACGATGGAACGATGCCCACATGCGTTGTGATATAAACCTAGGAGGGAACGGTGGAACGATGCCCACATGCGTTGTGATATAAACCTATAGGAGGGAACGATGGAACGATGCCCACATGCGTTGTGATATAAACCTATAGGAGGGAACGATGGAACGATGCCCACATGCGTTGTGATATAAACCTATAGGAGGGAACGATGGAACGATGCCCACATGCGTTGTGATATGAACCTAGGAGGGAACGATGGAACGATGCCCACATGCGTTGTGATATAAACCTATAGGAGGGAACGATGGAACGATGCCCACATGCGTTGTGATATAAACCTATAGGAGGGAACGATGGAACGATGCCCACATGCGTTGTGATGTAAACCTATAGGAGGGAACGATGGAACGATGCCCACATGCGTTGTGATATAAACCTAGGAGGGAACGATGGAACGATGCCCACATGCGTTGTGATATAAACCTATAGGAGGGAACGATGGAACGATGCCCACATGCGTTGTGATATAAACCTATAGGAGGGAACGATGGAACGATGCCCACATGCGTTGTGATGTCCGTTTGCTCAGCGGTGTCATGATTCATGACGGTTGAGCCAGGCACATGTTTGATCTGACTTTGTTGAAATAACAACCGCTATGCTGGATATTAGTTTTGGAGGCGTGCGCGCGCGTGTGTCTGTGTGTGCGTGCTGTAGTAGTGTATTGAACTGGGAGGGAGTTTTTCCATCTAAATCAGCATGGCAGTGACTGTTCTTTGGAGGAACGTGAGAAATAAATACATCATCCAGATTAATGTGCCTCAGGGGTGAGCGAGACCTACTTTCAGTCAGACACAACCTCAATAAAAAAAGGGCCATGAACAATACTTTGCTATCTTGTATCATCCTCCCCATATAGTCTTTGTGTCATGATGATTCACTTTAGCAGAAAACACATATTCTAACTAATATCTTCGTAAATTAAAGCCCAACTTGAGCTTACAGTACAGTCACACAAAAGTAGCAGATCTACAAGCTTGAAACGTGGTGTGAAGCAACACGGTTTGAGCTTGTAGATCTGCTAATTTTTGCAGTAACAGTTTTGGACATAATGAGGTTTTCCCACCCGACAGAGACAATTATGTTGGAGAAGGAGAGAACACTGCTCCACATCCTTGTTCAGTGATGAGGCCTAATTATATTAATTTGACTGTATTCAGTGTTTGTAGAATGTTTTCAGTTATGAGGCCTAGTTATTATATTTGACTGTATTCAGTGTTTGTAGAATGTTTTCAGTGATGAGGCCTAGTTATTATATTTGACTGTATTCAGTGTTTGTAGAATGTTTTCAGTGATGAGGCCTAGTTATATTTGACTGTATTCAGTGTTTGTAGAATGTTTTCAGTGATGAGGCCTAGTTATATTTGACTGTATTCAGTGTTTGTAGAATGTTTTCAGTTATGAGGCCTATTTATTATATTTGACTGTATTCAGTGTTTGTAGAATGTTTTCAGTTATGAGTCCTAGTTATTATATTTGACTGTATTCAGTGTTTGTAGAATGTTTTCAGTGATGAGGCCTAGTTATTATATTTGACTGTATTCAGTGTTTGTAGAATGTTTTCAGTGATGAGGCCTAGTTATATTTGACTGTATTCAGTGTTTGTAGAATGTTTTCAGTGATGAGGCCTAGTTATATTTGACTGTATTCAGTGTTTGTAGAATGTTTTCAGTGATGAGGCCTAGTTATATTTGACTGTATTCAGTGTTTGTAGAATGTTTTCAGTGATGAGGCCTAGTTATTATATTTGACTGTATTCAGTGTTTGTAGAATGTTTTCAGTGATGAGGCCTAGTTATTATATTTGACTGTATTCAGTGTTTGTAGAATGTTTTCAGTTATGAGGCCTAGTTATTATATTTGACTGTATTCAGTGTTTGTAGAATGTTTTCAGTGATGAGGCCTAGTAGTTATTATATTTGACTGTATTCAGTGTTTGTAGAATGTTTTCAGTGATGAGGCCTAGTTATTATATTTGACTGTATTCAGTGTTTGTAGAATGTTTTCAGTGATGAGGCCTATTTATTATATTTGACTGTATTCAGTGTTTGTAGAATGTTTTCAGTGATGAGGCCTAGTTATATTTGACTGTAATCAGTGTTTGTAGAATGTTTTCAGTTATGAGGCCTAGTTATTATATTTGACTGTATTCAGTGTTTGTAGAATGTTTTCAGTGATGAGGCCTATAGTTATTATATTTGACTGTATTCAGTGTTTGTAGAATGTTTTCAGTGATGAGGCCTAGTTATTATATTTGACTGTATTCAGTGTTTGTAGAATGTTTTCAGTTATGAGGCCTATAGTTATTATATTTGACTGTATTCAGTGTTTGTAGAATGTTTTCAGTTATGAGGCCTATAGTTATTATATTTGACTGTATTCAGTGTTTGTAGAATGTTTTCAGTGATGAGGCCTAGTTATATTTGACTGTAATCAGTGTTTGTAGAATGTTTTCAGTTATGAGGCCTAGTTATATTTGACTGTATTCAGTGTTTGTAGAATGTTTTCAGTTATGAGGCCTAGTTATTATATTTGACTGTATTCAGTGTTTGTAGAATGTTTTCAGTTATGAGGCCTATAGTTATTATATTTGACTGTATTCAGTGTTTGTAGAATGTTTTCAGTTATGAGGCCTATAGTTATTATATTTGACTGTATTCAGTGTTTGTAGAATGTTTTCAGTGATGAGGCCTAGTTATTATATTTGACTGTATTCAGTGTTTGTAGAATGTTTTCAGTGATGAGGCCTAGTTATTATATTTGACTGTATTCAGTGTTTGTAGAATGTTTTCAGTGATGAGGCCTAGTTATTATATTTGACTGTATTCAGTGTTTGTAGAATGTTTTCAGTGATGAGGCCTAGTTATTATATTTGACTGTATTCAGTGTTTGTAGAATGTTTTCAGTTATGAGTCCTAGTTATTATATTTGACTGTATTCAGTGTTTGTAGAATGTTTTCAGTTATGAGTCCTAGTTATTATATTTGACTGTAATCAGTGTTTGTAGAATGTTTTCAGTGATGAGGCCTAGTTATTATATTTGACTGTATTCAGTGTTTGTAGAATGTTTTCAGTTATGAGTCCTAGTTATTATATTTGACTGTATTCAGTGTTTGTAGAATGTTTTCAGTGATGAGGCCTAGTTATTATATTTGACTGTATTCAGTGTTTGTAGAATGTTTTCAGTGATGAGGCCTAGTTATTATATTTGACTGTATTCAGTGTTTGTAGAATGTTTTCAGTGATGAGGCCTAGTTATTATATTTGACTGTATTCAGTGTTTGTAGAATGTTTTCAGCTCTCTGTTGTATAACCTGAAAACACAGACATAATATTAGACAAGTTACTCCACACTGTGGTTCATTATATTAATCCATTTAGAGTTGAGGACGATTCTACGAATGCCTTCTAAATCCTGAAAAACACATGTCAGTCGTTCTCAAACATTTTCATGTCAAGGACTCCCAAAAATGATATGTAATTGGCCCCTGACCCTCATCTGAAAATATGTAGTTCCAGGGACCCCCCCCCCCCCCCCAGAAGCAAAGATTTGAGTTAAAAAAGTTCGCTCTGAAAGAACATTTTCACGCTTTTGTCAAAAACAGCAGATCTACAAGCTCAAGCTCAATGGGATTACTTTAGCTTTTGAAAAACAGCAGATCTAGGAGCTTGTAGATCTGCTGTTTTTCAAAAGCTAAAGTAACACCAAAAGGTGAATTCAACTTGTCGAGCTGGTGAACCTGTGGGTTAAATCACGCACGATATAAAAACCTTAATCGAAGTCAACTAGTGTGAGTGAATGTTGATATTCTGCAAATGTCAGCGTGCCTTATGGCCTTGTTGTTGTTGGTGTCTGTTACTAGTATTAATCTCACAAACGGATCGCTGATTCTAGCGCAAACGGAACTTGTTTGACACATGAGACATATTTGTTATGGTTTCGGTTGTGCTTGGTTTAGTGTTATTGAGTTGACTCATACGTTTGCCACTTGCTCACCATTCCTGGCATTTGTGCTTCATCTTGTGGGGAAGGAATTCGAAGACCTGTAGATCTGCTATTTTTCAATAGCTAAAGCATAACATGATGCAAACACCAAAATGGGTTCCCGTTCAGAATGGGTTAAAAAAAAGCCTAAAGCGAGAACTTGTCGAATTTGCACACTGTTTAAAAAACATTTTGGATCTAGCATAATATTTGAGTTGAGTTATTGTGTGATGAAGTTATAGTAATCTTAGTAATAGAGTAATGACACTCTCGTTGACTCGCATTGTAAGACTGCGGAAGTGCTCATTCTATCTCAATGGGATAGTTCCAGCCATAAGAGCAATGTTTGGAACTATCGCCCACAGGCACCCGCTTTGCGGTGAGATCAAAGGGTGTCACCACTCTCTTACTAGGTTACTCCGAGTAAACCATGATTTACAAGTGCAATTGCTCATGACAGAACTATGCTTATGTCGTCAGTATTTCATAGACTCAGTTTCTGAAGTCAGAAACAGAATATTTAGTTTTACATTGTTTTCTATTAATTAATTATCCCAGTTGTTGGTAATAATATGACAGACTGAAGTGACCAACGTTGGCTGTGAATACGTTCATGTGTTGCCTATATTCTGTACATTTAGGGCTTGTTTGGAATCAAGCACTGAGACACATGATGTTTCAAGTGTGTGTGTGTGTGTGTGTGTGTGTGTGTGTGTGTGTGTGTGTGTGTGTGTGTGTGACTGTGTGTGCATTAACAACACAAGTTGTTTGTGTTCACAAACCATGCAAGTCATTGCAAGAAAACCTCAAGTGTTAAACCTTGTGTTAACATTGTGCTAACATTGTGTTGACACTTGCCACATTGTACTAATTTTGTAACAACAAGAACAACAGACTGTGTTGGATGGAGTCAGCTCTACTCCCCTTGAGCCGTACTCAAAGTGAACGCCATCAGAGGTGGAGAGAGAGGTCCTGAGAACAGGCCAGAACTGGCTCAGAATCCCCTTTCCAAAGATCTCCTGTATTGTTTATCTCCAACGCATGCATGGACTCACTGTCTCCAAACACCTCAAAATCACTGTCTTCTCTAAATTTATGAAAAAACAACAGTTAAAACATAGAGATAAAAGGTTTCTACCCCGGCAGTGACGACGTACAGTAGTCTGGCCACGTCAGGCGAACAAATCGGAAAACACGACGGCTGCATAATTGCCGATAACGGATAAATGGCTGTATAGTCGAATAACGGACGATATATTATTATAGTGGTCTGGGGGGCCAATGGTTCTAATGACAGTCTTGGCTTTGGGCTACTATCAAAGAAGAACTTTTATTACCACATTGGCTTGTCAGCATTTCATTTTATAATAAGCCTCCCCCCTTCCTCGCTGACCCCCGGTATAGCTTCTCTCTGTGGCCTGGTCGTTTGGGAGATCAGGGCGTCGTAATGGCAGAGGGAGTCAAAAGACCATCTGCTAATGACGTTGGCAGTGGAAGTGGACGGGTCGGTTCGGTCGGTCAGGAAGGATAAAGAGACGACTTGATATAAGACTTTTTTTTATTGGACTTGGAAAAGGGCTAGCCGCTTCCGTCCGTAAGACTGATTATCCCATTCTGAACGGGAACCCCTTTTGGTGTTTTAATAATAATATATACGATTTTATATAGCGCTTTTCTGGGTACCCAAAGTCGCTTTACAGAAAGACGTACAGACATATTTTATTAGAAAACTATTTTAAAAGGTTTAAAAGGTTAAAAACTGGAAATCAAAATCAAAAAGCGGGACAAACAAAGGTGTGTGTGTGTGTGTGTGTGGGGGGGGGGGGGGGTTTAACTAAAGCATTATGTTATACTTTAATAGCTATTGAAAAATAGCAGATCTACAAGCTCATAGCGCGCCACCGAGTGGCGCGCTACGAGCTTGTAGGTCTGCTATTTTTTTGAAAAAATCGTGAAAATGCGGCACAAATCTTTGAATATATATTCTTTCAGAATAAAAAAACGTTTTTTTTTATTTATTTCGACGTCAGGCGTGAATGGGTTAAGGGGATGTGGAGGCAGAGGGAGAGACACGCGTACCCTGTCCCCATCAATCGTCTCTCGTCTGCCCCCTCCCCCCCTCCTTTTCCGATGGTTGAGTGAGGGAAGCGAAGGGCCATACATTCTGTACGGAGCGTCAGCTCCTATCTAGCCCATTCTGACCTGAGATCAGATTCTAAAAAAAATGTCTGTTTTGAAAATGACAGTTTTCTGAAAAAAGCTATGTTTCTATGTCAGTCGATTTTTCAAAAATAGCAGACCTACAAGCTCGTAGCGCGCCACGAGCTTGTAGATCTGCTATTTTTCAATAGCTAAAGCATAACATAATAATGCTAACTATAACACCAAAAGGGGTTCCCTGGCCAAAATGTGCTATAGGACTCTATGGGTTGAGGAATGGGATTATTTGTCAGCCCCCCCGGTGGCTGTTGGAGAGAAGACACTGTCGGTCCTGTAAAAAACATCATGGCCATTACAAGAGACCCCCCCCCCTGCTACAGACAGACAGACAGACCCCCCCCCCCCCTGCTATAGACAGACAGACAGGCAGACAGACAGACAGGCAGACCCCCCCCCTGCTACAGACAGACAGACAGACCCCCCCCCCCCTGCTACAGACAGACAGACAGGCAGACAGACAGACCTCCCCCTGCTGCAGACAGACAGACAGGCAGACCCCCCCCTCCCTGCTGCAGACAGACAGGCATCTCCCTCGGTGGTGCCTCGGTCCTACTACAGTCTATTCATCAAGCAGGGAAAACCTGAGCTTTCCTGTAACTCAAGATTCTTGATGCCTAGCAGCAGCAGCAGGCCAGACACAGTCTTTATTCTGAGGAGAACAAAAAAGCACAGGACACTATATTTTAAGAACTACTCCTTGTATGACATCACCTCCCGCCTCCGGGGCGACTGTGGCTCAAGAGGTAGAGCAGGTCGTCCAATGATCCGTGGGTCGGCGGTTCGAATCCCGGCTCCTCCTCCATGTCTGTATCCTCCACTGTAGTATGATCAAGTATGGCATTCATTTACAAAGAAAAACAAAACACAAACAGTTAAAATATGGAGATTGGAGGTTTTCTGTCCGATAGTAATAATAATATGAGAATTGGGTGGGTTTTATATTTGTCTTAAAAGAAAAACTGTATCCTGACTTGTCATCCTTTAGAAATGTCCACGTTTGTGTAGGCTGGCAGTGGTTATCTAATGATTAGGAGGAAACTATAGGAAAGGTTGAACAACCGACATTAACGTTTGTGAAGTACATAATCATTCCCTTTGCAAATGAACCGTGTGTTTAGTAGTTGAACATCAATCACTTTTAACTCAATGATCCTTCCTGGCACACATACTGTACTTACTGTACTTCCTACATCTCTGCTTCATCACTCCCACTCTCAAGGCTCATACATACATACTCCAGTTTTTGGTGATAGGTTATCACCGTTTTAGGTGATAACTCTTATCACCTAAAACGCTGATAAGAGTTGAGGCCATCATAATTACTCGCGGTGACGTCCTTAAGGATTGACCCCGCCTCCCTGTGGTATACCCAACCTCTAGACCAATCAGTGAACGGGGTGATAAAGACTTGTCTGATAGTAAAAACAGAGAGGTGGGTCTGTGTGTCCGCGGTGATAGCTGATCATCACCGCGACCGACTGACGTAATGGTGTAGTTTTCCAACCCTTTAAAAACTACACCGCGGTGATAAGTTATCACCAAAACCTGGAGTATGTATGAGCCTTAACACTCCACCAGGGACTTTGACCCCTTCAGCTATGGGGCCAGTTGAACCCCTTCAGCTATGGGGCCAGTTGAACCCCTTCAGCTATGGGACGTTGACCCCTTCAGCTATAGGATTTTGACCTTTGACCCCTTCAGCTATGGGGCCAGTTGACCCCTTCAGCTATGGGGCCAGTTGACCACCCTTTACTACTCTACTCTGCTTTGACCGTTTAGCCTTTCTTGTTTGTTTATCCTCTTGAGTTTTACGGCTACTTTCACTACAAGTCCCAGCATGCCCTGCAACAAGGTGAAACTAGTAGTCCCTCCCTCCTCCCCCACCTACCTAGCCGACATAAGGGAGTTGGCCCACAGGAACGAGCTCCTACATGAAATACATGAGTCTCTGCATCATTACATACCGTGCATTCTTTCAACGGCGTGCGCACTGCGTTCACATTCTACTGTATGTATGCCTGGCATGTTTATGATGTGATAGTGTAGTCTGCACACATAACATCACATCACACTGTAGCACATATACATCAGAATGATGACATTTCAGACAGAGACAGAGAGAGAGAGAGTTTTTTGCCACTCAGTAGGCGTTCCCGCATAACTTCCGAGCATGATGATGATGTCACGCGCTATTATCTATTGATCAGTGTTCGTCGACTACCTTTTTCCACTGACAAAAACTAAATGGAAACGTTTTTTTTAAGTTACGTTTTTTTAAGTTTTCTTAAAAAAAAAAAAAGTAAGTTAAGTTTGTGTGTGTGTGTGTGTGTGTGTGTGTGTGTGATACAGCTGCGCCCTCTAGTGGCGGGCGGGTGGTGTTACAGCGTGACTGCTAGGTCTCATAGTTAGTGCTCATTGCGTTCGCAATGAATCCATCTATGGAGAAAAAGTTGAATCTGCAACACTATCTACACACATCTACATCTACACTTTTATACAATACGGAGGGGGTTCGGGAGGAGGTGTTCCTGTTTCATCTCTCTCCCAGCTATAAGGGGGGGGTCCTTCCTTGGGCTGAACAACGTTGAAGACCCCCTTTCTGCCTCGTTCATTACCTCAGCGACTGCATGCAATGAGAGAGAGTCATCATTAATGCTTGTTTAGAGAGGATGGTCTGGGGGGTCAGCTGAAGAAGGGAGGCTCCACGCTCCGTTTAATCATGTCCAGAGCAGACATGTTCTAGAACATATATATGATCCATCTTATGGTTTCTGTTGTTGGCCCCTCACTCACTGACCCCCCCCCACCTGTCATTGGCCCCTCAGCCCCTCACTCACTGTGTGTGTGTGTGTGTGTGTGTGTGTGTGTGTGTGTGTGTGTGTGTGTGTGTGTGTGCACGCCCTGGAGTCTGGACATGATCTTAGGGTGGGAGTTGAACGGTGCAATGATGCATTTTAAAAAGCAGCTACTTAGAGCCCCCCCCCCCCCCCACACACACACACACACACACACACACACCATTTTCTCAATGGATCCTCTGTGCATCTCTCCGGGGTATGGGATGGTTAGTATGCATTGCGGTGTCGCAGGGACATTTAACCCCTTCTTTCTTTTTCTTTTTTACCCATTCTGACCTGAGATCAGATTCTATAAAAACGTCTGTTTGAAAATGACAGTTTTCTGAAAAAAAGCTATGTTTCTTTGTCAGTCGTTCTTCGATTATTCAAAAAATAGCAGACCTACAAGCTCGTAGCGCGCCACTTGGTGGCGCGCTATGAGCTTGTAGATCTGAACCCCAAATTGATCTGCTAACACCAAAATGGGTTTTAATGTACTTTATTTAAAGATGGCCAAATCTCTACAGGGACCTTTTGAACCCTTTCTGTTTATATATATTAAGCTATAGGCATCTCTCTGCAATGTTTTCTTTGCTCGTCAATTATTCACTGCTGCAGCATCATGATGGCCATGTTGCTGAGCAGGTCTGTGGATGTGTGTGAATCCCCTTAGCCAGTCAGTCGCCACAGTGCACCGATTGTATTTATAAATGCAGCCCTTTACTTAATTCACACACACCACACAGTCACACACACACACACACACACACACACACACACACACACACACACACACACACACACACACACACACACACACACACACACACACCGCACACCTGCTTAGTAACCACTTGCACCCGAAATAACAGATCTCTGACTCCCAAGTTGAACTTGAAATATGATTTTTTTCGGGGGTCGCTGCCTGAAAAATGGTAAATGGTGCATTTATATATAGCGCCTTTATCCAAGGCGCTTTTACATAGATTGTGCATTACATTCACCCATTCACACACACATTCATACACCTTTACATAGATTGTGCATTACATTCACATCACACACACACACATTCATACACCTTTACATAGATTGTGCATTACATTCACCCATTCACACACATTCATACACCTTTACATAGATTGTGCATTACATTCACCCATTCACACACACATTCATTCATACACCTTTACATATAGATTGTGCACAGACTATAGTGACAAGTTGCAGTTACAGTACAGCTAACTAGCTTAGTGTCGACAACCCGAGGTCTACTGTACGTGTTTGGCCTCAGACTATAGTGACAAGTTGCAGTTACAGTACAGTACGGCTAACTAGCTGAGTGTCGACAACCCGAGGTCTACTCGGTTCAGCCCTCTGAGAGAGAGAGCAGGGCTGATAGGAATCCAACTAAGAGACACATGTCTAGTATAGTCAGTTGTGACAGAAACAACTGTCTTGTTGTCCAAGTAGTGGCTGGACTGTTAAGTGAGTGTGAGACGGTGGTTAACCCACGGTCGGCTTTACATTTAGCTTTTTTTTTCACTCCTGAGGGAACAGCGGGCCTTATTACCCCCATTATGACCACGAGCAGAGAGCAGGGGAACTTATAACCCATTTAGGCCTGAGGACGATTCTACAAATGTCTTCTAAATCCTGACAGTTTTCTGAGAAACCCTCATGTCAGTAGTGGTGCTCAACCTATGTCAAGGACCCCCAGAATTATCTGTATTTGGCTGCGGACCCCCCATCTGAAAATATGTTGTTCCAGGGACCACCCCCCCAAGAAACAAAGATTTGAGTTAAATAAAAACGCTCACTCTGAAAGAATATATATTCAAAGATTTGTGCCACATTTTCACGATTTTTCAATAAATAGCAGCTCTACAAGCTCGCTATGTGTTTGTAGATCTGCTATTTTTCAATAGCTAAAGTATAACATGATTCTTAAAACACCAAAAGGGGTTCCCTTCCCGCCCGGAGTGGATTAATGGCGTTCCTCACTCCTCGTCCTCAGGGCGTCTTTTTGGGTATAAATTGGTGTCCTGTGTAGCTCAGCCTGTGCTGGAATTCCTTTGTGTGTGTGGCCTGGCCAGCCGTTTACCTCCATTAGTTCTTCCTCTACCACCCTTAACCCATTCTGAACGGGAACCCATTTTGGTGTTAGCATCATGTTATGCTTTAGCTATTGAAAAACAGCAGATCTACAAGCTCATAGCGCGCCACCGAGTGGCGCGCTACGAGCTTGTAGGTCTGCTATTTTTTGAAAAATCGAAGAACGACTGACATTTTTAGAATCTGATCTCAGGTCAGAATGGGTTCATCAGACCAGTGTGTGTATCATTGTGTATATTCCTGCACTATACCTGCATCGAGTTATCTTGGTACACAGAAGTTGATCTATTGAAGATTCTGACCTTCAAAGTACATAATTTTTGTTTTGATTGTATTGCTGTATTGTTGTTTTGTTCTTTCTGCTTTGGCAATGTAAACGTATGTTTTCTCATGCCAATAAAGCCCTTTGAATTGAATTGAATTGTGTGTCCAGTGGAAACCTCGTATGAATCTGATCTCAGGTCAGAATGGGTTAATTTATTATTTCTTCTTCTTACTGTTATTATCATATGCTGCTGCTGCCATGCTGTGTAGAGCTGGCTGCCTGTTGTACTGTCAATTAGTGAGCATTCTCTCCTCTGGGCTAATTGCTGCTTCGATTATATAATCAAGCAATATTACACCCGAGGGTTGTGGTTTAACGTGATTATTGCCACGACAGTGATTGCGGTCAGGAACGAGACGTAAGTCGAGTTCCCGCAAGCATCACTGAAGTAGACGGGGTTTGGCTGGCGCGGGATTGGTATCGGGAAGGAGAAAATGGTATTGGTACGTTTATCAGTCTAAACCGTTTGTTTGTTGGGGGAAAAATCACACCGTGTGAACTGAGTGGTGCAACTCTCCACTCTCTCCCCCATCCTCTCTCTCTCTCTCTCTCTCTCATTAGCAGGCAACAGTGCAGCACTATCTATCTCTCTGTTTCTGTACAACAGCGCCCCTACTGTACGGTACATAGGTGAACACGGACATTGCTGTTCCTTGGAGTGGTTGCACCACTCAAAAGGTGAAATGGGGAACTTGAACGAGTCTTTTCCTAGTCCGTGCTCGGCGTGCGGTCCATCTCTGTTTTCTCCATCTGCGAGGCAGGAGGAAATCCTCCACAGAGTGTCCTCTGGGATGGACGTAGAGAGAGAGAGAGAGAGGGAGAGAGGGAAAAGTCATCACATTTCACACAAATCTGGCTCAGATCCCTTTTTAGGAGGGCTTTGTTTGGTTTGTGTCTTACTCTGTCTCAGTGTACAGACTCACACACACACACACACACACACACACACACACACACACACACACACACACACACACGCACACACTGTGCATACTGTATTAGTAGATTCTGTCTCAGTGCACACCAGTGTTGATTTCGTCGACTAAAACTACCTTTTTCCGCTGACGACAAACTGAATGAAAACCAAGCTACGACGACTAAAACTAAGACTAAATATATTGTCAATTTCGTCAACAAATAAAAACTAGACTAAAATGTTAAGAAGGGACTAGTGGACAAGAGATTCCACTATAAGTCATTTAGCACTTGGTTGCATGCTGAAAATAGCCGATCTACAAGTTCACAACGCGACGCGTTGTGAACTTGTAGATCGGCTATTTTCAGCAAGTGTAAAATCAGTCATTACGACGACGGCATCAAGGCCCGCCAAAATACATTTTAGTCGACTAAATCAACTGTAGATTTAGTCGACTAAAATCTATATTTAGTCGACACTAGTAACTTTAGTAACACTAAAACATTCCAGGTGACTAAAATGTGACTAAAATTAAATGAAAACTATTCATGAGACTAATGAGACAAAACTAAAATCAAAATGTTTGTGTCAAAAACAACACAGTGCACACTATCCTCCCCCCCCCCCCCTGTGGATTCCAGCCTGACTCTGATCACATGAGCCGAGAGGAACTGACTGATGTCCAAATTGATTAGAGTGAAATTCTACTGGACTGGAGCTGGTTGTACTAATGAATGACATCACATCAGCTGGTTGTACTAATGAATGACATCACATCAGCTGGTTGTACTAATGATTGATGAATGACATCACATCACATCAGCTGGTTGTACTGATGAATGACATCACATCAGCTGGTTGTACTGATGAATGACATCACATCAGCTGGTTGTACTAATGAATGACATCACATCAGCTGGTTGTACTAATGAATGACATCACATCAGCTGGTTGTACTAATGAATGACATCACATCAGCTGGTTGTACTAATGAATGACATCACATCAGCTGGTTGTACTGATGAATGACATCACATCAGCTGGTTGTACTGATGAATGACATCACATCAGCTGGTTGTACTAATGAATGACATCACATCAGCTGGTTGTACTAATGAATGACATCACATCAGCTGGTTGTACTAATGAATGACATCACATCAGCTGGTTGTACTGATGAATGACATCACATCAGCTGGTTGTACTAATGAATGACATCACATCAGCTGGTTGTACTAATGAATGACATCACATCAGCTGGTTGTACTGATGGATGACATCACATCAGCTGGTTGTACTAATGAATGACATCACATCAGCTGTGTGATGTCTACAAGCTCATAGCGCGCCACCAAGTGGCACGCTACGAGCTTGTAGGTCTGCTATTTTAGAAAAATCGAAGAACGACTGACATAGAAACATAGCTTTTTCAGAAAACTGTCAGGATGTAGAAGACATTTTTAGAATCTGATCTCAGGTCAGAATGGAAAACTGTCAGGATGTAGAAGACATTTTTAGAATCTGATCTCAGGTCAGAATGGGTTAATTCTGGGCCGACATTATTACCGGCACTTCCTCTCTCCGGTGGGGAAGCTGTGCTGAGGTCGACCCAGGTCAGGGAAGATACTTCTACTAGAAGCTGTGCTGACTGAGGTCGACCCAGGTCAGGGAAGATACTTCTACTAGAAGCTGTGCTGACTGAGGTCGACCCAGGTCAGGGAAGATACTTCTACTAGAAGCTGTGCTGACTGAGGTCGACCCAGGTCAGGGAAGATACTTCTACTAGAAGCTGTGCTGAGGTCGAACCAGGTCAGGGAAGATCCTTCTACTAGAAGCTGTGTTGAGGTCGAACCCAGGTCAGGGAAGATACTTCTACTAGAAGCTGTGCTATGAGGTCGACCCAGGTCAGGGAAGATACTTCTACTAGAAGCTGTGTTGAGGTCGACCCAGGTCAGGGAAGATACTTCTACTAGAAGCTGTGCTGAGGTCGACCCAGGTCAGGGAAGATACTTCTACTAGAAGCTGTGCTATGAGGTCGACCCAGGTCAGGGAAGATACTTCTACTAGAAGCTGTGCTGTGAGGTCGGCCCAGGTCAGGGGAAGATACTTCTACTAGAAGCTGTGCTGTGAGGTCGACCCAGGTCAGGGAAGATACTTCTACTAGAAGCTGTGTTGAGGTTGACCCAGGTCAGGGAAGATACTTCTACTAGAAGCTGTGTTGAGGTTGACCCAGGTCAGGGAAGATACTTCTACTAGAAGCTGTGTTGAGGTTGACCCAGGTCAGGGAAGATACTTCTACTAGAAGCTGTGCTGTGAGGTCGACCCAGGTCAGGGAAGATACTTCTACTAGAAGCTGTGCTGTGAGGTCGACCCAGGTCAGGGAAGATACTTCTACTAGAAGCTGTGTGCTGAGGTCGACCCAGGTCAGGGAAGATACTTCTACTAGAAGCTGTGTTCTGAGGTCGACCCAGGTCAGGGAAGATCCTTCTACTAGAAGCTGTGCTGAGGTCGACCCAGGTCAGGGAAGATACTTCTACTAGAAGCTGTGCTGAGGTCTGACCCAGGTCAGGGAAGATACTTCTACTAGAAGCTGTGCTGAGGTCGACCCAGGTCAGGGAAGATACTTCTACTTGAAGCTGTGCTGAGGTCGACCCAGGTCAGGGAAGATACTTCTACTAGAAGCTGTGCTGAGGTCGACCCAGGTCAGGGAAGATACTTCTACTAGAAGCTGTGCTGACTGAGGTCGACCCAGGTCAGGGAAGATACTTCTACTAGAAGCTGTGCTGTGAGGTCGATATTTTTTAATATTTAAAAACTGTACATTGGTGGATATTTTCTAGCTGATTATGAGGCCTACAATTTCTTCTTTTTTTTTGAGTGGTGCAACCACTCCTACAACCAGCAATGTCCGTGTACACCTAGTCACCTACCTGTGTGTGTGTGTGCGAGACTGTGCGTGTAGTAACGTTAGAATGAGTTTTCCCTTTGGTTTTCCGAAAAACACGTCCAGTGTGCCTTTAGTGTCTCCAGACCATCCACTACTTTAGTTTGCGGTGGCAGCTTAAAAGTGAATATCAAATAATATCCAAAATACTCAAATCAAGCAACTTTAAAAAACTGTCACTGTTGACATAAGCCTCCTCATCATGCCCTGTCCTGAGTATATAGATGATGAAATATCCCTTTTTAAGTGGATGGGGTTCTTCTTATACACTTCCAGCTTCTTGCAATCACAGGTGAACCTGCTGCCCCCCCCCCCCCCCCCCCGGGGCAGTGCTATTATTCACCCCCCCCACTACTGTCATTGTCCCAGACACAGCGTGTAGCCCCCTCCTCCTCCTCCTCCTCCTCCTCCTCAGTCTACACCCCTCTCTCTCTCTCTCTCTTCGCGCAGCCCTGGGATCGTGTAGCCCTCCTCCTCCTCTACACCCCCCTCTCTCTCTCTCTCTCTCTCTCTCTCCCTCTCTCTCTCTCCGCCCCGGGACACCCAGGCCTGTGTGTAGGATGGATGGATGGCAGGGGGGGGGGGCTACCATACCAGGCTGGGACCCCGCCGGGGGCCAGTCGGCCTCCAGGGACTCCTAATGAATTCTTGGAGGCTCCGTTGGGCCGCGGCCGCTCGGCCGGTCGCTCGCTCGGTGTCATTTATATTTTAGCAGCAGCTATAAGCCTTCTCTAACCGCCGGAGGGGTCTTTGGTGGTCTGGAGGCTGCGTTGGTCTCCCTCCCTCCCAGTCCCCAGATCTAGGTCAACCCCCCACACCCTCCACCTCTGCTTAACCTTGATTGCAACATGGGGGGGGGGGGAATAGGGTGGTTTTGCAAGAGGAAATGTAAGAGGATCCTACTATAACCCCCTCTTGCACACACATACGCACACACACACACACACACACACACACACACACACACACACAGCTTCCCTCAGATACGACTATAGGTCACTGGTTCGCCTTTTCAACTTCAGTTTGGATATGCATCACTTTAGGGCCCAGGGGGTTTTCAACATGTGGTCCGTCCGTGGAAGTATTGCATGTGGTCCCTCCCTGACCATTAATTTAGTCATGTAGGATTTGTTGATTTAAGAAATATATACAGTAAGCTCACGGCGAAACGCGTCGTGCTAATAAATAAGTCTGATGCAGTAAGTTGTCCGTCTCTGTTCCCTGGAGTGTGCAGTCCCTTCCTTGGAAGGTTTTTCTCTCTTTTTTGATGTCTATGCCTGCTAACTAGACCTACAGGTCTTTTTGGATGTGCAGGAGTCCCTTTCTTGTCTCGTGTATATATATATATATATATATATTCCACTAGTTGAGAAGCAGTGAACTGAATGACCTGCTGACCTATGATGATAACCGTCCATGTAGTCATTTTACTGACAAGTTTGAGGTCAATAAATCCAACAGAAAAAGGCGGTTTAGAATCTGAAGAGGGGGAGGGAGGGGGGGGGGGGCAGTGCATTGTCTGGTTGAGTCATTATTTTTATCAGGAAATTATTCCTAGTCAAAGAAAGGACCCCATTGGTGGAGAAACACACAGTGGGATGTTGTTCAGAGCCCCTGGGAATACGGTCAACTAAGTATACAGGGTCACCGTTTAAGTGGTTAATAGTCTCTTGATTGTGTGTGTGTGTGTGTGTGTGTGTGTGTGTGACTGTGTGTGTGTGTGACTGTGTGTGTGTGTGTGTGTGTGACTGTGTGTGTGTGTGTGTGTGTGTGTGTGTGTGTGCGTGCGCGATGTAACGTTAAGCACTGCATCTTCTGCAGGGAGTGCTGAGCTCAGCTAGAACTCCTGTGTGTGTGTGTGTGTGTGTGTGTGTGTGTGTGTAAACTTGTTTTACTATACTTTAGTACGGTCCATATTTCCCCACGGCTATAGACGAATTTGAGAAACAGACGTTTCGATGACAATTCCTCTGGATAGTTGTTTTATGGTGAAATACAGAAAATAATACATGTTAGATTTTCAGGCTTAATTTACTTAGTGTTGCTGCTGCTGCCATGCAGACGTGCGCCCAAAATAGCCGTTCTACAAGCTCACAATGCAAAGCATCTGCTTTTAGGGTTGAAAATGGCATGGAAAGTGGATTTTTAAATATGTTGATGTCCTCACACGAATAGTAAATAGAAACGTGTGTGTGTGTGTGTGTGTGTGTGTGTGTGTGGTCATAGTTACTGGAAACAAAGACAGGAAGTGCATGGGACAGATCCCTGACTTCCTGGTTGTGGGAGAGGTGTGTGATGTGACACCCTGGTCAGTAAGGTCAGGGGTCAGCCACGAGGGTTGTTTTCCTCGACTAAAACTAAGCTATGATGACTAAAACTAATACTAAATAAAAACTAGACTAAAATGTTAGGAAGGGACTAGTGGACCAGAGATCCAGTATAAGTCCTTTTACACTTGGTTGCATGCTGAAAATAGCAGATCTACAATCTCACAACGCGTCGCACTGCGACACAGTGTGGGCTTGTAGATCGGCTATTTTCAGCAAGTGTAAAAACTGATTGCAGTCAGATCCAGATACTGTATGCTCTGTGTGTGTACAGTATGATCTGTGAGGTGACGTGTTTACTGTCGGGGAGGAACAGCACATTATGAATCATCACAGGGTTGTTCCATCAGTCTGAACTCCCCCGAGGAGGAGGAGGAGGAGGAGGAGGAGGTGATGGTGAAGACTGTCATAATTATCATACAAAGAGAGAATGAGGAGAGGAGAGAAGTAGGGTACGGTACGGGCCAAGGAGAGACCTACAGTTAGTACAGTACGGGCCAAGGAGAGACCTACAGCACTGCTTCTCAATAGTGCTGCACAATTAATTAATTAATTCTCTAGATTCAGACACCTATGCAATCTCGTTTTGTGCAGAACTGATATGATATGATATGATATGATATGATATAGTACTTTATTGTCAGTTCACACTGAAATGTGTCTTGCGACCCAGCAGCCAAGTATGCAGAACACATATATACACACATTTGACATAACACGAAGAACAAGACAATTTACATACATAGAGACATGAAGACAAGAGCAAGAACTACTGCGTTCGTTTACACGACGATGTGAGGCAAAAATATGGGAATCCAAAAATAAAAGGGACCCATAAAAATGTGTCCGCGTCGACGACGCACAAATGGGTCCCCAGAGTGCTGTAGTTAGTACCCACTGTTTGGGTTCCACAGGAAGTGTCGGAACTGGGGGCCTTTTTATCCTGCTGCACCCTTTTTCCTTCCAACACAACATGTAGTGGAACAGATGCCAGACATTATTGGTGTTTCTGGCTTATCTGCACCGCCCCAGCCTATATGGCCTGACTCACACCTTTACAACAGACTGATGTATGCTTGTTGTATGAGACTTATTGACTGATGCAAGCTCGCAATGCATTTCCAATGGGAGTCACATGGTTTGACACAACATTTGTGTTGTATGAGGGGGAGGCCGGGAAGGGGGTGGGGGGCAGTCGAAACACAGCCGAAAGCCGTACAACACAAATGTTGTGTCAAACCATGTGACTTCCATTGGAAATGCATTGGGGCAAGATGTAAACAAACCCTTTCATACATCTAGCATGCATCAATGTTGTATGCTAGATCGAAAGGTGTGAGTCAGGCCTATGGGATGGGCTGCTGCACCGCCCCAGCCTATGGGACGGGCTGATGCAGTGTGCTGGAGCCTGGAGGGATGCTTTAAGGCTGACACATTTGTTTGTTTGTTTGTTTTTGTATGATTTAGTAGGAGCGTACCTCACTCAGTCTGTTGGCTCACACAGCCTTCAAATGCTTCCTCCCATAATGCAAACGTTCAACTGGATCAGGGGCCCAAATGGAAATCTCCAAAAAGCATGCATGGGCCCACCCATCTTAATGCATGCATGGGCCCACCCATCTTAATGCATGCATGGGCCCACCCATCTTAGGAGTAGCTCACCTAAAAAAATAGAAGTCTTACACACACTGCAAATCCTTGAATTAATGGAGATTAATTTGTTTTTGTCGCATTCCTTAGTCAATAATTTGATGACCGGAGGAAAGATGCTAATTTTCTCCGGTAGGAGACTAATTATTGGCTTAGGAATGTGAAAAAAAACCCCCAAAAATGTAATCGAAATCTCCATGAATTCAATGCTTCATTGGGTGTGTGTGCTTTTTTATTTCATCAATTCTCCTATATTTTCTCCCTTTTTCATAAGCCCTCTGCTGTTGGCAGAATCGCGATTTAAATTGTCACCAGATTTAACCCATTTTGTACGGGAACCCCTTTTGGTTTTAGCATCATGTTATGCTTTAGCTATTGAAAAATAGAAGATCTACAAGCTCGTAGCGCGCCACCGAGTGGCGCGCTACGAGCTTGTAGATCTTCTATTTTTTTTAAATAGAAGAACGACTGACATTTTTAGAATCTGATCTCGGGTCAGAATGGGTTAATCAGACCAGTGTGTGTCCAGTGGAAACCTCGTATGAATCTGATCTCAGGTCAGAATGGGTTAATCGATTTGCGATGTATTGTCACTTATGTTGTCACGTGCCTACAGTATCTATGGCTGGTTGGGAGTGTGTTGGTTTCAGACGTGGCAGCATGATCCAGACGTTTACGAGTATGTGTGAACTTAGCCTTCCCTTCAACTCTGCCGTTATGACTTAGTTAGAAGAACGGCCATTAAAAGTCACCTGAGGGAACGATAAAGACAGACTGTATGCTTTGCTTTCACTCCTTCAAGGAGAACTTCCCTCATTTCAATCATATCATCTCCACATAATTGGTCCTCACTGAGTGAGCACTGTTGTTTTTGGCAGCAAATTTAGATTTTAGTTTAAGTCATAGTCTCTAGCTTGAATCGGTTTCATTTAGTTTTAGTCACATTTTAGTCACTTTGTTTTAGTGTTTCATAAGATTTTAGTCGACTAAATCTACAGTTGATTTAGTCGAACAAAAATGTATTTTGGCGGGGCTTGACTTTTTTTCACTCGCTGAAAATAGCTGATCTACAAGCCCACAACGTGCCGCACTGCGACACGTTGTGAGCTTGTAGATCGGCTATTTTCAGCATGCAACTAATTGTAAATTGACTTCTACTGGATCTCTTGTCCACCACTAGTCCCTTCCTAACATTTTAGTCTAGTTTTTATTTGTCGACGAAATTGTCAGTATATTTACTTTAGTCTTAGTTGTAGTCATTATGGCTTTGTTTTCATTTAGTTTCCATTTAGTTTTCATCAGTGGAAAAAAGGTGGTCGACGAACATTTTTGTTCTTAGTTTTTAGTCTTGTAGATCTGCTATTTTTCAATAGCTAAAGCATAACATAATGCTTCAAACACCAAAAGGGGTTCCCGCCCCAAAATAGGTTAAGCACACAGAGAGTCCTTAAAGGAAGAAGTTAACCTAAATGTCATCTTGGACTGGGTCTGATAGCTTCATTACTTTCCATCAGAGTCCTTGACCTTTTGGATGGCAAACTTTATTAAGTTCCAAAGATTCACGACTGTGCAATTTGCCACTGACTGTAAATGAACGGTTGATGGTTGTGGATTGGGGATTTATTGGCAGCGCCACGGAGACTCGGCGCCACCTTGAGACTCCAATAACCCCATTTAAGACCTGAGGTCCATTCTATACAAAGTATGTCTTCTAAATCCCGACAGTTTTCTGAAAAACCTCATGTTTCTATGTCAGTGGGTTCTCAACCTTTTTCCACGTCAAGGACCCCCAGAATTATCTGTATTTGGCCGCCGAACCCCATCAGAAACAGTCGATATAAAATCTCCATATTGCGACTTTCTTCTTCTTGCCATAAATTAATGCCCTGCTTCATTGTACAGAAGTGTCATTTCCTGAAAATAAATAACTTAAAGTTTCCACATGACGAGTGACTATTATATATTTCTTGATGATTGATTATATGCCATGCTGGAGAAGCAGCGCTTATTTTAAACGTTTAAACAAATATTATTCCCCATCTTCTTACTCCATTATTGGCCCAAGAAGAACAATTCAGCTAAATTAATCACTTTCTCCAAAAACTAGAACGAGGGGGAGCAGATCGTTTTTTGCTGACTGGCTTCTCGTTACTGAAGTGCTGGATATATATATATATATATATATATATATATATTCGTGCACGACAGCTTTTATTTGATTATAAAAGCGAGAGAAAAGAAATGTGGGTTCATTCTGAAACTGTGGCGGGACAAATTAAAGACAAGCTTAGTCCATTAATGGGTACACTGATTGCTCCAATTAAAAAATTGGATAGGGTGTAAAATCGAGGCCGTTACATAATGTTTTATATTTGACACCCTAATTTGAAAATGATGTATGGCCAAAAATATATAATTTTTGGGGGCTAGACATGAAAGTGTTTGAGAACCACTGATAAACGGTATAGCAATTAACATTCCACTGATTTCCATCAGCGCTATGAGCTTGTAGATCTGCTATTTTTCAATAGCTAAAGTATAACATGATGCTTAAAACACCAAAAGGGGTTTGATTGATTGATATATTTATTAACAGTTTGCAGAATTACAGTACATTTCAAGCACAAACTCAATACAAAGACTCAGATTTTACGGGGGCCAGTTTCGAAATGCAGCCGTCAGTAGGTGCCCTTTGAGAGCGGTTTTGAAGGAGTCAAGGGATTCACATGTCTTAATGACTGTTAGTTTTGGTGGCATAGGAGCGAAAATAATTTAGTCCCTTGTTTGTGCCGAATCTGGGTTCTACATGGTTTGTTGCACTCCCTCTGGTGTTGTGGGTGTGGACTTCGTTGACATTAAGGAAGTATTTAGACAGGTGGTACATGGGTATCTTGGTGGTGTATCGAATCTTGTGGACCAGACCCATTGCAAGATGGTTCCCGTTCAGAATGGGTTTATTGTTATTAGTTTTTTACCCCCTTCATTTAATTAAATGGGACATGTTGTTTGTGTGTTCTGCAGGTGGTTCCAGTGAGTTGGAGTGGGTGAATTAAACGGACATGTTGTGTGTGTGTGTTCTGCAGGTGGTTCCAGTGAGTTGAAGGAGTGTGTGAATTAAACGGGACATGTTGTGTGTGTGTGTTTTGCAGGTGGTTCCAGTGCGTTGAAGGAGGGGGTCGTGTGAGCAGCGTCAGCCAGGAGGAGGAAACAGCGGAGCCATGGCGACTGGTAAAAGTAAAAACCAGAGTTCTCTGGCTCTCCACAAGGTGATTATGGTGGGCAGCGGAGGCGTGGGGAAGAGCGCCCTCACCCTGCAGTTCATGTATGACGAGGTGAGACCCACGGCTTTTTGTTATGATTTCAGGGCATACGAAGGTTGGGAGGTTTCCAAATATTTTGAGGGGCGCTAGCTAGTCGCCCCTAGGGCATTAATTAAGACACTAGTCGATTAGTCGACTAGTACAGTGGTTCCCAAAGTGGGGTCCGGGGACCCCTAGGGGTACTTGAGGGAGTTCCAGGGGGTACCTACCTGTAGCTCAATTAGAGACAGTTGGGAACCAAATGGACCCTTATGGGTCTGTAACTCTGAGAGTGTACACTCTCAGAGTTAAATTAACAGTGGTTTTACAATATAGATTGGGGTACCAGAGATAGAAATGCCATTAAATCGGTGGTCCGTAGCATAACGCATGTGAACCTGGGGGTCCATGAAATTAATATGTTTCGGAATCGCTGCTAGAGCCGTACAAATCCTCCCTTATCTGGGCCACTGGCATATGTTTTCAAATGGGGGGTCCGTGGGCTAAAGAAATTTGGGGGTCCTTGACATGAAAAAGTTTGGGAACCACTAGACTAGTAGCCTCGATACCCAGGCTTTCATTTCGTCTGCGCGAAAAATGAAAGCCTGGATTTACGCATTGAGCTGCACTGGTCTAAGAGTGGGATCGCTCCAAATGACGTGACGTCAGGGCTCTGAGCGGTGTGTGCACCCCTCAAAATAACACCATGATGTGACGTCAGGGCTCTGAGCGGTGTGCACCCCTCAAAATTACACCATGATGTGACGTCAGGGCTCTGAGCGGTGTGTGCACCCCTCAAAATAACACCATGATGTGACGTCAGGGCTCTGAGCGGTGTGCACCCCTCAAAATAACACCATGATGTGACGTCAGGGCTCTGAGCGGTGTGCACCCCTCAAAATTACACCATGATGTGACGTCAGGGCTCTGAGCGGTGTGCACCCCTCAATATAACACCATGATGTGACGTCAGGGCTCTGAGCGGTGTGCACACCTCAAAATAACACCATGATGTGACGTCAGGGCTCTGAGCGGTGTGCACCCCTCAAAATAACACCATGATGTGACGTCAGGGCTCTGAGCGGTGTGCACCCCTCAAAATAACACCATGATGTGACGTCAGGGCTCTGAGCGGTGTGCACCCCTCAAAATAACACCATGATGTGACGTCAGGGCTCTGAGCGCTGTGCACCCCTCAAAATAACACTGTGAGGAAATTATTACCCGTGGAATTCAAACGAGGCTATGCGAGGAAAATGAGGAGAATGGCTGAAGAACCCACCACACCGTCTAAGAAAATATCTCTGATACATATCTCTGATAGATGCATCTGATTGATGTCAGTGTTGATTTCATCGACGAAAAGATGAAAAATGTTCGTCGACTACCTTTTTCTACTGACGAAAACTAAATGAAAACTAAGCTACGATGACTTAAACTAAGACTAAATACAATGACAATTTCCTCAACAAATAATAACTAGACTAAAATGTTAGGAATGGACTAGTGGACCAGAGATCCAGTATACCGCTAAGTCAGTTAGCACTTGGTTGCATGCTGAAAATAGCCGATCTACAAGCTTGGCTATTATAAAATCAGTCATGGACCGCCAAAATACAAATCAACTGTGGATTTAGTCGACTAAAATCCTGTGATATTTATCTCTATTCAAGAGACTATGACTAAAACTAAAATAAAGATTTGCTGCCAAAAACAACACTGGTGGATATTAAAACTTGTGCCAGTTGTTTATGTCACAAGTCAATCAATCAATGTGATTTGAAATGTGACTTTGCAGAATTTCCATACATAGACATATCGCCCCTTTCCAGCTCTGGAGCGTATTTGCTGAAGGGAGGGCAAAACTTTCCCGAGATTCCTTTGCGGGGTATGGTCTGGATAGGTGAATAAATGCACTTTTTACACAATTTATTTATTTTCTTTCTTTCTTTTTTTTAAGTCCTTACATTTTTGTTAATGAAAGCTTGCTCTGCAGTTGTTCTTGTTTCCAGGTCTCCCTGGAGTGTCGTCTAAAAAATGACTACAATCTAAAAGTGTGCAATCTAGGATGGGAAATGGAAGGAATGCTGGCACTGCAATCCTTTCTTTATCCCCCCCAACGTTTGAGCTCTCGTGCTCTCGTGCTCTCGGTCTCAAGTGCTCGTATTTTGTGAAATATCAATTTATGAAATCAAAGCTTTGACATTGTTACCTTTTCATTTACGTCCAATGTCATTATTGGTATTTGGTGCATGGAGGTCATAGTCTAGAGAAACATGACTCAGCTGAAACATGACTCAGCTGAAACATGACTTGCGCTTACACATTTTCCTCATTCTATATTATCGTTTGTTCTGAGCTCCCAGAATGGGTCTGTGTATAGATAAGATAATATAGATAAGACCTCGACCACTTATATCCTATATACTCTGTGATACGAGGAATAGTGAAAATCGCAAGTGGAGCTTGTATATCTGCTATTCACTATTATTATTATTCTTTTTAAATTCACCCCTGTGTCAATGATCTAATGTGATCCTGGCTCTACACACCCTCCGCCAACCATATATGGGGGACATGGGGAGAGCAACTGACTTGAACTCATGCTTCCTTCATGCCTGAGTGTCCAAGTTGCTCCTTTACAACCTGACAGGGGGGAGTTTCCCTGGTTGGACGTAGCGCGTGGATTAGGAACACGTTATTCCAACCAGTTCCTTTCCCCTCCAGCAGGCGGGCGCCCCCGGCTGGCCAGGGGGAGGCAGTTTCTATTCACTATTATTGATGTGTTTTGGAAGTGTCTTTTCTGTGTCTCCTATTCAGTATTTTAGCCGTGACGTGAGCGCCCCCTCCTGAGATACTTCCGGGTCCTACTTTTGTGTCGCTTTTGTGTCCCCATAGAGTTATACTGTGACGCTCCGTCGGACTAAATCTGAGACGAAAACAACCACGAAAGTCTAATTTTACCGCTTTCCTCGCAACAACAAAGCTGCTGCTTTCCCAAATCTGGCTGTGGACAGGCCGTCTGCCCCACACTGAATACTATCGCCATTTTATTTTGTTTCATTGTGTCAATTCTCATTAATGCAAACTAGATTCAACATACTCAACCCTGCACACATTCTAAATATGCCCCCGAAATATTGTACTAAGCAAAATGGACTGTTACCACCTTCAATAATAATGATGATAATAGTCTTTATTGTCTCCACAACATCCTATATTTTGTCATGGACACTTGTACAGTACATTAACGAGTAAGACTCGCAAACGCGGGAAGCGAACGCACTCAGCTCCATATATGGGCACAAAAGGGGCCAGGTCCACAACAAACAAATCACTGGCCCCTTTTGTGCCCATATATGGAGCTGAGTGGACCTGGCCCCTTTTGTGCCCATATATGGAGCTGAGTGATTGCTGATGCAACACACTCCATATTTGGATAGAGGGACAGACACACGGACAGACAGACAGACAGACAGACAGACACACACACACAGACATGATCTGCTAGGTCTCATAGTAAGTGTCTACTCGAGTTGGAAGCATTAGGACCCATTTTAACCCTCAATGGCTTCCTTTCTGAAAAAATAACGTCATTGTAAAAATATTCACGCGTTTAGATATTCTATTTATATCGATGAGATGCGGACAGGAGCTGGTGCCACTTGGACCCGGACGTAACGTAGCACTACGAAATTACGTCGGACTAAAATACAGAATAGTGGAGGACCCTAACCCCTCTGTGTGTGTGTGTGTGTGTGTGTGTGTGTCCTCCAGTTCGTGGAGGACTACGAGCCCACCAAGGCGGACAGCTACAGGAAGAAGGTGGTTCTGGACGGCGAGGAGGTCCAGATCGACATCCTGGACACGGCGGGCCAGGAGGACTACGCCGCCATCCGGGACAACTACTTCCGCAGCGGCGAGGGCTTCCTGCTGGTGTTCTCCATCACGGAGCACGAGTCCTTCACCGCCACGGCAGAGTTCAGGTACTGTACACCTCTCAGAGTTTAGGTATATACGGTGTTCACCTCGCAGAGTTCAGGTACACTAGGGCATCAAGCAACTAGTCGACTAGTTTACTAGTCCTTCACCGCCACGGCAGAGTTCAGGTACACTAGGGCATTAAGCAACTAGATTTACTAGTCGACTAGTCGACTAGTAAATCCACTAGTGGACCTTGTTGGTACTAGTTGACATTTTTTCCCAAATTTTGTAGGCCTCAAGATCAGGTAGATTATAGTTATAGTCACCAATGTACACAGTTTCTGAATGTTTTTTTAAATGTACAAATAATTATTTCCAAAAAAGATAATAGGTAGTTAAACAACTAGTAAACTAGGCAACTAGTCAACTAGTAAAAGTTGTCCCTGGAACAACATATTTTCAGATGGGGTGTCGGCGGGCCAATTACATATATTTCTGGGGGTCCTTGACATGAAATATTGAGAACCACTGATATAGAAACATATCCAGAAAACTGACAGGATTTAGAAGGACATTTAGTAGAATCGTCCTCAGGTCTAAATGGGTTAAAGATTTTGTAACCCATTTTTCACCCCTGTGTCAATCATCTAATGTGATCCTGGGCTCTACACACCCTCCACCAACCTAGTCCCCATATATGGGGGACAATTAAGGGGAGAGCAACGGACTTGAACTCATGCTTCCTTCATGCCTGAGTGTCCAAGTTGCTCCTTTACAACCTGACAGGGGTGGAGTTTCCCTGGTTGGACGTAGCGCGTGGAAGGAACACGTTATTCCAACCAGTTCCTTTCCCCTCCATCAGGCGCCCCAGCTGGCCAGGGGGAGGCAGTTTAGAGACCAGTTCCTTTCCCCTCCATCAGGCGCCCCGGCTGGCCAGGGGGAGGCAGTTTAGAGACCAGTTCCTTTCCCCTCCATCAGGCGCCCCAGCTGGCCAGGGGGAAGTCATTTTTTGTAATTTCGACGTCAGGGCCTAAATGTGTTAAATGTGTGTGTGTCCATGACGTGGTCCACCCTCACAGGGAGCAGATCTTGCGGGTGAAGGCCGAGGAGGACAAGATCCCTCTCCTCCTGGTGGGGAACAAGTCTGACCTGGAGGAGCGCCGGCAGGTCTCCGTGGAGGAGGCGCGGGGCAAGGCGGAGGAGTGGGGCGTTCAGTACGTGGAGACGTCGGCCAAGACCAGAGCCAACGTGGACAAGGTACCTACCGTAAAAAAAGAGGGTCACTCTGTTACCTGCATAATTGCAGATACCACTTAGCCTGGCTCCAGCCCCTGAATCGCTAGCCACATAAAAAGATTATGTTCAGGCGATTTAGGGTCTCAGACTCGGTTGGAAATCTGTACGACGAATCAGCGTCGTTTCAACTCGATGACGTTGTAACAATCGCACCTTGTATCTTAAGGCAAATTATTAACTAAGGAAAATTAAACAACAGATTCGTAGGGATATATAGTTCAACTTATTTATATAGAGATGCTGCATACGTGTATCATCAAACCAACGGTGTAACAGAAAACCAAACACTTGACACAGTGCGTCTATCCCTGTCGCTATCCCTATAGCATAAAAGACTAAACAGGCAGACAAACCGAAATCAACAAACAATGCTTTCACATAACGTTTACACAAACAAAACAATCAATCCATGCCCAAAGTCAAGTGCGCGCGACCGCACTAACTCCACTAAGTGTTAAATAAATAATAAAGTCTCTTCTTTAATTGAACACGGTCCGCCCGCGATAGTCTTTAGCAGTCCTTATATCCACAGAAGAGAGCTCCTCCGCTCTGAACGACCAAACAAAAACAAATGGGGTACTCCTTAAAGTTAATAAATCCCAACAGAAAGGCCCTTGGCTCGATCTCACCGGTATGTCGGTAGGTTGTTCATACTCCACTGGCCGAACTCCACCGACCGGCTTCCAGTCCAAATGCCGACCATCCGTCGGCGGAAGCAACTAAGCGATGACTTAATTCCCCGACGGTCCTGTTGCTAGTTAGGGCTGCAGATAGCGTGATCAAACTTGATACTTGAACTTGACTGCTACCTGGCGCTCCTCATTCCCCGTGTAGGCCTACACCGTGTTTGTGATTCCTCCGTTCCCCGTGTGTCACTTCCTCCTGAAGTAACCTTGGGTGACGACACCAGTGGCGTGTCAATCACCCATGTGTCAGACCTGTTACCTTTTCCTCATGAATAGGAAATATTATCATCACATTCATTTCACATGTAATATTTCTCCTTAAATAAATAACATGTACAGAACAACAAAGTAGAACGACATAAATAATGTGCTTTTGTCACAACGTTAAACAACAGTGCCGTCCAGACACAAACAAACATGGCTGCCCCCACTGCGGTAACTCACGACCGTATCAATCTGGCTATTAAATCAACGTATGATAAATAGTTTCTTTGAAGACACGAGAGGTTTTATAAACATCATCATCCGACATATTTTACCACTTTTGTTTACATGCTAGTAGCGCTCGTTGGCTGTGTTTATTTGGTTAGCAAACGGGTTAGCCATAGCCACATGATTGACAACAATGCCATCTGCTTTCCTACTATTCTGATTGGTTGGTATGAACCAATCACCGAAGACACCCATCCCAGAAACGGTTGTAGTAGGGAGGGCTTTCAGACTGAATAATGGAGTGAAACGAAATGAGTGTCAGGCTAGATACCACTGTCATTATCAGTAAAAAAAGAATAGTTGATATAACGGCCAGACTGATATATATACAGTATATCGTGCCTGGCGCTATAGAGCGTCGCAGTCCCGCCCCCTTTCATGACGACAGCCCAGGAAATGAATCCCAATGCATTTTTCCTCATAGACATTTCAAAACTTATTTATTTAAAGACCTTTTAAGCGTCGTACGAAGCCAACTCGAGTCGTGACAAATCATGACAACACACACAATATTTTGGACCAAACAAATAATTACAAAGAAGAAAAACAACAACAAAAAAGTGTTGTAACCTGCCGTTTTTTTTTCTACTTTCTAATTCTTTGTTTGGCCCGAATTCTTTTTTGTTTGTTGTCATGATTTGTCACGACAAGAGTTGGGTCTTTAAATAAATACTTTCTGAAAAGTCTATGAGGAAAATGAACGGGGATTTCTTCTCCGGGTCTCTCCGGGTCTCCTACAGCTGAACTTGTGAACCGAAGTGATTGTGTTTCCTTCTGTCTTCTGTATTTTCTTGCCTAGGTGTTCTTCGACCTGATGCATGAGGTGATTGTGTTTCCTTCTGTCTTCTGTAGGTGTTCTTCGACCTGATGCGTGAGGTGAGAGGCAAGAAGATGACGGAAAACAAAGACAAGAACGGAAAAGGCAAGAACAAGAAGAACAAGAAAAGCTTCAAAGAGCGCTGCTGTTTACTTTAGAACCTCAACAGAACCCCCCCGCGGACCTCAACAGAACCGACCCACACAGAACCCCCCGCGGCCCTCAACAGAACCCTCAACAGAACCGACCCACACAGAACCCCGCGGCCCTCAACAGAACCGACCCACACAGAACCCCCCGCGGACCGAACCCTCAACAGAACCGACCCACACAGACCCCCGCAGACCTCAACAGAACCCTCAACAGAACCCTCAATAGAACCCTCAACAGAACCGACCCACACAGACCCCGCGGACCGAACAGAACCCTCAACAGAACCCTCAACAGAACCGACCCACATAGAAACACACCCCTCCGCGGACCTCGACAGAACAGACCTACACAGACCTCCCCGCGTACCTCAACAGAACCCCCCCGCGGACCTCAACAGAACCGACCCACACAGACCCCCCCCCCCCCCCCCCCGCGGACCTCAACAGAACCGACCCACACAGACCCCCTCCCCGCGGACCCTCAACAGAACCGACCCACACAGAACGTCGGGGAGCGTCGTTCATCCTCCCCTGTCGTCGCATCAATAAGAAACTGCCTGATTTTTATTTTAATAGTGGGCCATGATTTAGTGTCTCTATAGAATACCCTCCGCCTCTCTCTCTCTCTCTCTCTCTCTCTCTCTCTCCTCTCGCATATACAACTAAAGGATAACCTCAGAGTTGTCGTTTTTTTTGTTGTTTATTTTTAAAGGAAGACTACCACTATTCCGTGACCGTGTGACTTCATAGACAGCGGTACTCCATCATGGCTCAATAAGCCCAGTGACAAAACGGTGTCCCACGACTAGACACTAAAAAACTCTCCAGTTTGGGGCAAACGATTCTGACCGCTTGGGACCTTGCAAAAAACCTTCATCGACAGGGATTCCAAGATTAGAATATACGTCTTTGTCCGGTCTTAAACGCTCCTCTGTTGATTTTTTCTCTTAGGTTCTTAGTTTATCTCACCATCGATTTACCTGAGCTTGTTTATAAGCGTTTATATTAGTCTCCCATCACGCTAACGAGGGAAGCGACCACTCCTCTGCTCCACGTGCGATCACATGTTGTTGATCTCTGATGTGACCTTCATCGAAGATGTTGACCCCATCCCTCCCTCCCCTCCCCCTTCATTCAAACACCACTCACCTCCTCACTGACTGAAAGCACACCTGGTTCGAAGAGGATGCTAAAAATGGGGGAAAGTTTTTAAAAAAAAAGTTCTCTCCACCACTTTTTGTAGCAGTAATTCATATTCGGCGTTCCACTCGCGTTTAAAACCCATTCTGAACGGGAGCCCATTTTGGTGTTAGCATCATGTCGTGCTTTAGCTATTGAAAAATAGCAGATCTACAAGCTCATAGCGCGCCACCGAGTGGCGCGCTACGAGCTTGTAGGTCTGCTATTTTTGAAAAATCGAAGAACGACTGACATTTTTTAGAATCTGATCTCGGGTCAGAATGGGTTAATCAGACCAGTGTGTGTCCCAGTGGAAACCTCGTATGAATCTGATCTCAGGTCAGAATGGGTTTAATTCCAAATGCACCCCCTGTTGGGCCTTCACACTCCCAATACATGCTGGAGACATGTGTTCCACACTAAAGAGTCAACACAACCAGTTGGCTGTAACTATTTTACTTTTCTTTTTCTCGCAGCTATATGTCTGTCAAGAAGATGTACCATTACGAGGCTGTTTTTGTTTTGTTTTTATCACTCCTTTAACATTTATACTACAAGATGAATCGCCTTGTATTTTTCTTCTTTTTTGCCCCCAGAAGGATCCCGTTCGTAAAGGCCTATTCATAGTCTGGATTTTCGGTGGTGAGGTGACCACCGCTCCGGTGGTGAGGTGACCACCGGAGCTGAAATAACGTTGAGCGGTGGTGAGTAAAAACAGAGAGAAAGGCTTGAGCGGTGGCGGTGGTTTGCTCTTCACCGCGGCTCAGTGACGTAATGTTGTAGTTCGGTGGTCACCTCAGTGACGTCATGTTGTAGTTCGGTGGTCACCTAACCACCGAAAATCCAGACTATGTATGAGCCTTAAGAGGACAGAATAGAAGCAGGTAAATGAGGAGGGCGGGTGGTTGCCTGTATTGAAGCAGGTAATTGAGGAGGGCGGGTGGTTGCCTGTACAGAATAGGACCAGGTAAATGAGGAGGCCGGGTGGTTGCCTGTATTGAAATATGAACTAAGGTCCTCCTGTATTGTGCCATAATAGGTAAGGACATTGTCATCGGGTTCCATCTTATCGCGAAAATCGGTCACATCACAAAATGCGTCCCAAACTCGGGACCCATTTGTGGGTCGCGGACAAATTTTTATGGGTTGCAAGTAAAAACAAATCCCTTTTTTGTGTGTCCAATGTTTGAAAATATATATACATTTTTATTTCAAAAGATAAAATAAAAATCAATTTAAAATTTAACATTTTTTTAGAAGAATTTCATGAATAAATAAATAAAATAAATTTGTAAAACTATTCAGAAGTGGTGAAAAAAAGCTGATCTACAAGCTCACACAAGGTGATGGGCTGTTTTCACTAGGTTGGGTCCTATAGCTGGGGAGACATCACTAGGTTGGGTCCCATGGCTGGGGAGACATCACTAGGTTGGGTCCCATGGCTGGGGAGGAGACATCACTAGGTTGGGTCCCATGGCTGGGGAGACATCAGTAGGTTGGGTCCTGGCTGGGGAAATATCACTAGGTTGGGTCCCATGGCTGGGGAGACATCAGTAGGTTGGGTCCCATGGCTGGGGAGACATCACTAGGATGGGTCCCATGGCTGGGGAGACATCACTAGGTTGGGTCCCATGGCTGGGGAGGAGACATCACTAGGTTGGGTCCCATGGCTGGGGAGACATCACTAGGTTGGGTCCCATGGCTGGGGAGACATCACTAGGTTGGGTCCCATTGCTGGGGAGACATCACTAGGTTGGGTCCTATGGCTGGGGAGACATCACTAGGTTGGGTCCCATTGCTGGGGAGACATCACTAGGTTGGGTCCCATGGCTGGGGAGGAGACATCAAACGGGTGTCCAACTAAATCATTTGTGAACCACTAGTCTAATGGCTTAAAATGTTGAACTCTACGTTATTTTTTTTCCTCAATTATTTTATTCAAAAAAATAAATAATAAAATAAACCCTTTTTGTAGAAAGTGCACTACAGCCAATACCTTAAAACGATGGACCTGTCAAAGGATCCATGCTGGACATTTTTTTTAAAAGCTGTTGTTTGTGCCAACAAAACATTTAAGATGATGTTCACGCTATTACTCCCCCCAAACCCCCCCCTCCCCCTCTTTTTTCTGGATTTGTGTATGTTGATTAACTTGAGTGTATGTACAGTATGTATGTCTGTATGTATGTCGCCCAGAAGAAATGGAAAAAAACAGTCTTACTTATTGCTTTCTGTGTCTGTGTGAGTGACGCCAAGCTACACTGGGCAAGCGCACTGCGCGCACAAAGACCGACACCAGATCTGCGGCGAGCGGCAGATTTTTTTGCGGGACCTTCCGGGAAGATATATAGATACGCTCGCATGGGGGCATACGCACGTAAAAAAATAAATAGAACCGATCCTATTTTTCAGAGCACGCGTATCCGCGCGTCTGGTGTAGCTGGTATATCATTGACATATATTGGTCCTATCCAAACACGCTGTTTGCTGCGCGCAGTAAACGCACTGCGCTCACAAACGCACCCAAAATCGACCCGGTGTAGCCCCGGCTGTGAGTCTTAGTGGTGAAGAACACCAAACTTCTTGACCACTTGAACTCCTAACAGCCTGGGCACACTAGAACGTCCATGCGCGGACATAAGAAGCTGTGTTTTGCGTCATTTCTGTTTTGTTTTTTAAGACAGCTGGTGGACGGAAAAGAAGCTCCACCCACGTGGCAGAATGCAACATGCCGCGTGTGTGCAGCTTTTTTTCCATCCACCAGCTGTCTAAAAAAACCCGGAAATGACGCAAAACACAGCTTCTTCTGTCCTCGCATGGAACCTAAAGTGTGCTCAGACCCTTAGCCTTTCCTGTTGTGCATGGGGAGGAACGTTGGGTTAGAAATAGCAGATCTACAAGCTTATACAATCCATTGCACATGTCAGCAACGCGTTATAATAAAGCTTGTAGATCGGCACCCTGGGCAAGACCTATATAGCCGGTTGAGTGGCTTAATTAGCGGAAGTAGTTGTGATTGGTCGAAAAATATTTTTAAATTATGTAATCCGGCGGATGTTTTTCCGGCCCGACACTTCGGCTATTGCCGGGCCAAGAGTTTTGGTGTGTGTGTGTGTGTGTGTGTGTGTGTGGGCGGGCGGTGGGGGGGGGGGGGTGGGGGGGCTGGAACAAGTATAGGGGGTTTCAGTTGTTAGCTGTTGTTGTTTTAATCAAGTGCAACAGTGAACAAGACGTTTGTATCCCTATAGCCCAAAGCCTTCTCTTTCTAACTATTATCCTCTTTTTTTTGTTTGTTGTTCGTTTGTTTGTTTTTCTTTTAATAAGTCTACTGTGAGTAGGATTTCATTTTTGTCTCGACTGTGAGAGAAAAAGGATCGACAGTTTGAACGTTTTGAAAGAAGACTTCAAAATAATGTTGCCAAATAAAATGCTTTTCTTTCTTTGTATAAGTGAGACTCTGTTGGGTTTTTTTTCCTTTTTGTATAGGCATAATTATGGACGTTGACCTGTTGACCTAAAGCACACTCTCGCAACAATGGCTCTGTCCAGTTCATTCTGGCTTAATGGCCAATACCGTTTGTTGAGATCTGTGCAAGAGTGCAAAATACACCATTTTACTTTAATAAGGTGGATTTATTACTGAACGTTTTGTAGAAGAAAAAAAAAGAAGAAAAAAACGTATGCTCCGAGCTATGTTTTATTTCCTTTCATCTTTATTTGTTCCATTGATGATTTAACATGATTACATTTATTTCCTTAAAACTAAAACGTATTCCACAAATGAAAAGAAGCAAGAAGAAGATAAGTATTATTCTACCTGCCTCTGAGTAGGACAGTTTGACGTGCATTAGTCTACGGACCCCCATTCGATGGCATTTATATCTCTGGGACCTCTGGGATTGTAAAATCAATGTTGGGGTCCGTTTGGTTCCATGTGTACTGTACAGAGTTACAGACCCATAAGGCTCCATTTGGTTCCAAACTATCATTTAGCTGGGGACCCCCTGGGACTCCCTCAAGGACCCCTGGGGGTCCCCGGACCTCGGAATTCTCAACAACCGTTGAGAATTCCCTAACTTTATATACTTGTAACAGAAATACACATTTGTTTAAATGTTTAAAAGCAAATCTATTATTAGTGAAGTGTAGACTCAGTGTAAAGTCTGAGCATAGATGTTACACACTGCCCTCTGGTGACAGTTGTAGGTACTACGCCAGCGCAATGTGCAAAAAGTTTTTGCACATTATAGATGTAGTGATGCCATATACTGTATGTACAGTATGTACATATTACTGTACATATAGCCTGATGTAGTTCTGGACGCTGAGGCTACCGAGTCATTTCAGGACATGTGGCCACTGGCCTATTTTCTACTCCTTGGGCGTTTTCTGTCCAATTTAGTCAAGTAACTCACTGGATATTGCATCGATCGTATAATAGGTATCCAGAGAACTCGCCAGTTTACCAACTCGCCGCGATTTAGTACATTTTATTTCACCTTCATTTAAATTGCATTGAATTGAGAAAAGAGAGAGAGAGGATAATTGTTTAGAGTTAACATAGAGAACGTAGGAATCACAATTTGCGTCCTCACTTTTGTCTTCAATGTTCGTGTTTGCACAAACACTCAAAACTGGCCATTCATTGTCAATGGCGTTCAATGTTTGTGTTAGGAGGTCAATGTTTGTGTTTACTAGGGCTGTCAAATGATTACCAATTTTAATCAGATTAAGCACAGCTTCAAAATTAATTTAATCATGATTAATCACCATTCGAACTATGTCCAAAATATGCCATGTTTTCCTGTATATTGTTGTGGAAATGGGAAGATAAATGACAGAAAGCCGATATACATTTGTTAACATACCTATGTTAGTATTCTGTTAATTTAACAAATTACAGTGTTATTCTTCTTATTAACACAGAGAGGAACAGAATTTGAACTGTTTGCGTGGGGGTTTGTAACAGTACGCAATCAACATGTCTCTGAATCTAGCCTACACTAGGCACTGGTTCATCCATATATAACATTGTCAGTCTCTCTCTCTCTAGGTCGTCCTCAGACGAGCCCTCCATCGTCGTTTCCAGTCATCCCGGTTCTCCATACATCTGGGCCAGTTCGTTGGTACTTTGCGCTCCTGCGTCGTTCTTGAGTACATCCACGTATGTTAGCGCGGGGCGTCCTCGTGATCGATGCCCGTGTGTTGGTTCCCAGAGCACCAGTTTTCTGGCTGACAGTTCTTGGTGTCTTTTGCATCCGTGTCCTGCCATGTCTCATTCTCCTGGCTGCTATTTTCTGGCTCACCCTTAATTGGTAATCCCTCATACAGTTTACAGAACTTAACCCATTCTGAACGGGAACCCCTTTTGGTGTTAGCATTATGTTATGCTTTAGCTATTGAAAAATAGCAGATCTACAAGCTCATAGCGCGCCACCGAGTGGCGCGCTGCGAGCTTGTAGGTCTGCTATTTTTGAAAAGTCGTGAAAATGTGGCACAAATCTTTGAATATATATTTCAGAGCGAACATTTTTAACTAAAATGTGGCTTCTGGGGGGGTCCTTGGAACTATTTTGAGATGGGGGGGTCCGTGGCTCAATAGACATAATTCTGGGGGTCCTTGACATGAAAAAGGTTGCGCACCACTGATATATAGAAACATGGATATTTTCAGAAAATCTTCTTTTTTTTAATCGACCTCAGTCCAAAACGGGTTATTCCATCTTGTCATTTTGTATTTCTGAGATGCAGCGCCTTCCTTTCCGATCGATAGGGGGTGTTATTTTGTCAAACACGCCCAGGATTTTAATCTCCTACTGTCTGGAAGGAAAGATAAATAAATGTCGCCCCCCTTTTTTTTTTAATGATGGCTTTATTCCGAGGATGTGTTTCAAATATCGACTGGCCAGCTGTCCCACCACGTCAAATTAATTGTTAAAGTTAGTGCTACTTTATTCTATTCGAAATAAAAGTGTGGAAAGACACTGATATCACAATTAAATCACAGACATCTATCATTTAGTTCTAATATTACAAGACAAACTGAAACTGAATTGCAACTGTTTGACTTATTTTTTACTGGGGCCAGTTCCGAATCGTATAGCCACCTGTAAGTGTTCTGTTCCAGTTAGACCTGAGATCGATTCTACAAAATGTCTTCTAAATCCTGACAGTTTTCTGAAAAACCCCATGTTTCTATGTCAGTCGTTCTCAAACATTTTCATGTCAAGGACCCCCAGAAATATATGTAATTGGCCGCCGACCCCCATCTGAAAATATGTTGTTCCAGGGACCCCCGCATGAAGCAAAGATTTTAGTTAAAAACGTTCGCTCTGATACATTTGGGCCACATTTTCACGATTTTTCAAAAATAGATACAAGCTCGTATAAGCTATGAGCTTGTAGATCTGCTATTTTTCAAAAGCTAAAGTACAACATAATGCTTAACACCAAAAAGGGGTTCCCGCCCCTGAAATGGGTTAGAGTGGTTTTGAAAGAGTCTAGGGATTCACACTTATTTATGACTGTTGGTAGGGTGTTGCACATTTTGGTGGCATAGCAGGAGAACAAGTTGAAACCCTATAGCTTGTTTGTTTTGTGCTAAATCTGAATTGAATGTGATTTGTCAACCTCTGGTGTTGTTTGTTGTGGACTTGATTGACGTTTTTTAAGTAGTTAGACAGACAGGTACTTTACATGGGTATCATTTACCAATGAGGTGTAGACCAGACCTGTACTCTGTCTTCTACCCCCTGGGGTCTACCTTTTTCTCAGTGCGTGGGAGCTGATGGGCGCTTGTTTTATATCACCGGCTACTACTAGGGGCGACTAGTATAGTAGGAAGTATAGGGGCCCGTGCCCATGCGGGGTGGGGCTTTCTCACATTCTAACACAGCTAGAAAAGCCCGTTCTGGCAGCCAGCTCGGTATAGCGTTCTGCCTCGCTAGTCGTTAGACTCCCAACTCACACCTCCCAAAACATCCTATCCTAACCTATCCTATCCTAGGGCGACTGTGGCTCAGGAGCTAGAGCAGGTCGTCCAATGATCCGTGGGTCGGCGGTTCGAATCCCGGCTCCTCCTCCTCCTGTCTACATGTCGAAGTGTCCTTGGGCAAGACACTGAACCCCAAATTGCTCCCGATGTGCTGGTTGGTGCCCTGCATGGCTTCCTCCGCAACCGGTGTATGAATGTGTGTGTGTGAATGGGTGAATGTAATGCACCATCTATGTAAAGCGCCTTGGATAAAGGCGCTATGTGAATGCACCATTTACCATTTAACAAAATGAGGGGTCAGAGGTTAAATGGCTTCTAGATGGAAGGCCAAGCAGTATAGCCTGATTTGACCACTAACATGTAGAACATATAGTATCCTATACTTGGACAACGAGTATATCCCGGCCTGCCCGGCATTGAGTATCCTGTACTTTGTCCACAACCACCACGGTATACTTTGTCACCCCCCAAAAAAATCACTATGCAGTAATAATGACTGATGTCATCGTATCGGTGGCGGAACCACCGAGGGCCGCCGTCGGCGCGCCGATGATCAGCGAACCGTGGGTTCATGTACCTGGGCTGACTCTCCGGGGCCGTGTAGGTTTTCTCCGCACTGCCTCGGCACCTCTAAGTAGGCAGATTAGGTGGTCCGTTAAACCCACGGCGGGGCACTTATTTAGAAATATATGAAAGGGCAAAGTGAGCCGGTGCTGCTAATGACCGATGCCGTGTCGCCGGCACACTCTGGGGTCTTTTATCATTCCCGCCGAGAGGATGAGGGCCCCCGTCCTCTGAGTAACCCTCATTATATGTGAGCTAATGTTGGAGGATGAGGATGTGCTCTCCGAAGTGATAAAGCACCATCACAGCCCTTCATTATACAGCAAGAGAAAGAAAAAGACTCGGTGGAATTGCTCCCGACCTGTAAGATAAATGCAACGGACAGAGAATAACTTTCTATTTTCTGCAACTGTGTGCCGCTGTGTATATAGCTGTGTGTGTGTGTGTGTGTGTGTGTGTGTGTGTGTGTGTGTGTGTGTGTGTGAGAGAGAGAGAGAGAGAGAGAGAGATTGAGAGAGAGAGAGGCATGGGGGGAACTGAGAGATGATGTTCTCCCCGCGGCCATGTGATGGCAGTCACGCCATTCCCTTTTGTTCAGTCGGTTGGTTCATCCGTGCTCTTCCTTTCGAGTCGAAGCCTAGTATCTGTTATATTAGTCTGCTGCTGTTCGCATTGCCTAAGCATTGTAAACGAATGGCTCTGTTGAATGAGATGGGTGAGCTGGTGGGATAACCATTCCTGTGAAATTGTTTCCAATGTGAGCTGAAAGCTGCAGGCCTATTTGATATATGATATAAAGGTATATAGCTGTGCTGCTATGTTGTTGTCTTTAGTGTTATACTCTAGCCAATTTAGACCGGAGGACGATTCTTACAAAATGCCTTCTGAATCGTGACGGTTTTCTGAAAAACCCCTAATGTTTCTATATCAGTCATTCTGAAACATTTTCATGTCAAGGACCCCCAAGACTATATGTAATTGGCTGCCCGTCTGAACATATGTTGTTCCAGGGACCTGTAAGGCAGTAAGTATAGCCTGCCTTACAGACCTGTAAGGCAGTAAGTATAGCCTGCCTTACAGACCTGTAAGGCAGTAAGTATATCTTGCCTTACAGGTCTGTAAGGCAGTGAGTAGCCTGCTTTCCTCTGGGGTGACGCCAGGTTAGTAAGGCAGGGTTCATCTTGTTCCACTTCATACATTCTCAGAGTCACACAGACATGTGTAAGGGTCCACTTGGTTCCACTCGTGCATTCATTGTCAGAGTTACAGACCTCTAAGGGCCCATTTGGTAATTCCACTTGTACACTCTCAGAGTTACAGAAACACGTAAGGGTCCATTTAGTTTCTCACTATCAATCATTCCACTGGAGACCCTCCTCTAATGGACGTCCCTCTACGACCCCCTGAGAGTCCCCAGACCCCAATTTCAGAGACACCGAGATCGACCATTTATACCAAATAATAATTTCATTCCCTTCGGTCAGATTCTCCTAACCACCTGAACACACATCCTCTTAGGCCGTACATCATGCTGGTATGAAACGACAATTTTGATTTAATACGCAAATTAGATGGACAGCCGGTCTGAGCCATAAATATCGTGGGCGCTTTTGCACTGAACATGTATAACTGACTGATACATAATATCATCAGTCAGTGCACTGAAACGGTTGCCATAATAGGCTACTCTGGTCAGCCCTGGATCTTTTAATTAAGGATTTTATATCTTTATTCCTGTGTTGCAAGTCCGTCCTTCCCTGCTCTATTTTGCCACCGGTCGCTTTAGCCATATTTTCACACGTTTGTTCTCCAATTTCAAAACCTTGGATACGACACTCAGAAATGTCCCAGAACTTGTATCACAGCCTGTTCGGGTCTTCAAAATGTTGCGTTGAGCAGAAAGTTATTTGATTTCAGAATCATGACATCAGGGACTCGCCTGTCCTACTACTGGGACATTCTGTCTGTCTGTGTGTCCTCCTGTCTGTCCTCCCAATTAAGCATTACACTTGTTTACAAGAGGGTCCACCTTGTTCAATTCATCAAAACATTTAGAGACGTACAAATAGACACTTCTATATAGCCAAAGAACAGAACAGGAATTCATCATAAAGGAGGTAAAAAGGGGCCAGTTTCGAATTGCAGCCGTCCGTAGGTGCCCTTTGAGAGCGGTTTTGAAGGAGTCAAGGGATTCGCATTAGACTGGCCGCCAAGTACTATAGGATACTTCACTATAAGTACTCTAAAACCGGGCACAACAGGTACTCTGAAAACGTGAAAGCAGAATGTCCTCAACACTCCCTATTAAAGAGGTCTCGAAGTGCCTCGGCCCAACAACATTGAGAACAAGAAAACCAGCCATCACTCAATAAACAATGTCCCTTCACTTAGATTCATTATTTATGCCCCAAACCAAACAGAGCAATGGACACATTTCAACCTAATCGCTCTTACTCAGCTCTGATTGGGTGGAAACGCGGGTACTCTCACAACGGGTACAAACAATGGGTATTAAGTAACCATGTGTTTCCAATAAGCAACGTTCCCAACACGGTGCAGTGGCCTAATAGTCAAAGATTAATATCAAACATATCAGGCAGTCTAAAAAGGAAATGCTTGTATTTAACCCACTCTGGACGGGAACCCACTTTGGTGTTTTAACTAAGCATTATGTTATACTTTAGCTATTGAAAAATAGCAGATCTACAAGCTCGTAGCGCGCCACTAGGTCGTGAAAATGCGGCACAAATCTTTGAATATATATTCTTTCAGAGCGAACGTTTTTTTAAATTTAAATAACCATAAGCATAAGAGCATAAGCATAAGAATAATATCCCCACCGGTCACACTATCCTATGAAACCGTATAGCACACTTATTGCACTTATTTATGTCGTTGCCCCCATATGTCCATGTTGGCACTTGGAAGGTTGCCCGCCGGTCAGTGGAGTCTCTATAAACCCCTGTAGCATCGATCTCCATCCCCTCCCCCCCCTCCCCTCCCTCTCTGTAAAAACAACAAACACAATATATCAAACCTGTGCTCTTTCTCTCACTGCAGGTGACCTGGAACCAGAACGTATACTTTCATTCTATTCCTTTCAAAAGACACCGACCGAGTGCTACATCTGTTTTACAGCTTGCCTTGTCAGAACGTGGCCTCATGGCTTCAGTGGTTCAGTGTCTTTGGGCAAGACACTGAACCCCACATTGCTCCCGATGTGCTGGTTGGTGGTGCCTTGCATGGCTTCCACCACCATCGGTGTATGAATGTGTGAATGTAATGCACAGTCTATGTAAATGACCCAATGCACTGTGTGTCATACTTTTATTTTGAAAGGGTTTTTTGGTTTGAGTTCAGTGTGTGGCCTAGAGCCTGGTAATTTTCCTCTGGGGGTTGCATTGATTAGGTATTGCACTCACCTGGCTGCTCAGGATCAGATCAAGGAAATGTTTGAGGAAGCAGCAGCAACAGTTTCACATCTTAGCACCCAGCTAGAACGGGAACAAGGTATTGTGTTTGTGTTTTATTTTCTGTGCAATTACTTTGGAGATGTTTATATTAAGAGAGAAGGTGTCATGTAAACATTGTGATTATTTATAATTTATGTATGTATGTTGTAAGAGCTCATTTTTTCTTGTTTATTTTCCTATAGTTCGGTGTACGGTGTCTGTCCAAAAAAGGTGTTTCAACAATGAAAATTAAAACCTTCTGGAAACATCAGTACGCTTCACCATTCTCTGGCTTGGGTTAGCTACACACATTGCTCCTGATGTGGTGGGTGGTGGTGCCTTGCATGGCTTCCGCCGCCATCGGTGTATGAATGTGTGTGAATGTGTGAATGTAATGCACAATCTATATGTAAAGCGCCGCTATATAAATGCACCATTTACCATTTATACTAATAATAGTCTAAAGTAGTAATAGTATAAAACTAATAGTTACTATAATTAGACTACACCTTTGCAGAGAGTATAGTCATTCATTATACAGAATGTTGTTCATCTCTATTCTAAACTGATTACTCTCTAAAAAAGTACCCTATAAACCTCACCTGTGAGGTTAAATGAATAGAGGCTTGCTGAGAGTTGCTTACCGTAAATGCTCGGCTACAGTAAAATGTCTGATACAGTAACAGGCGGATGATGGGTTTATACTGAAACATACATAATGTAATAAGAACAGTTTCTCCACTTGGTAACTAAAACTACTCTATTTGTATAGTCATTTGTTGCTGGGTGGTACCAGTGATATGCAATATGTTGTAATTCGACACTTAATACTTGCATAATATATGCATATATCTACATGTTGAGGAATTATCGGCTGTGTAACTGTAGAAAGTAGCTAATGATACAACAGGCTACATCTGATCACCTGATAAAGGACTGAACCATTTGTACAGCATTTGACATATCGATCAATTAGAGAATAACACAATTGAGAGCTTATTTACATTGTTGTGTGTGTGTGTGTGTGTGTGTGTGTGCGTGCCGTGCGTGCGTACAAATAGACACTTCTATATACCGGTAGTCAAAGAACAGGACAGGAATTCATCATAAAGGAGGTAAAAAGGGAAAAGAAACATAATACAGTGAGGGGGGAAAAAGGGTGGACGGTGGGGTGGGGGGGGGGGATTCAGATTTTACAGGGGGCCAGTTTAGAATTGCAGCCGTCCGTATAGGTGCCCTTTTGAAGCGCGGTTTTGAAGGAGTCGAGGGATTCGCATTAGACTGGCCGCCAGTCTAATGTGAACCATTTGTACAGCCTTTGACATATCGGTCAATAGAGTATAACACAACTGAGAGCTTATTTAACATTGTGGTGTGTGTGTGCGTGCATGCGCGCCGTCAGCCGTGCCTGTGTGCCGTGCGTGTGTGCGTGCCTGCGTGCCGTGCGTGTGTGCGTGCCTGCGTGCAGTGCGTGTGTGCCGTGCGTGGCGTGCATGCGGTTGTAAACTGAGCACCTCGTGTTGGGGTTGAGATACGATAAAATAATATAACACATGAACAGACTCGTCGTCGCTGTCTTGGTCTGTGACCTCTGTCAGACTTACCGCCGCTTTCACTCACACACACACACACGCACACACACACACACACACACACACACACACACACACACACACACACACACACACACACACACACACACAACCACACAGCGCTAAGCCCAAGGCCCACGGCCACCTCTCTAGTCTGTGATGAGGCCTAAGCTCTCCTCAAAGCTCAGGGACACGAAGAGGAGTACTTGTGTGTCTGCCGTTCTGTTGATGACCTCCTTCTTCTTCATCTTCCTCCTCCTCCTCCTCTTCCTCTCTCTCGCTGCTTGAGTGTCTTTCTTGCTCGCCCACTATACCGTACGTGTTCGTACAACGAGTGGATTCCTCTTAACCTCAAGGTGAAACAATGTCTTTACCCATCCATCTTCAACCGCTTATCCGTAGTCGGGTCGCGTGGGCAACAGCTCCACCAGAGAGCTCCCTGACTTCCCTCTCCAGAGCAACATTAGTGACTTCCTCCTGGGGGGGATTCCGAGACGTTCCAAGGCCAGTGAGTCGATGTGTTTCCTCCAACTGCGCCTCGGTCTGCCCCGGGGTCTCCTCCCAGTGGGACGTGGTCCTTGGTCTAATACTGTTTAGTAAATGTACTTTGTTACTTTCCCACCTTGCAGACAGCCTCCATCCCTTTTCTTTCTGCTCGCATGCAGTCAAATGTCTGCCTTTAATGACTGTTTTCCCAGATCAAATGAGGCATAAAAGTAACTGTTATTGAAAACATGTCACATTGGAAACTTGTGTGTGTGTGTGTGTGTGTGTGTGTGTGTGTGTGTGTGTGTGTGTGTGTGTGTGTGTGTGTGTCAGGCACATGCATGCGCTTGAGCGCACGCCTCTGTATGCTGAGGACCGATTCATATACTCTTCAGTGCTTCTGAAACATTCTGACGAGCCAAAATCATTTTGGCACTACAGCGCCGAAACAGCGGTAAATAAAATAGGAGTATGAATCGGCCGAAAGAATAGAAACAGAGCATGATTTAATAGTCACTTCTTTACAGGGACCGGGTGTACCGACGTGATGATGGCTGGCAGGTTGAGGGTCACACTTTGAGAAGACAGGCCTGTTCCTCCTTCCATCCTCCTGAAGGACACCTTCTGGGTTTTGATTGGCAGAGACCTGCAGGAAAACAGTGAAGTTTCAAGCATGTCCGTTATCATCACTGACCGAATCTCTCTCTCATCGAGTTCATCTGAATCCCTGCATGTTTCATTTACAGTTACAGTGCAGACTATAGAGCATGCAGGCAGTGCACTTTTATACGATATACGGGGGAAAAACATAAATCACTCGGGACATTACAATACGAACCGGAGCAGAACCGCAGCATGGGCCCGGTTCATTTGATGGAAGTCCCCCTGAGAACCGGGACGGATAACATTCTGCCTTCTGCGAGGCGTTCATTCTCTAATCTGAATAACTATTGGGACATCTTAGTTATAATGCCCGCACGGTCCTATATCGTTACATAATTGCCGTCTAATTCTGCGGGTGCGAATGCACGGGGTTGTATGTAAATGTCAGGCTTCTCTGCGGTGCACACCTTCGTATATCCCATTCTGACCTGAGATCAGATTCATACGAGGTTTCCACTGGACACACACTGGTCTGAACAACCCATTCTGACCTGAGATCAGATTCTAAAAAATGTCAGTCGTTCTTCGATTTTTCAAAAATAGCAGACCTACAAGCTCGTAGCGCGCCACTCGGTGGCGCGCTATGAGCTTGTAGATCTGCTGTTTTTCAATAGCTAAAGCATGACATGATGCTAACACCAAAATGGGTTCCCGTTCAGAATGGGATATACTGTACCTGAGGGAGATCGCTATGTAGGTGTGTATGAGTATGAAAGGCCACTACGGCACACGGCACTGTACGCATAACGGAGAGATATGGAAAAGCCTGCCTGGCTGATTAGCATGGAGATCAGAAGTCGGCTCTGTATCGGGTCACTCACATCCCGGTGACGTTCCCACGGGGGACCGCCGAAGACTCTCTGCGCGGATCGACGGACGCGCCTTCGTCGTCCGAAACACAAACACCGTGGGTGGGCCCGCACGCCACGCAGAGAGGGGACCCGTGTGAGGAGCAACACAGGTTTACATGTTTCATAAATACGAGGCGCATAAAATATGTATGATAACATCTACTCTGCATATTGATATTTTGTCTCTCTCTCTCTCTCTCTCTCTCTCTCTCTCTCTCTCTCTCTCTCTCTCTCTCCCTGCAAGGTCATCTGTCTGTCGTCCCTGAACCGTAGTGGTGGAATAGCAGCCTGCTGTCTCTAAACTAGTGCCAGGAACGGTGCTGGTGGAAAACTGGAAATGTTTTTAATTAAGTAGCCTATCATTAATACCACCATGTGGAAATACTCGCTGTTACACGTAAAAGTATTCAAAGTGTACTTGAGTACAAAAGTACCATATATAGGCATCAACATAATGCTTAAAGTACTCGTAGAATGTATACTAAAGTATAGCTATACTCACGCAGAATGTCCCATTTCACACGTTCAATAAAAACACGCATTTTGAAAAATCGCAGATCTACAAGATCACAACGTACTTGTGAGCTTTTTATTTCAAATAGCCAAAGTACAGTATTGTTTAAGGTTGTTAGTGGTTAATGTAAGTGTTATAGTGATAATATTCAAAATCTTCAAAGTAACTTATAGAAATTAAAGTTTTCAAACAATTCCAGTGGAGTAAAAAGTACAGAAAAGTAGTAGAAGTAAAAGTACAGAAAATTGGAAATAATCAAAGTAAAAGTATTGTATACTTGGGTAAATGTACTTATAGTTACGGCCTGGGCCGTGGCTCAGCGGTCCAGAGGCACCTTGGCTGGTATAATCCAGTCTAGGCAGTGTGCCGCGGGTTCGACTCCCGATCCCGACTGCCTTTACTGCATGTCTTCCCCCCCCCCTTATCTCTCCCCATTCCCAGGGACGGGGGGGGGGCCTTAGCCCCCTCTGGTGGAGGCTTAGCCCCCCCCCCCCCCTAAGCCCCCCCTCCAAACAAGCCAAATTGACTGACTTCTATGTAAACCAAGATTCATTAGCCCCCCCCCTCTAAATAGCCAGCCCCTCCATATAGCACCCACAGTCACAATTTTCTGGAGCCGTCGCTGCCCATTCCCTGTCAGCCTACTGTCTGTCTGTCCCTCCATAAAAAATAAACAAATAAAGGCGAAAGCCAAAGAAATAATAATAATAATAATGTACTTAGCCCATTCTGACCGGGAACCCGTTTTGGTGTAAGCATCATGTTATGCTTTAGCTATTGAAAAATAGCAGATCTACAAGCTCCTAGCGCGCCACCGAGTGGCGCGCTACGAGCTTGTAGGTCTGCTATTTTTGAAAAATTTGAAGAACGACTGACATTTTTTAGAATCTGATCTCAGGTCAGAAATGGGTTAATCAGACCAGTGTGTCCCCAGTGGAAACCTCGTATGAATCTGATCTCAGGTCAGAATGGGTTAGTTATACTTTACACCATTGGCCAGGAACACCGTCATGTACATACATAATCGTCAACCATCGATCGCTGGGCTCGCCGTGTCTCTCGTTGCGTCTGCTGTTCGCCAGAGCCATCTGCAATGTTTTGACAGCACAAGAAGACAGTAGTGTTTACAGGGCTCAGTGCCACTCTCGCACGCACACACACACACGCACACACGCACACACACACACACACACGCACACGCACAGACACACACACAGACACACACAAAGCCTATGAGCTTCCTGATGCAATTGTTGCAACATGGCGCGCCGCCTCATGCAGATCGATGTGGATTGTGTTTCTGTGTCCTGCTGACGCTGTTCCCATTTTCTCACCTGCCATCAAGCCGGGCCGGCGGAAATGAGGCTGGCTCAGCCTCAGCCCCTCGAACCACGCTGGGTCCTTCTTATAAATCGTTGCTGTCGTCTCGGGTTTAAAAATCTCGTATCTCCAACGTTTCAACTTTTTTTTTTTTTTTTTTTTAATTTTTTTTTATCCCACGATTTTGTAACCCATTTTCCACCCCTGTGTCAATTATATCTAATGTGATCCTGGGCTCTACACACCCTCCACCAACCTAGTCCCCATATATGGGGGCCAAGGGGAGAGCAACGGACTTGAACTCATGCTTCCTTCATGCCTGAGTGTCCAAGTTGCTCCTTTACACCTGACAGGGGGGAGTTTCCCTGGTTGGACGTAGCGTGTGGAAGGAACACCAGAAGCAAAGATTTGAGTTAAAAACTTTAAAACGTTCATTCACACTATAGCCTATACATTTGCACTACATTTTCACGATTTTTCAAAAATAGCAGATCTACAAGCGCGGCACGATACACAAACAAAGTGAAAATAGCAGATCTACATGTGGCGTGTTATTATGACATTGCATTATATATCGGCCATTTTCACTATTCTACATTTTTATACAGTATTACTAAAAAAGGAGCGGTTTTGGACATACAAGGTTCCCAGCTGACAGACAGTGATGAAATATAGTCTCTAATGAGTCATAACTTCGGAGCGCATCCTGTCCACCGTCGACATGAGTTATGTGTTGTCCTGCTTATCCCATTCTGGGCGGGAACCCCTTTTGGTGTTTTTGTTTTAAGCATTATGTTATGCTTTAGCTGTTGAAAAATAGCAGATCTACAAGCCCACTCGGTGCCGCGCTATAGGAACTTGTAGGTCTGCGATTTTTTTGAAAAAACTTTATTCTTTCAGAGTGAACGTTTTTTAACTCAAATCTTTGCTTCTGTGGTATATAGGTCCCTGGAACAACACATTTTCAGATTGGGGTCAGACAATTTACAATTTAGGCATTTAGCAGACGCTCTTAATCCAGAGCGACTTACATTAAGCAATCAGCGGCCAAATACAGATAATTCTGGGGGTCCTTGACGTGAAAAAGGTTGAGTATATATACCAGCGCTGACACATAGAAACATAAGGTTTTTCAGAAAACCTTTAGGATTTTAGAAGACTTTTTTTTTTTTTTCTTTTTTTAAGAATCGTCCTCGGGTCTAAGTGGGTTATGAGAGCAGCTGCCAAGAATCATTAGGCAAGATAATTATTGCCTTCTTCTCTCAGGGATGGAGTCTCGTTCCACTTGGCTTGTGGCACAGCTTTGAAAGTTACACACTGAGGAGGATGGAGCAGGAGTTTGGGCCAGAGTTGAACCATGATACTCATATTTCCTCCATGCTGTGCCACGCACAGCCTCACACACGCACACGCACGCAACGCACGCACACATTTCTTAATCTTTTGAACAGTGCTGCCCAGAGTGGTGGAGCCCTCGGGCCAAATTGGGCATCTCCTCAAAAAGGTCTGTTTTTCGGACCGCCAGATGGTGGAGGAGAGGAGATGGAACATTCACTTGTTCAACACAAATACAATCAGGGTATTATTGGGATATGAGGCAGATTTTAAGGGGCACGGAATCAATATAGGCTACATGTTGTACTACTGATTTACAAGCCTGTTATTTACTTTACTCTACTGTACTGTCCAGCTGTGTGTTCCAAAGGGCGCTCGGGGTGACGGGGTGGCACAGTGTTAACCCATTTAGACCCAGTGACGACGATTCTACGAATGTCTTCTGAATCCTGACGGCTCTCTGAAAAACCCTATATGTTTCTATGTCAGTCGTTCTCAAACTATTTCATGTCAAGGACCCCCAGAATTATCTTTATTTGGCTGTGGAACCTCATCTGAAAATATGCTGTTCCGCAGGGACCCCCCAGAAGCAAACATTTGAGTTGAAAGCGTTTGCTCTGAAAGAATATATATTCAAAGAGTTGCGCCACATTTTAAAGATCTTTCAAAAATAGCAGATCTAACGAGCTCGTAGCGCGGCACTCGGTGCCGCGCTACAAGCTTGTTAGATCTGTTAGATCTAATGGGTTCCCGGCCGTTAGTGCCTGGCTAGTGCCCGCCACCACAGAGTCTGGATGCTCGAATCCACCTTTGTCGTGAAACACCAATTGGCCCGTTGTGTGTTCGGTGGAGGGAAGTCGGGCGGGCCAGGGGTGGTAGGCCTACTGTACGTTTCACTGCACGTATACTTCCACCGCCTGGCTGCTAAACCATCCCTCTGCGGAAATCACATTTAATTTGATGTCAGCGGTGACACATACAGAAAGCAGAAAACTAATTCAAGGTTCAAGGTTTCTTTATTTTGTCTCCCAAGGGAGAAATTTGTCTTGGACCCCAAGGACCCGCCTTGCAGCATACAGATACAATACAATACAATACAATACAATACACAATACAAGACAACAAAGGCACACAGTGACCCGTACAACATTAAAAAACCACACACCAACATACCTAGTGCAAAAGAGGAAGAACATCACCTCATCACCTTCGACCCCTACCCTGTCTGCCCTCTGCAAGGACTCTGTTAAGGAGTGTGATTGACAGGAGGGACAAAGGAATGCTTGTAGGCTACCTTATTATATTTGCACACATGGACGAAAAGGGCGTATAGCAATTAAAGGAAGAAAAAGAAAGCTGATCTGTTCCCAAATTCAGAATGTGTCAATGTTATAGAAGAAAGAGGAACTAACTATGTGTTGTTTATAAAGAAATGGAGGAGGTAAAATACCATGGACAATCAGCCACTTTATAGAGGTCAAACCGAAAATGTTTTTTGGCTCTGCTGTTTTTGTGAAAACTTTAGCATTGACATCATCACCTGAGTGGGCTGTTTGAGCAATGTGAGAACGGGCTGGTTTTTTCAGAACGCAGAATTGTGTGGGCATTGATGATGCCTGAGATACAGATTCAAGTTACTGTTTCACAATCAATATTTAGTACTAATGTCGGAACCTTTGATGTCATTTTTTCAAAACCTTGGCTGCTATATTCCCAGCATCAAAACATTCCAAATGGACTTTTCCCCCAAATGCTTTGGATGGATGAAAGAATTCAAGGCCAGAAAATGATCCATTCAATTGAATCGATTTAACTCGCTCATATTGACACTTTACCATAAAAGTATAAAAACATAAATAGACAACACTTTTGTATACTTTTACTCTAGTCAATTTTGGCAGGGATGTATACTTTTGAAGTGAATTTTTTCCACATAACGTCAGTGTCCCATAGTGTAAATGATAATCGTTGCAGTTTGTTTATTAGAAGAGTTCAACCTATAGCCATATGTATTTCTTGTTTTTGTTTTTGTTATTTTCCATACCTATGTTTGATTACTTTGTCTTAATATTTGTATATTACTATTTGTTTAAATTGTATATTAACTTTGGTGAGAACCACTTATAAGCCCTCCCTGGGTTTCTTTTCTCACCTGCACACACTTCTTTTATTGATGTTACCTTTTTGTACTGTTTTTATTGTGCGAAATAAACTAAAAAAAAAAAAAATATATATATTCAGGCCACCCACATATTTAAAGACCTCCATGCAAGTGTACAAATGGAACCAAGCCATTTTGTACACTCTCAGAGTTAAATTAACATTGATTTTACAATATGAATTGGGGGTCCCAGAGTCAGAAATGCCATTAAATGGGGGGTATAGCCTAATGCATGTCAAACTGGGGGTCATGAAATTAAACAGGTTGAGAGTCACTGCTATAGAGCCCTAAAAACCCTCTTATGACTTATGGAGGGCATATCTCTTGGCATATCTCTTGAAATGGGGCTAATTAGTGTCAATTTGGGGGTCCTTGACATGAAAACGTTTGGGAAACACTGCCATAGAGTATAAAGACTAGTCTGCCAGATTGCGGCAGTATTGAGTTCACAAGTTCCCTCCTAAAATTTAGGAGGGAACTTGTGAACGGGCGGACGGTCGCGGACCCGTGGATTCATGACGAGGAAACCCCGTGCAGCTGGGCTTTAACATTGAGCGGTTGTGAACCAAATACAATACAACATTTAATGTTGTCCAGCAGGGGGAGTGGTTCCACCAGGCTATGCAGGTTCCACAGGATGGTCACACATTTCGGCAGGTCACCAATTTCACCGTAATTTTGCAACGCTGGAGCGACCGAGTGCGAGTGGTAGAGATTTTCGCCGGTATTGAGTTATGGCTGAGCTTGCAGACTCGGCTTTTCTGTCTAAAAGTCATAAATTATCATAGCTAGCTATCGTAGATATCATAACTTAAGATGTGGACAAACGTATAACCACTTCACACAACAAACACACGACAAACTACAAAGAAGATACCGCCCAAACAACGACACAACTTCAACACAGACACCTGGACATCCCGAAGGGCTGAAACTTCAACTGAACTCAAGGTAGGAACTAAGAGAGACGACGCTTGTTGTGCTAATGTTTGGGATATTAAATTATGATGAATTAACGAGTCGTGAACATATTAAGGTATTAGGCCAACCATTATGATAGGCTAGTATGTCATGTTGCTTCTCAAACATTTTAATGAAAAGGACCCGCCCGTCGGCCCCGTCCCCGCGCGACTGAAAATGTTTTGTTTTGTGCATATACATGGACCCCCAGAAGATAAGATATATGTAAAAATAATAAGTAAAATAAAAAGCCTGCCAGTTTTGGGAGTCCCATGGACACTATAGTAGGCATGATACTTTGATAACCAGTGTGATAAGGAAGTGAGCATGAAGCCGCATGTGTGCTTTTCTGTGCTAAAAGTGGTTTAGCTAGCTGTACATATGACTTATATAATATGATATCTCCCTCAAAGTAGCTGTCACTCTCCCTGAAGTTGGACTCCCTGTTTTTTTTGAGGGGAACACATCTGTTATTTCATTTTGTTATTTCAAACTCAAACATGCAAGTGCTTCTCAAAGTATAGTGCGGTCCAACACATTTTGTCTTACCCTGGCCATGGTTATTAAAAGCCATTTTGGGCGGGAAGGGAACCCCTTTTGGTGTTTTGAATTATGCTTTAGCTATTTAAGCTATACGAGCTTGTAGGTCTGCTATTTTCGAAAGAAAATCGTAAAAATGTGGCGCAAATCATATATTAATATATATTATATTCTTTCAAAGTGAATGTTTTTAACTCTGTTCTAAATTGGTTAAACTTTGTAGCTTTGGATTAATATTGCAAGACATACACAAACGAACCACCTATTTTTTTTGGCTGTCATGTTTAATGTGTGCATGTGTCGACCTCTGTGTGTGTGTGTGTGTGACTGTGTGTGTGTGACTGTGTGTGTGTGTGTGTGTGTGACTGTGTGTGTGTGTGTGTGTGTGACTGTGTGTGTGTGTGTGTCTAGATGCCAGCCTGCTTCTGTGTGCCCGGCCAGTACCCCCTCCAACCAGCAGTACCGCCCCGTGGGCACAGTGCAGTACAAGACCGCCCCACAGAGCCAGCCAATGCCCCCGCCCACGCAACAGACAGGTAAACACAGCCAATGCCCCCGCCCACGCAACAGACAGGTAAACACATAGCCAATGCCCCCGCCCACGCAACAGACAGGTAAACACAGCCAATGCCCCCGCCCACGCAACAGACAGGTAAACACAGCCAATGCCCCCGCCCACGCAACAGACAGGTAAACACACAGCCAATGCCCCCGCAACAGACAGGTAAACACAGCCAATGCCCCCGCCCACGCAACAGACAGGTAAACACAGCCAATGCCCCCGCCCACGCAACAGACAGGTAAACACAGCCAATGCCCCCGCCCACGCAACAGACAGGTAAACACAGCCAATGCCCCCGCCCACGCAACAGACAGGTAAACACAGCCAATGCCCCTGCCCACGCAACAGACAGGTAAACACAGCCAATGCCCCCGCCCACGCAACAGACAGGTAAACACAGCCAATGCCCCCGCCCACGCAACAGACAGGTAAACACAGCCAATGCCCCCGCCCACGCAACAGACGGGTAAACACAGCCAATGCCCCCGCCCACGCAACAGACAGGTAAACACAGCCAATGCCCCCGCCCACGCAACAGACGGGTAAACACAGCCAATGCCCCCGCCCACGCAACAGACCGGTAAACACAGCCAATGCCCCCGCCCACGCAACAGACAGGTAAACACAGCCAATGCCCCCGCCCACGCAACAGACAGGTAAACACAGCCAATGCCCACGCAACAGACAGGTAAACACAGCCAATGCCCACGCAACAGACAGGTAAACACACAGCCAGACATGTTATGAGCATGAAGAAAGAGTCTATAAAGGCTGGGGCCAGCAGCTCATCTCATCTTTTTTTTTCTTCTTTTATAGCATTTATCTTTTTTTTAAAATATATATATTTTTTATCCCACGATTTTTGTAACCCATTATTTCACCCCTGTGTCAATCATCTAATGTGATCCTGGGCTCTACACACCCTCCTCCAACCTAGTCCCCATATATGGGGGACAATTAAGGGGATAGCAACGGGACTTGAACTCATGCTTCCTTCATGCCTGAGTGTCCAAGTTACTCCTTTACACCTGACAGGGGTGGAGTTTCCCTGGTTGGACGTATAGCGTGTGGAAGGAACACGTTATTCCAACCAGTTCCTTTCCCCTCCATCAGGCGCCCCGGCTGGCCAGGGGGAGGCAGTTTAGAGACCAGGATTACTGCATGTTACCCTAGGGGACATTTATCTTTTTTTTAATGAAAGCAGGTGTTGCGCGTTAGATCTTCCCCAGCATGTGTTCTGCTTGTTCAGAGACTCCCGTTTCATTTGTTACTCATGAGTTGATACCAGTTGATACGACGGACATAGAAACACAGCTTTTTGACTGACATAGAAACAGAAAACTGTCAGGATGTAGAAGACATTTTTAGAATCTGATCTCGGGTCAGAATGGGTTAAAAATGGTAGATGCATGCATGTACGTTTGTACATCTGCTATTTGATAACATATTTGAAAAATATTGAATCATTTTGTTCTGGGCGTGTGCCACAGATTGGCTAAATGGTGCATTTATATATCGCCTTTTATCCAAGGCGCTTTACATAGATTGTGCATTACATTCACCCATTCACACACACATTCATTCATACACCGATGGCGGCGGACACCATGCAAGGCACCAACCAGCACATCAGGAGCAATTAGGAGTTCAGTGGGTCTTGCTCAAGGACACTTTGACACTAACTCTGGGGGAGCCCACAGGGTTCGAACTGGCAACCCTTGAGGTTACCATCCGGCCACTTTACCCCTGATCCAGCGTTGATGTATAGCCTATACAGTAGGCTTAATAAGTGATTAAACGTGATTAAATAATTAATATTTTTCCCCCTCATGGTGGGTCCCTGGGCCTCAGATTGAAAAAAACACCTTATATTATATATAGCTAACATGAGAATGACCAACATGTTGTGAGCTTGTGAGATTCTTTAATGAGCATTAATTAATGAGCATTAAAAGATTACCGGGCCAGAGGAGTGCATTTGCATGACTGAGACGCTGTTGTTGTTGTCTATTGATCCCATTGTGGATTAACTGTAAATTGGATTCATGGTGAAGGATTTACCTCCATATCCATCCCTTGTAGCAGCACCCGTTATAGGCTTAAGACGTGGCTGGTGTCGGGGACGGCTTTGTGTTGCCAGAAAACAAACGTGAGCAAATGGACGACATGATCAATTGAAAAAAAAACACCAACAAGTGAATTGCGTGTTAGGTTTAGGCCATATGTACAACATTGTGTGTGTGTGTGTGTGTGTGTGTGAATGATTGGTTTATTGCTCCTACACCGGTTCTGAAAAAGCACAGGGCAGAGAAATGGTCATAGCAGTGGAGGCCAGATGTGTGGTTCCACACAAAAAAGGCCATTCATTTCTTCCCATAGAGATATTTATATCAATTATTTAACCCATTTTGACCTGAGATCAGATTCTAAAAATGTCTGTTCTACATCCTGACAGTTTTCTGAAAAAGCTATGTTTCTATGTCAGTCATTCTTCGATTTAAAAAATAGCAGACCTATGAGCTTGTAGATCTGCTATTTTTCAATGGCTAAAGCATAACATAATGCTAACACCAAAAGGGGTTCCCGCCCAGAATGGGTTTTTAAGTTGGTTAGTTGAACCAAGAGATTCAGGCTCCTGCTGGGGTAATCATGACCATACAACAACAATAAAAAAAGGAAATGGTCATGATTCACCAGGAGTGTGGATGGCTTTAGTCTAGCCTTACAATAATTTATATATATTTTTTTTACCCTAGGGGACACGGGGAGAACATGCAAACTCCCTTTCGCCAACCCCGCACCCCGCCTTCGAGTATGGGTACTGATGACGCGGAGGAGGAAACACGCCGCCGGGCGGGAATCGAACCCAGGACCTTCTAGACTGTGAGGCGACAGCACTACCAACTGTGCCACCGTGCCCCTGGGTAGGTACCCTCACAAAAAACATGCAGTAATCCTGGTCACTAAACTGCCTCCCCCTGGCCAGCCGGGGCGCCTGATGGAGGGGAAAGGAACTGATTGGAATAACGTGTTCCTTCCACGCGCTACGTCCAACCAGGGAAACTCCCCCCTGTCAGGTGTAAGTATGTAGGTTGGTGGAGGGTGTGTAGAGCCCAGGATCACATTAGATGATTGACACAGGGGTGAAAGATGGGTTACAAAATTGTGGGACAAAAAAAAAATATTTATTTATTTTGGGAATCTATGGGAAGATTGAATGGGCTTGTTTGAGTGGAAACACAATATGGCCGTCACTGCTTTACCCTATATAGTTACGTTTTAGTGCATCAATCCTTTTCTAAAGTGGCCATTCCATTCACTGGGCTGTCCTTTTACTCTGGAGTCAGCGGAGCATTTTAGAGCTCATTTTCTGTCTGAGTGCAGATATTGACCGAAGCCAACCAGGACGTGATGATGTCGATGAGGCCATGTCCTTTTGGAAGCTTTAGGGCAGTGGTTTTCCAAAGGGGTCCTTGAGAGAGTTCCAGGGGGTCCCCAGCTAAATGATACTTTGTAACTTGTAATTTGTCTGTAACTTGTAACTTGTAATTTGACCAAAATATTATGATATTTAGCAGACTAAAACTCTTCAATTTTCAGATGATGAAAATAGATTACATTTTATATTATAGTGACTATAAGAAAGGAAAGCAAAGGTACCATGTTTACCCAGGGTAACTGGACTAAGCTCAAGAACTTGTTTACAGCCAAGCCCTGCTCATAGAACATCTCATGGTAGAGGTTCAATGCCTTTCTCAAGGGCACTTCAGCAGTGGTAATTCTAGCGTGCCGGTCCGGGGATGCGAACGAGCGACCTTCCGATATCAAGACCGCTCCGCAAACCGTTCGGCCACCGCTGCCCCTAACTTGTAATTTGACTAAAATATTATGACATTTTATTGAAGTGACTAGGACTAAAAACCAAATCAAAATGTGCTGTCTTGTCCAAATTAACACTTCACGGAACGTAACGGCAGACTAATAATAATATGACCCTTTTGGGTTTCTGTCGGGTTGTGGCAGCGGTGGCCGAACGGTCTTGATATCGGAAGGTCGCTATAGTTCGTATCCCCGGACCGGCATGTTAAAACCGCTGAAGTGCCCTTGAGCAAGGCATTGGACCCCATACCATGAAATGTTCTATGAGCAGGGCCTGGCTGTAAACAAGTTCTTGAGCTTAGTCCAGTTACCCTGGGTAAACATAGTACCTTTTCTTTCCTTTTATGTTTCCACCACATCATCATTATTATTATTATTATTATTGACTGACACACGGAGCACTCGACTGAATTGAATGACTGACAAGCATGGAATGATGCCCATAATTCGTGCAAAGGCCTCACGTCGGGGAGACACCGGAGAGACGAGTGGATATAAAACTCCACTCATTCCTCTGTGTCTGCCTGCCAGTTCGTGAAGCATTTGTTTTAGGTACACTTCATGTTTTGGCTTTTATCATATTTTGGCCGGGAACCCCTTTTGGTGTTTTAAGCATTATGCTATGCTTTAGCTATTGAAAAAATAGCAGATCTACAAGCTCATAGCACGCCACCGAGTGGCGCGCTTACGAGCTTGTAGGTCTGCTTTTTTTTAAAATCAAAGAACGAAGACTGACGTAGAAACATAGCTTTTTCAGAAAACTGTCTCGGGTCAAAATAGGTTATTTATAGCCTTTCTGTTTGACTGTTATACTTTGTATTCCTCCGTTCCCTTCCAGCAGTCTGTTTTGCCTCCTTGTGTTTTTGATCTGTGGCTGCCACGCAATTGGACGTTGGGTATTTTTTTGCCTGTTGGGCTTGTTACATCCCTTGGACTGGTTTAGCCTTGGTAAACAGAGTGTCGAGTGTTTGAAGTGTTTTTTGCCCTCCGGTTGTTTGCGTTGGGGTTCGGCGGTCTGTTGCATTGCTCACGTTTAACCCATTTTGGGTGGGAACCTCGTTCTGGTGTTTTAAACATCGCTATAATGTAGCTATTGAAAAAATAGCAGATCTGCAAGCTCATAGCGCGGCACCGAGTGCCGCGCTATGAGCTTGGTAGGTCTGTTATTTTTGAAAAATCGTGAAAATGTGGCACAGATCTTTGAATATATATTCTTTCAGAGCGAACGTTTTTAACTCAAATCTTTGCTTCTGGGTGGGTGGGGGGTCCCTGGAGCAACATATATTCAGATGGGGGGGTCGGCGGCCAATTACATATATTTTTGGGTGTCCTTGACGTGAAAATGTTTGAGAACCACTGACAGAAACATGAGGTTTTTCCAGATAATAGTGTCCGCATTTAGGAGACATTTGTAGAATCTTCCTCGGGTCTAATTGGGTTAACACCGCAGAACACTCTGCACATCTATTATTTCCTCACCCCAGAACTTTCACAGAGGCTTACAGAGGTTTGCTTCATAACTCTGTAAAACAAAACATCAGACCCGTCCGTAATGAGTGGTACTGTACTGTACTGTACTGTACTGTACTGTACTGTACTGTACTGTACTGTACTGTACTGTACTGTACAAGCCCTCCTCCCTGGCCTGTGTGTGTCTGTGTTTGGCTGTGCAACAGTGACACCTTTCGTGCTCGGACACAGGAATCCACACACATAGCTGTCTATAGGAGTGGTTGCACCAAAAATATACTATTCTAAGCACTTGAACCCTACACTAAACATACGTTGTGAGCTGGTCTGTTGTGAGATCTTCTATTTTTGCTGCCTTTTTTTAAAGTGAAACTGGTCAAGTCTGGTTCTATACCAGTATTGAACCAGTGTTGATTTTGGCAGCAAATTTAGATTTTAGTTTAGTCGTAGTCTTTTGAATACAAGAATTTAGTTTTAGTCTCATTTTAGTCATCTGAAATGTGTGACTGTAGTTAAAACTATAGTTTTAGTCGACTAAATCTACAGTTGATTTAGTTGACCAAAATGTCTTTTGGCGGGGCGTTGAATGAAATGGCTGATTTTACAGTTGCTGAAAAATAGCTGATCTACAAGCTCGCAACGCGTCGCACTGTGACACGTTGTGAGCTTGTAGATCAGCTATTTTCAGCACCAAGTGTAAAATGACATGTCTTTCACTTATTTTTACTTTATCTTTAGTCCACTACAAGCTCATAGCGCGGCACCGAGTGCCGTGCTATGAGCTTGTAGGTCTGTTATTTTAGAAAATGAATATATATATTATTTCAGAGTGAACATTTTAACTGAAATCTTTGCTTCTGGGGAGGTCCCTGGAACAACATATTTTCTGATGGGGGAGGGAGGCGTGATATTACATATGATTGTTGGGGTCCTTGACATGAAATATTGAGCACCACTGATACAGAAACATAAGGTTTTTCAGAAAATACATTTTTTAAATGGGTTAAAGTCAAGCACGTTCCAGGTGCCACATCTTGAATAATAGTTCAGCATCTATACAGACCAAAGACGATAGATATTTTCATTGCGAAAGAATAAATCATCGTATGAGAATCGTGAATTTCAATAATAGATTCTAGATTAACATTTTGTGCAATAATAATCGTGCCACACTAATGTACAGTATATAATGTCTAAGAAATGCCTAAATGATCTCATTACCATTTTTTGTTCCTGGCAAAAATTCTCTGCAAAACACTGAATGCTAATTTAACCCATTCTGGGCGGGAACTCCTTTTGGTGTTATAGCATTACGTTATGCTTTAGCTATTGAAAAATAGCAGATCTACAAGCTCATAGCGCGCCACCGAGTGGCGCGCTACGAGCTTGTAGGTCTGCTATTTTTGAAAAATCGAAGAGCGACTGACATAGAAGAACATTTTTAGAATCTGAGCTCAGGTCAGAATGAAAACTGTCAGGACGTAGAAGACATGTTTAGAATCTGATCTCAGATCAGAATGAAAACTGTCAGGACGTAGAAGACATTTTTTAGAATCTGATCTCAGGTCAGAATGGAAAACTGTCAGGAGGACGTAGAAGACATTTTTAGAATCTGATCTCAGGTCAGAATGGAAAACTGTCAGGAGGACGTAGAAGACATTTTTAGAATCTGATCTCAGGTCAGAATGGAAAACTGTCAGGACGTAGAAGACATGTTTAGGATCTGATCTCAGGTCAGAATGGAAAACTGTCAGGACGTACAGTAGAAGACATGTTTAGGATCTGATCTCAGGTCAGAATGGAAAACTGTCAGGACGTAGAAGACATGTTTTAGAATCTGATCTCAGGTCAGAATGAGTTAAACCCTTTGCGGCAGCGGCTGAGAGTCTGTAGAGATCTGCGTGGTGCTCGGCGTGCCGCTTGGCACCATGCCAGAGATGTTGAGAAGGCACATTATTCACATGTTTTGGACACGTTGCCTCGGCAACCCAAATAAAGTGGAGTTTATTTTGTATACTGGGGACCTTCGTTGATTGGACAATGTATAGTGTACAAACAATGACCTACTGTACACATAGGCACACAAAGGACCACAGGGTCACTAGTAAACGGGGGGAGAAGTGAGAAGGGAGTGCACATGTTTTTTAACCCATTCTGACCTGAGATCAGATTCAAACGAGGTTTCCACGGGACACACACTGGTCTGATGAACCCATTCTGACCTGAGATCAGATTCTAAAAATGTCAGTCGTTCTTCGAATTTTTCAAAAATAGCAGACCTACAAGCTCGTATCGCGCCACTCGGTGGCGCGATATGAGCTTGTAGATCTGCTATTTTTCAATACATAAAGCGTAACATGATGCTAACACCAAAATGGGTGCCCGGTCAGAATGGGTTAAAGGATAGAATGAATGTCATTCATTGATGTAAACAGGTTTTCAATGTAATGAGTCCCGGGATGCAGGGATGCTCTTTTATATGAGTCCCAGGGACATTTTATGAGTCCCACTTCAACGATGTTAGGAGTCATATTTTTGCACAGACGCTGCACGACGCATAACACCAGCGCATTTCTTAACACCGCCCGTCTCCTGTTGAATCTGCATGCGTATACGTGCAGTACGGGCTGATCTTATTCTGCGGACTACAGTACATGTGGTTCTTGGGCTTAGCATAGTCTAAAGTAAAACAAATAATAAATAATGCTAAAGTAGAATCCATAGCGAACTAATCAAACACGACACTGGACTGGAGCACAGAACTGCTGTGTGACAAACTAACTAAAATAGAAAATGTGCTGCCAAAAACAACACTGAACAAAACAGCGTGACGGAACGTTATTTATGCCTCCCAGTTTTGGGGAACACGGGGGGGCTTTTCGACCTTGTCTGCTGGCACACTATCGCACGGACGGAGCCCTGGCCTGGGGTGGCCATGGAGAGAATTCCCTGGCAAAAAAGTGTTAGAAAAATAAATAATTGGGGGATTATAGTCAGGGACACACAAATATAATATAATTTATGAAAAGCTACTACATTGAAGTCTGTTCACAGAAGTTGTTGTAGGATATGTGGGGGATTATCTGACGAGGTACCATTTGAGTGGGCAAAACCTTACATATACTAAATAATACTAAATTGTTTATAGGGTCAATATAAGTAATATAATATAGCCTTTCCACAGGAGTATCTTTTTTTATATTTTTCCAAAAAGAATACAAACAGCCAATAGCATATTACAAAGTTATCCCCTCACTGGGGAAAATTCCGGGAGGAAAAACGGCCACGCACCGGGGCGAGTCTTCTTGTTACCCACACGACCACGCATAGCTGACCTGGCCTGGAATGGAACCTGGGACAACCAGGGCCTCTGGCTCCCCAGTCTGGCTCTCTAAACCTGGGACAACCAGGGCCTCTGGCTCCCCAGTCTGGCTCTCTCTAAACCACACAGCGCCTATATAATACATATTTTATTGTTAACGATTTGTATTATTGAGTTGTATTCTTATTTTAATTGCAAACAAAGGAGAAGGAGCAGCACACCGATTGATTGATTTTGACCACTGGACAAAACCAACGGTTCAGCGAGTTGTCTGAATGTTGCCGTTGCATTTGAGTCGAATCACTAAATCTCCACTGCATTTAACCCAATTTGGGGCGGGAACCCCCTTTTGGTGTTTTAAAGCATTATGTTATACTTTAGCTATTGTTATATTATATTATACTTTAGCAGATCTACAAGCTCATACAAGTTCATAGCGCGGCACTCTTTGCTCCTACTCTTGTAGGTCTGCTATTTTTGAAAAACTGTGAAAATGTGCCTCAAACTTTGAATATATATTATTACAGAGTGAACATTGTGAGGGGGGGGGATATAATTACATATAATTTTTGTGGTCCTTGACATGAAATATTGAGCACCACTGATACAGAAACATACTTTTTTTTTTCTTTTTCTGAAAAATGTCTCTCCCCATGGGATTATAGCCTGCTATTTATTTCAGTCAACATCTTTGGGCTGTACTAAACATTGCTATGGTTACAATGCATCGTTCATGGCAATTAATAGAGAATGGCTATTAACCCATTCTGACCTGAGATCAGATTCATACGAGGTTTCCACTGGGGACACACACTTGGTCTGATTAACCCATTCTGACCTGAGATCAGATTCTAAAAAAAAATGTCAGTCGTTCTTCGCTCGTAGCGCGCCACTCGGTGGCGCGCTATGAGCTTGTAGATCTGCTATTTTTCAATAGCTAAAGCATAACATGATGCTAAAATGGTTTCCCGTTCAGAATGGGTTAAGGGAGTTGATTAAATTTACCTCTTCATAACTATGCTTCATACACGAGAGTGCTCGTCTCACTGCACTATCAATGATCAAATCACGTTTATTTTAGTACAGCGAGTAGGAGCGCAACAAAATACAGACAGTTTAAAAACACATTTATAAGCAGACTGAAGTTATCATAGGAATAATAATCATAATCGCCTCGCCTTCGCCTGGAAAGGAGTCAGCTGAGGTGGTTCGGGCATCTGGTCATGCCTCTCGTCTCGTTCAGACGTACTTTTATTAGTTATTATTTTATAGAGGGGGTGAAATTATGACAGGCAGTTGCTGCCGTCAAGTACAAAAAAAAAGTGTTTGAAATAGATACTCATGCTTTTTAGGGTATGATTTGGGGCCCTAAAGATGAAGACAAAATTAATATCAACGGGTTTAGTACTTAGTTTAGACAGTTTTTGGTTTAGACTAGTCATTGGTTAGACCAGTCAGTAGTCCTACAACTACAACCTATCTCAAACCCTCACCCTAAACCCTAACCTCCCACGGGGCAGCACACCTAAACCTAACCTTAACCCATGTCTAACCAATGATCAATATCAACAGCTTTACACTGTCCAATAATTAGATAGAGAAGGGGGTGAGGCAGTTTGTGACGGGTGCAGGTCTTTTTTCCGACAGCATATTGATCCGAAACCTCAATCCTAACCTAACCCTAACCGCAAGCACGGGAGCAGCGCATGTCGGACCATCGCTTTTTCACATCGCAGCGAATGTCCTGCCGCTGCGGATCGGATCGTTGCCCCGTCGGCTAGAATGCTGTCGGAAAAAAGGCCGCCTCCCGTTTGTGACACTGCCACATAACATGTGTGAAATGTATTTCCTGTCCTTGTACGAGTATTGAAAGATACTGGGGAATAACAAGGGAATATATTGGTTGAAACTATTGTTGAATATTTAACAGTGAAAGGTTGTGTACGGAGAATATAATATATTGTTTTGTTGTGTAGTTTAACCGTGTGGTCATACATTTTCTGTTGATAAAATGACAAAGTTTGATCACAAGGGGAGCTGTGGGGAAATGTATGTGAGCAATAGTTCCAGGAATAGTTCCAATTCCAGGAAGTAAACTGCCAGGAAGCTATAAAGGAACAGGAAGTGAGGCGGCCGAGCCTGGGTTCCATTTTTGGGGCAGTTAGAAGAGTCTTTGGTTGTTACTCATTTGTCAAACACATTCTTTTCAAGCCAATACTTAAGCTAAATCAGAACTGAACTCAAAATATACGAAGTTTGACCGAAGAACTGTGGGTGTGGGAAGAAGTAAAATTTGGTCGGACTTTTCTGAAGCTTTGAACTCTATACGCAAACAATTCAGTGTTTGTGCACAAAATAACCAGTGTATTAGTAGGCTAAATGCCGTCGTCAATCAGTTTTTAAGTTCAACAACACAACCAAATCTGCCCTCGACAGAAGCACGTGCGGGTATGTATGTAAAAAAAAAAAGAAATGGCACGAACGAACTAACATGAATTACTCAAGGATGACATTTACTTCTGCAAGATCCCCCGTCTATGATGAGAATAAATCTACCGACCATTTCCCACAAATGGTGGATATAGCTGTTACCCAGTGGTTCCCAAACTGGGGGGGGAAAGGGGGTCCCAGGTGATTAGTAGTAGCCTTGTGTTGGCAGCCTTCATCTGCCTTTGCAGTGCATATTGCCCCCGGGCAGATCAACCCTCGCCCCTCTCGATTGTGGAATCACTTCACGGCTGAAGTGTTTTAGTTTAGTTTAGTTTAGTTTAGTTTATTTGCACATATGTAAATAATAGGGGTGCAACGGTTTTCAACCGAAAACCGAACCGTTCGGTTCCACATACACGGTTCAATGCGCTCTAATGAACCGCGCTATTTCGGTTTGCATTAATTCATTTATTACAGCTGCGAAGAATGTATTTCTCGGTCACACACTGGCCTACTTAGAAGTCTAGCACTCTATCGGTCACACACCGTCCTACTAAGAAGTCTAGCACTCTTTCGGTCACAGAAGTGTAGCACTCTGTCGGCCCACCCCCTACACACACACACACACACACACACACAGAGAGACGGCATGATGAGGAGAATCCAGCACTCGTCTTTAAACGTCGTTCTTGGAATAATTATTGATCGTCATACACAGAGACACACACAGCGGAGTAACCTCGCGCCAACAGGCTTCTAAGCACGGTCGTTGTAAGTTTGTTCAGATCTGATTCTGCATCTGCACTCGCTGTTTGAGTGCTAATTAAGAGGGAGAGTGAGAGCATAAACAACCCGCAGCAGGACATTCATTCCGTCAGAAAAGTACCAACAAAATACTCCCATGTCCAATCCATGACTGTAGATAGAAGCCCTTCTTCTAATAATATAAGCATAATATCCTTAAATCCTCATGTAGACTTATTGTAAACTTTTGTAGGCTATTTTTCTGAGACACGACGCATTCACTGTGAATGACTCCCCTCCCAGGAGGCACTCTCCTCTCCTCTTTCCTGCATGTGCTTAATGCCCCGTGTGAGCGCATAGGTGCATTTTTCCCCTTGAAAATAATGATAAGGCACATTAAAATAGCAATATAAGGTATTTTTCCCCCTTTAGGCAGAAATGCATAATAAGATAATATATGCTAAAAAAAGAGAAGAAAAGAAAATGCTATAAATAAACTTTTTTGAGTGGTGCAAGCCACTGCCTGGCTGGCTGGCTGGGTATGAGCATGAAAACAGCGTGGTTGTTTTTCACCACCTGTGCACAACCTAACACACACGCACATTATTAACTGTATATATGATGATTTCGTGTGTGCCAGTACAGTGACACTAGTACAGTACAGTACAGTACAGTAGAGGGTACAGTAGGGCGCGTTCCTGGGGATCACTTCACAAGGGGGTATTTTTTTTTACTGTACCGAAACCGAACCGAAACCGTGGCCCCCATACCGAGGTTCGAACCGAACCGTGGTCTAACTGAACCGTTGCACCCCTAGTAAATAATAACAACAATATGGTAAAATAAAAGAAATACAGAAAGCAAATATTTCAATAAGAAACAACATTAGTTACCTATATGTGCTGGAAGTGCCAAAAAACCCCAAAGGGGCTTATCGAGTGGCCTTCCTGTAGAAGCTACCAGTTGAGCTTAAATAACAGAAATTAAGATATGAATAATAATATTGGTAAACCTAAGGATTTAATAATAATAATAATAATGAAAAATACATAATATTCTATTAAAAAATATCAAATAACATGACTAGCGCGTGTTGCCCAAGCTTGTTGATAAAAATAGCATTAATTGTCTCTTAAAAGAGCAGAGACTAGCAGAGAAGTGGTGACGAGCAGTGTTGTTTTTGACAGCACATTTTTATTTTAGTCATAGTCTCTTGAATAGTTTTCACTTAGTTTTAGTCACATTTTAGTCACCTGGATTGTTTTAGTGTTTGTAGATTTAGTCGACTATAAATGTCATAAGATTTTAGTCGACTAAATCTACAGTTGATTTAGTCGACTAAAATGTATTTTGTCGTCAGGCCTTGATGCCGTCATAATGGCTGATTTTACACAGTGCGACGCGTTGTGCACTTGTAGATCTGCTATTTTCAGCATGCAACCAAGTGTAAAATGACTTATACTGGGTCTCTTGTCCACCAGTCCCTAACATTTTTATCTGTTGACGAAATTGTCAGTATATTTAGTCTTACTTAGTCATCATAGATTAGTTTCCATTTTGTTTTCGTTAGTGAAAAAAGGTAGTCGATAGACATTTTTCATCTTAGTTTTAGTCGACGAAAACAACACTGGTGACGAGCCAACCAGATTATAGAATACTGAGACTAATATCCATGCATTGATATTGGTGGTGATGATCTTACTGTAACTGTAACATTGTTATATTACTAAACTGTAAACTAAAACAAATATACAGTAGTAGAAGTGTATACAGGGTATCCTATATCCACGCATTTCTAAAGTTACAATTTTATGACTTTTAAGGGACCTTTTTTAAATACCAAATCGTAAAGTATTATGCAAAGAAAGAGGCAAACATTGTGAAAATAGCTGATCTACAACTGCGGGGCGTTATTGAGCTTGTAGTTTGGCTATTTTCACAAAATGTATCTTGGGAAACGGAGTCAAACTAAATGCAATGCCTACAAATGGCTTGTCAGGCTGGGCGAGGCTTATATGATTATCTTGAGGTGTCACTTCGGGAACCTTCGCCTTATCCCATTTTGGGCGGGTGTTTTAAGCATTATGTTATGCTTTAGCTGTTGAAAAATAGCAGATCTACAAGCTCATAGGAAGCTTGTATGTCTGCTATTTTTGAAAAATCGTACAAATGTGGCGCAAATCTTTGGGCTATATTAAGAGCGAACGTTATTTAACTCAAATCTTTACTCCTGGGGGGTTCCGAATCCCCATGGAACTACATATTTCCAGATGGGGGGGGTCAATTACATCTAATTTTTGGGGTTCTTGACATGAAATATTGAGAACCGCACTGATCTATTTAGAAACGGTCAAGCGGGAACCCATTTTGGTGTAAAGCATTATGTTATGCTTTAGCTTTTGAAAAATAGCAGATCTACAAGTTCATAGCGCGCCACAGAGTGGCGCGCTATGAACTTGTAGATCTGCTATTTTTGAAAAACCTAACAACGACTGACATAGAAACATTAGCTTTTTCAGAAAACTGTCAGGATGTAGAAGACATTTTTAGAATCTGATCTCAGGTCAGAACGGGTTATTCTACCTTTCACACAGACCCAAAGTGCTGATGAATGCCTCGTTCCGTCTCTCTTTCTCTGGCTCTAGGTCTAACCGACCGACCGGAGATGATCCACAACGCTTAACCGCCTTAGCGTCCGTCGAGACTGACCTGCTGTGGAAAAGTTGCTGACCGTTTACAAAGACCTTTTCTGCACAAGAAGTGGAAAAAACAAGACGGCTAAAGGTAGGCATGCCGTTTGTTTTTTAGTTTCCCCCCCCCCCCCACAATACCGCTATGTGCTGTGTCATGTATTATTATTTACGATGTAGCTGTTATTGATGTTGTATTTGGGACCGAAAGGGCTCTGCAATGAGTTTAGCCCAGCCAGTGGCCCATGGCCTCCAGACTGCTATTAGGTACTAGTAGTAGAAAGCGTGGCGTGGCGTGCATGGCGTGCGTGCGTGGCGTGTCGTGCGTGCGTGGCGTGCATGCGTCTGTGGCGTGCATGTGCGTGTGCGCTTGCTCGTACTACATTGATTCAGATTATTGCTCTATTACTGTCCCGTGGAGGCCCTGAAGGCTGATGTTCCAGTGATTCATGTTCAGTGACTTTGTTGTGGCTTCATCGTGATGATGAAGGTTGAAGGTTTTCGACGAGGTTGCTCCCGTTCGTTCATACAGTGTTTAACCCATTCTGACCTGAGATCAGATTCATACGAGGTTTCCACTGGACACACACTGGTCTGAATAACCCATTCTGACCCGAGATCAGATTCTAAAAATGTCAGTCGTTCTTCGATTTGTCAAAAATAGCAGACCTACAAGCTCGTAGCGCGCCACTCGGTGGCGCGCTATGAGCTTGTAGATCTGCTATTTTTCAATAGCTAAAGCATAACATGATGCTAACACCAAAATGGGTTCCCGGTCAGAATGGGTTAATACAGCCAACACCTACCTGGCCAAATATAGACGTATACTTCCTCCTCTTCCCTCTACTGTCTACATCATACATGGGCAACTGGCGGCCCCCGGGGGCCACTTAATGTGGTCCCCATCATCACTTAATGTGGCCCTCAGGTTAATATCAGAATAGTGATATAGTATTGATTTCAGCTGTTTACAATTCCAAACATGCAAACATGACACCGCTTTTGTATGTCCAATGTGTTTGGATTTAGTTCATAATGTTAACATAACTATAACTACATTTATTTGAAATTAAATAAAAAGGTTATTTTTCAGGATTCCGTAAAAAAAAAAAGGGCAATTTCTTTTCATGATTTCAATTCAAATATAGCAAAAATAGCCGATCTGAAAGCTCAAAACTGAGGCTTTCTACAGTCTTTCTATATACTATGAAGTTTGTTTTCAGAGGTGGAACCACTTCTGAGTTGATGTCTGTAACTCGTTAGAGGCTGTACACATATCAGGTTGTCAAAAACATGCATTTTCCCCTTGTTTGCAGGCACAAAGACAGTATATCAATAAGAAGAGTTCTGGAACCCACTATAGTCATCATCAAATTGCTTTAATAGGTTAAATTAACAGTAGAAGATATGTCAATTGGGTTTCATGGGTCATTAGGTCACACAAACACCTCACATAAACACAGACACAAAACCATTTGTGTTCAATTGGATTGAGCATTTGACATCTCTTCTTAATCTTAACACATCCTATTTGCAGTAAAGAGTGTCTACCACGCAATGACATTATTAACAGTCTCCTGAGCATGAACAAAGGGCAGTACACTTGAGGGCAGACTTTTTGCACTTGCATCGCTTCACTCCTACCATCCATTATTGGAGACGGAGCATTCGGGGTGAAAACCTTGTACCGTTTGTCTAAAAAAACGAACCGTTGCTTTAAAATAGTGCACGTAGCTCTGCCATCTACATCTTTTTAGATCTGCTATTTTCCACTTGTTTTGTGTGACACTCTCTCTCGTATGATGAAGTTGGGGCATTCATTTAAGAAGACTTTCGTCCTCTTGACCGCGACAACAATGCAAGAGGGAGTGTGCGTGTGTTTCAGTTCCTGAGTGATGAATCCCAGCTCGTTATGCTTTAGCTATTGAAAAAATAGCAGATCTACAATCTCATAGCGCGCCACCGAGTGGCGCGCTATGAGCTTGTAGTTCTGCTATTTTTGAAAAATCGAAGAACGACTGATATACAGTAGAAACATAGCTTTTTCAGAAAACTGTCAGGATGTAGAAGAGATTTTTATAGAATCTGATCTTCAGTTACCTGAGTGATGAATCCAGCTCGCCTTGTGAACAATTGCTCCTGCATGGTATTAACCCATTCTGACCGGGAACCCGTTTTGGTGTTAGCATCATGTTATGCTTTAGCTATTGAAAAACAGCAGATCTACAAGCTCATAGCGCGCCACCGAGTGGCGCGATACGAGCTTGTAGGTCTGCTATTTTTGAAAAATCGAAAAACGACTGACATTTTTATAATCTGATCTCAGGTCAGAATGGGTTAATCAGACCAGTGTGTGTCCAGGTGGAAACCTCGTATGAATCTGATCTCAGGTCAGAATGGGTTAATCAGACCAGTGTGTGTCCAGGTGGAAACATCGTATGAATCTGATCTCAGGTCAGAATGGGTTAATCTGAGTCTGCAGTGTTGCCAACTCTCCAGTAACGGAAACAGCTAGTGGCTCCTCGAAAAGTAGCGCGCCGCCCCCCTAGCGACTTTTTAGCGTCCCTATAGCGACTTTTAGGTGCCCCTAGCAACGGAAATATGGAGCCAGCCGGGCCCAGAACACCATTTCCTTGCTCTGTGCACATAAGCGAGCCGAGGATAAGCCAGACGCGCCGAGCTGGCCCGAGCACTTTAGTGTTGCCAACTTAGCAGATTTGACGCTGAGAGAGAGGGAAAATGAAGAAAAGAGGGAGGGTTTTATCTCTGGCGATTTGTCCCCAATTCACCAGAAAAAGTAGCTAGATTTCTCTCCAGAAGGTTTTCACTAATTCAGTCGCTATAGGGGGGGTCTGGAAAGAAGCTAAATATGGCGACAAATCCGCTAAGTTGGCAACACTGGGCAGCGGACAGGCAGGCCTCTGTTTTCTATTCACCAGTAAAATAATCACCGTCGTAGATTCTATTCTATGCTATATTATGGGTGGGGACTTGGGGAATGTAAATGGGGCCGTCCACATCATGCATGGTAACTATTGCCATAAATATATTTGAGTGGAAGAGTCCACAGCACTATAACTATAACATCACTGTGAATGCTCCCATAATGATCGTTATATTAGAGGCAACGGCAGTTTATTTGTATACTGTTAGCACTTTTCGGCGACGAGGCGATTCAAAGTGCTTTACACAAATCATTAAGCATTGAGACGTTTAACCCTTTTTGGGGCGAGAAGAACCCCTTTTGGTGTTATAGCATTATGTTATGCTTTAGCTATTGAAAAATAGCAGATCTACAAGCTCATAGCGCGCCACCGAGTGGCGCGCTACGAGCTTGTAGGTCTGCTATTTTTGACAAATCGAAGAATGACTATAGAAACATAGCTTTTTCAGAAAACTGTCGGGATGTAGAAGACATTTTTAGAAGGTCAAAATGGGTTAAGAAACTTAAGACATAAAGAAACGTATATTAAAAAGACATTTGAATGCCTTGTTTAAAAAGAGACTTAAAACAGAAAAATAAGAAGGCAGCAGGGAAACATAAAGGTATTTAGCTTTGATTTAGAGTTGTAGCAGACCTGCAGTTCTCTGGGAGTTGGTTCCAGATAGAATGGTGCATCTGATTTCTTTTTAATATATTTTTTAATCCCACGATTTTTTAACCCATTTTTCACCCCTGTGTCAATCATCTAATGTGATCCTGGGCTCTACACACCCTCCACCAACCTAGTCCCCATATATGGGGGACAAGGGGAGAGCAACGGACTTGAACTCATGCTTCCTTCATGCCCGAGTGTCCAAGTTGCTCCTTTACACCTGACAGGGGGGAGTTTCCCTGGTTGGACGTAGCGCGTGGCAGGAACACGTTATTCCAACCAGTTCCTTTCCCCTCCATCAGGTGCCCCGGCTGGCCAGGGGGAGGCAGTTTAGTGACCAGGATTACTGCATGTTTATTGTGAGGGTACCTACCCTAGGGGACACGGGGAGAACATGCAAACTCCACACAGAATGGTGCATCTGAGGGTACATCCGAACGTACATCTGTCCCAATTCAATTCAAAGGGCTTTATTGGCATGAGAAAACATACGTTTACATTGCCAAAGCAGAATACAACAATACAGCAATACAATCAAAACAAAAATGATGTACATTCGAAAGTCAGAATCTTCAATAGATCAATTTCTATATGTACCAATGTACCAAGGTCACTGGATGCAGGTATAGTGCAGGAATATACACAATGATTAGTCTTTTTAGGGTGGTTGTGTTCCGTTTGATATCCTTCTCACTATCACAGTAGCTCACGAATCTTGCTGCTGTGTCTGCACATTGTTGTACTTCGCCCAGCAGATATGGGAGGTTTTTTTGTCATTGGTCATGTTTTCAAAATCTCCGTGTGTGGTTGTGATCTGTGGGAAGTACTGTATGTGTCTCTGATCGTCTTGGTACACAATGGACAGATGGTTAGGAAGTGTAGCTCGGTTTCCACTTCGTTTAGTGTGCAGTGGGTGCATTATAGTCTGTCTTCTCTCGGGATACAGGTCTGCCTATGACGGCCTTTCTCCATCGCGAGACTGTGCTCACTGAGTCTGTATACCTAGTTGAGATTTGTCTTTGTTTTGGGTCCCACCCCAGAGGTCTGGATGGTTCATGACGTGGAACAAGATCAGACCTACTCAAATCGTATGCAGTGATTTTAAATGGGTTTTCAGGGTGGTCTTTTTAGGTGTTTTCTTTATGAGTCCTACTTCAATAATGTTGGTGTACAGTATTACAGTATTGCCACAAAGGACCAATTTCACAATTTTGTGAAATGTATCTTATTTGGTCAGGTTTAATAAGAATAACATTGTGCGTCATACAGCATCTATCCATCAGACTCTGCAGACCGTTGCATAAACATTTTAATCAAAGATGTAGACGGTAAACACAATGAGCAATAAAGGCATGAATCCACGAATGAATCCAGGCTTATGCAAAATGTCACAGCATGTTGTCTAGACACTGATACCAGGTCATTGTTGACCTGGCATCCTATTGTGTGTATAGTTTATTGTATGTACAGACTACTGATTTATTTGTTTTTTTGCATATTCTACTGTTGGACTGATGATAGCTTCTTGCCGGTTTACTTATGATCCAAGATTGCATTCGATGCTTTTGTGTGGTCCTTGCTTAACCCATTCTGACCTGAGATCAGATTCATACGAGGTTTCCACTGGACACACACTGGTCTGATTAACACATTCTGACCTGAGATCAGATTAAAAAAATGTCAGTTGCTCTTCGATTTTTCTAAAATAGCAGACCTACAAGCTCATAGTGCGCCACTCGGTGGCGCGCTACGAGCTTGTAGATCTGCTATTTTTCAATAGCTAAAGCATAACATGATGCTAACACCAAAATGGGTGCCCGGTCAGAATGGGTTAATATGTAAATGGCTAGCGCCCAAGACGAAGTTCTTTGTAATTTTCTATTAGTAACGCCTGACGCCCAGGATGAAGTATTGTCCAAAAGTTTTATTGATATGAAAACAGATCGCATGGCATTGACCGTTTTTTGTTGTTGTTGAGATTTTGAAGTTGATCATCTTTGAGCCCATGAAGCTTTCAGAAGGTTCTCCTTCCATGACCATCATCATCATCCATCACCCTTCCATTATCTCAGACATTTTTGACATCTGAAAGAAATTCTAAATGTGAATTTAAGCACATGCTACTGATTTAACTTCAGACATGCTAGGGTAGGAGAACTGAACACTGACACTGAAACATTTGTAGAATCGATGGTAAAGGTCTGAATGTGTTAATGTTAGAGCTGGGACTCGATTAAAATAAATAATCTAATTAATCAGAGGCTTTGTAGTTAATTAATCTAGATTAATCGCATTTTAATCGCATATCAATATTCAACCTGAGAACTGCGAGAAACCTTTTTTTTTAATGTTTTTTGGTATCCCAGTGAATCAATGAATAGTGACTACAGGATACCACTCATTTTCAACATTTTACTGTCATTAATATACCTGTTGTGGAAATAATAATAAAAGGTCACCCCATTCTGTGTTGCCTAGAACTGGAGGTCTGAAAAACAATTAGTAACAGTAACAAGTACATCTCAGTGACATCATATCACTGAGTACTTCATATCGTTACTGTTTTTTGCCAGACCTCCAGTTCTAGGCAACACAAAATGGGGTGACTATTTATTATTTCCAGTTTTCAGTACTATAGAAAAGCGCCCAGTGAGAAACGTTCCACGGTGAAAAAAAAGGTGCGATTAATTTATCTGTAGTTAATCGCGATAAATTTTTCTGTAGTTAATTAATCTAAATTAATCGCAATTAGTCCCGGCCCTAGTTAATGTCCTTTTCTACTTGGCAGAGCTCTCACGTCTCTCCCCAAAGAGGAGGGGTAACTAACAGGCAGACATGGCAACTCTTTTTAGCCCATTCTGGACGGGAAGGGAGCCCCTTCTTTTTGGTGTTTTTAAGCATCATGTTATAGTTTATAGCTGTTGAAAAATAGCAGATCTACAAGCTCGTAGTGCGGCACTCGGTGCTTTTTGGAAAAATCGTGAAAATGTGGCACAAATCTTTGAATATATATTCTTTCAGAGCGAAAGTTTTTTTTTAACTCAAATCTTTGCTTCTGGGGGGTGGGGTGGGGGGGGGGTGTCCCGTGGCGTCCCGTGGCCAAATACAGATAATTCTAGGGGTCCTTGACATGAAATGGGTTAAGCACCACTGACATGGAAACATGGAAAATTGATTTAATCGACCTCAGTCCAAAATGGGTTAGTTGTGTGTGTGTGTGTGAGAGAGAGAGAGAGAGAGCGCAGCCGCACACACGGACGCGCTATCTTTTTTTATGATGGATCGTGCCGAGTGAGAGGCCCTGCGTTGTGTGTCTTTGGGAGTGCTATGTTGTGACCCGCTGGGGGTCACTCATCGATCCCTCAGCCATCTCTGCTGAGCCACTAATAAGACACTTGGCATTTTCCCTCTGGTGCCAGATTACTCCTCCCCTCCTCGTGAGCCTCGCCCTCCTCCTCCTCCAACCCCGGGTCCAGTTATTGGGTCCTCTGTGTTGGAGGGTGAGCAAAACATTATGTCTGTCTGTCTGTGTATGTCTATTTATCCCATTTAGGCCTGACGCCGTAAAAATAAGAAAAAAAACGTTCCCTCTGAAAGAATATTATATTCAAAGATTTTTTTATTTTTTTTACGATTTTTCAAAAATAGCAGACCTACTGTACAAGCCATGCACCGCTAAATTAAAATGCTGATATTTTCCCTTCTAATTCCACCAATGGATATCGAGAAAAAGAAAGAACGGAGAAAATAAATTGAGAACGGTTACTTACTACACAACACGGTTATGCAGAAGTTCAATCAGGTTTTGGTCTTGAAACATCACAGTTGTGGCTACAGTTAGCGCTTAAAGTTAAGTCACTTTATGAGCTTGTATAGATCTGCTATTTTTGCAATGGCTAAAGCATAACATAATGCTTAGTTTAAAACACCAAAAGGGGTTTTCCCGTCCAGAATTGGTTATTTCACATTGTGCGGAAAGGATGTGTGTCGTCCTTTTCCGCACGCGTGCACACAAACCAATAGAACGCATTTACGACCTGGAGACAGAGAGAGAGACAGAGAGAGAGACAGAGAGAGAGACAGAGAGAGAGAGAGAGAGAGAGAGAGAGAGAGACAGAGACAGACAGAGAGAGAGACAGAGAGAGAGAGAGAGAGAGAGAGTAAAGATTTGTGCAGCGTTTGTTGGCATATTATTATTATGATGTTCGGAAACAACAGAAATACACTGTGAGAGGAGGGAGACGAGGTCTTTCCGGTAGAGAGAGAGAGAAAATGTCACCTTGGATTTCAGCTCCAGACTGCTGCTGTCAGGGCTTGATTCCCCCGGAGAGCGCCGCCCGGAATGTCATTCCCACACCGGGGGGGGGGGGGGGGGGGGGGGGGGGAGGATATTATATGGGCGACGCGTTATTATTATGGGAAAGGATTAGATGTTTGCGCTGTGGTGATCAGACACATCAGACAGATGAGATTATTTGCTCGAGCAGAAAGTTTTGTGCGGCGAGAGAGCAGAAGTCATATTGACACGGAGGTGGATATTACACTACGGCGCTCATTCTGTGTGCCCCCCTCCCCCCCCCCACCACCCCCCCTCCCTGTTAGAGAAGCATAACAAACAGTTATTGGATTAATTAGCTGTCACGTGTGTTTAATAATTATATTCTGCATTATCGGTACTAGCCTGTTCTTTAACTATATAGAAGTGTCTATTTGTATACGTCTCTAAATGTTCTGATGAATTGAACATGGTGGACCCTGTTGTAAACGAGTGTAATGCTTAATTGGGTCGTTCACTCACAGTTAACAGTCTTTTGTATTGAGTTTGTGCTTGAAATGTACTGTAACTCTGCAAACTGTTAATAAATATATCAATCAATCAAAGCCCTTAGCCGTTGTGAGATATCCCCCGGAGGGGGTAGTGCACCCTGGGTGCGTTTTCGCATTTTGTATTCACTAATACATTCATTATTAATTTATAATTTGTTAAATTGGAACAAAATGGCTTCGTTAAGACCTCCATATTATTATGGTCAATGCCTGTGTGAAAAGTGGGAGCGATTGGTGCAGGCGGTGAGGAGATACGGCGGTGTTTCTGACAGACAGACAGACACACATTCAGACATTGACTGAATTATAGTATGATGATGATATGATAAGATGTTATAATTTAGCTATTGAAAAATAGCAGATCTACAAGCTCATAGCGCGCCACCGAGTGGCGCGCTATGAACTTGTAGGTCTGCTATTTTTGAAAATTCGTAAAAATGCGGCACAAATCTTTGAATATATATATATATATATTCTTTCAGAGCGAACATTTTCAGACAGACATTGGCTGTCATTGGGGGGGTTACCTTGTAACAAAGCATTTTCAGATGGCGGTCGGTGACAAAAGGTCTCACTCACACCGTAATACATCTGAATTTACAAGTCTAAAAAGTCAGCTCAATTCATACCGATGGTGGTATTACCCCCAAAGCCCCCTGTTACTTATATTCAGCATGAGGAGAAAGATATACGACATCACTACAACTCCCTGGATGTTGTCCCAAGGCCCGCCGCGGCCAGGCTTCCATTTGGTACCACAATTTGTTCTGAAGGGGGAGAAAAAATGATGACAAACAAAGGCCTTTAACCCATTCTGACCTGAGATCAGATTCTAAAAATGTCTTCTACATCCTGACAGTTTAACCATTCTGACCTGAGATCAGATTCTAAAAATGTCTGTTTGAAAATGACAGTTTTCTGAAAAATCTATGTTTCTATGTCATTCGTTCTGCGATTTTCAAAAATATCAGACCTACCTTATTGGTTCAGCTGAAAGCACGGGGGGGTTGGCCTTTTTCTTATTGGTTCAGCTGAAAGCACGGGGGGGTTGGCCTTTTCCTTATTGGTTCAGCTGAAAGCACGGGGGGGTTGGCCTTTTTCTTATTGGTTCATTGTCTTCAATGTGTGTTCTTTTTTTCTCCCCACTGGTTTCGTTTGGAAGGTCCTGTTGTCGAGTCAATTATGAATGACTCCCCACACCCCAGCCTACTCCTTTTTTTTTTCTTCTATTAACATACCGAAGAGAATAATTTGCGCAAAGCCAGAAATAGCATATTGGTTTCCATAAAACTAATATATAGTTAGTTGCTGCGAGAGTGTGAGGTCTAGCCAACACCAACTCGGGATTCCTGGATCGCTGCCCTCCACAACATTCAGGTTCTTCAGCTCTGCAGTGTTGTCAGCCAAGCTGCCAAGTTATTCTTTCAGAGCGAACGCTTTCTCAGCGTGCCACCGAGTGGCGTGCTACGAGCGCACGCAGCGACCAGCAGAGTAGACGGATTGTTTGTTTGTACTGTTTACTGTTGTTTATTGTTGTAACGTCTATGCTCCCGTACGGATTACCGACAAGTTTAAGAGTCTCGACAACCGACCTTGTGCTGGCCGTTGAAGTTAAAGAACGATGATCTACACATAGGCTACTTCGCTAGTTCATACTATTCGAGTGTGGCTACGCTAACCGTCAGCTAAGCCTTGAGGAGCTCCACTTTCAGGACTGGAGCCCCGATCATCGATATCAACAATGGACTCTTTTGCCCTGTTTTTGGTGCTGCTAGCGTTTCATTTAGCCTGGGGGCTTGAACACACGCAACTGTCTCCCAGTCAACCTAGCCGAGTCCAATGCAACAGAGAACTCTTACTTCGCTGGAATACTCAGCAGGACCCACCGGCAGATCTCATTCTACCCAACCCAGATGACCTTCTGAGACCCGCCGAACGTATTAATCCTCCGGGAGGACAACAGCACAAGGCGAGGAAGCGAGGGAGAAGAGGAGGTGTTCGCCTGAGGAAAAAACAACCCATTACGCGCACTCCACTGCCTTCCATCATCCTCTCCAACGCGCAATCCCTCCGCAACAAATCCGAGGAACTTCAGGCGCTGGTCCAATACAGCCACGACTTCAGAGATACATGTATCTTAGCCTTCACCGAAACTTGGCTATCCGAACTCGACTCCGACGCCGATTGGGCCATCAAAGGGTTCGGGACACCTATCCGACTGGACAGAGATGCCAAAATCACGGGCAAGTCAACCGGCGGGGGGGTGTGTCTATATGTTAACGAGCGATGGTGTAACTCTAAATCTGTTATCATTCGAGAGAGGATGTGTACCCCTGATATAGAGCTACTTGCTATATCTCTAAGACCACCATATCTGCCTAGGGAGTTTCCCCAGATATTCATTACGTTAGTGTACATCCACCCAAGAGCTAACGAAAAGAACGCATGTGAGCAGATACACCAGGTTACACAAAAGTTACAACTAATCTCCCCGGATGCACCGAATATCATAATCGGTGACATGAATCATTGCTCGTTGAAAAACACATTAAGAGACTTCCACCAGCACGTTACATGTCCTACTAGGGGCAGTAAGATTCTAGACCTGTGCTACAGTAATGTGAAAAATGCATATAAATCACTACCCCTCCCGCCCCTGGGTGCATCTGACCACAATTGTGTGCACCTCATTCCTGTCTACCGCACCGCATTACAAAGGGGTAAAGTGCAGTGCATTCGCTTTAAGAACTGGAAGGATGATGATGCCTGTCAGACTCTCCAGGGTCTCCTTGACTCTACGGATTGGGACATGTTTGTTGAATCATCCGCTGACATTGACGAGTTGACTGATGTTGTCACTAGTTGGACCTCATACTGTGAAAGCATTGTTATCCCCACTAAATGTGTCAAAGTGTATCCCAACTCCAAGCCATGGGTATCTAAGTCCCTCAAATCACTTCTTCAAAAGAAGAACAGAG